>NC_045968.1:33091446-33445196 GCF_010909765.2 Amblyraja radiata
CCATTCAATTCCATCGACTCCACCTCCTCTCACTCCCTCCACTCCTCAGCTATCCCCTCACCCTTCAATCTCTCCCCGCATCTCGACTGTTCCCATCCCGCTACAATTCCCCTCTCTCACCCCACCGTCCACATCTTTATCCCCATGCCTCCAACCGTCCCCTGCATCTCTCCCCCCCCCCCCCCCCACTTCCTCACCCACCCAATCAATTCTCCCCTCTTCATCCCTACACCCTCCCTTCTTTTCCTTCCTCCCATCTTTCATCCTCCTCACTTCCACCCCTCCCTCTCACCCTTACCACTTTTACCCTTTCCTCCCCACTCCCTCTTGTCTCTCCCCTCACACCTCCATCCCATCTCTCCCCTCACACTCCCCTTCCCCCACCCTCGACCCTCCTTTCACTCCTTTCCCGTCCCTCACCATCTCAGTAAAGTAAAGTAAAGTAGCCTTTATTGTCATTCAGACCTTGCGGTCTGAACGAAATGTTGTTGCCTTGCAGTCCTACATATAGTAAAAAATGGCAAAAACACACACAAAAAACACAAATTAACATCCACCACAGTGAGTTGAATACTCCTCACTGTGATGGAAGGCAAAAGTCTTAAGTTTTTGTCTCTTTCCTTCTTATTCTCCCTCTGCGCTGAGGCGATCCAGGCTTCCCGTCCCTCACCATCTCTCTCCCAATTCACCCACTCCTCCCATTACTAACTAATGTCCCTCACCTATCCGTCCGCCACCACTCCCCAGTGCTTCATCTCCCTCCTTCTCCTGTCCTCTATTCCTTCCTCTCCCCAACTCCTTCTCCCACTATCCCCTCCCTATATCTACCCCTCCTTTTATCCCTCACCCCTCCTTTTATCCCACTTCCCCTCCCTTTATCCCTAACCACTCCCATTATCCCTCACCCCTCCCATTATCCCTCACCCCTCCCTTTATCCCTCACCCCTCCCTTTGTCCTCCCCTTTCCCTCTCCCCTTTCCCTCCCCCTTATCCTCCCCTTGTCATCCTCTTCCCCTCCCCCACCTTCTATCCTCCACCATCTATCCTCCTCCATCCTCCTGCCTCTATCTCTTCCTTCCTTTATCTCTATCCCCTTCTATCCCTCCCTGTCCCTTTATCCCTCCTCTATCCCCTGCTACCCCACGCCCCCCATCAACCCCTACCTGACATCCTTGCTCTCCCGCCATGCGAGTACGGACGGATCCCAGTGCGGCTGCGCGCGTCTTTGCTGCGTCGGCGCGTTCGCGGCGCCCCCTGCTGGCGACGTTGGCCTCACGCACCAACAACTCCTGGGCGGAGGAACAGGAACAGGCCTGTGCCCGGGGCGGGGCCGAGGGAGGGATAGAAGAACTCGGGCCAAGGGACAGGGCTGGGGACAAAACTGGGCTTGGGGCAGGGCAGGACTGAAGGAGGAGACGGGAACAGGGCCCCGAGGGTGGGGACTGGGCTAGCTGAGAGTGCGGGGACAGAGGTGGGGACGGGAGCAGACAGACTTGGTCAGAAGGGCTGGAGACAGACTTGGTCAGATGGGCTGCAGATGCAGTGAAAGGTACAAGATTGAGAAAGGGGTCAAGGCTAAGTGAAGGTGACAAGTCCGGGAGAGGATACTAGGAGAGGGCTGAGGGAACACATGCGCTGAGAGGGGCAAAGGACAGAGCTGGGAGGACAGATTGGGGTGGTGGAAACTACAGGGAGTGGGCAGAGGGAGGGTCAAACCATGCTACTCGCAGTTGTGGCAATATTTTGGCAAGTCCGTTGAAATTCTGACCACTCAGTTTGAGCCGTTGTACTTCCTGGTCTTGCAGGTGATGTATTTTGCTTGACGGGATTGTTTTGAATTGAATTGAATTGAATTGAATTGAATGTACTTTCTGCCATTCAGTAGCTCTGCTGGTGATGTCAGCACTCAGTGGTGTTTGGAATGACAACAAGGCATGATTCCTTTGTCTCTCGGCATTTGATGACCATTTTCTGCACTGGACCTGTCTTTCTATAACCAATGTCCCCTCCGATGGTGCGGGGATGAGGTGGTGATGATTAACCCATATTATTCTGCTAATTCTTTGAATTATTTAGCGGAAGGCTGGGTCCCATTATCACAAATTACCGTCTGAGATAATCCTTTGCTCAACAAATAGGATCCATATTGCTGTAGATATTGTTCATAGAAAAATAGGTGCAGGAGTAGGCCATTGGGCCCTTTGAGCCAGCACCGCCATTAAATATGATCATGGTTGATCATCTAAAATCAGTACCCCGTTCCTAATTTTTCCCCATATCCATTAATTCCTTTAGCCCGAATAGCTAACTCTAACCCTCTCTTGAAAACATCCAGTGAATTGGCCTCCACTGCCTTCTGTGACAGAGAATTCCACAGATTCACAACTCTGGGTGAAGAAGTTTTTCCTCATCTCAGTCCTAAATGGCCTACCACTTATTCTTAAATTGTGACCCCTGGTTCTGGACACCCCCAACATCGGGAACATTTTTCCTGCATCTAGCCTGTTTAATCCTTTAAGAATTTTATATGTTTCTATAAGATCCCCTCTCATCCTTCTAAATTCCAGTGAATACAAACCCAGTTGTAGATTGGCTATTGCATGTTAGCAAATTAGAATGCTTAGTAATTATAACTCTGCCTAATTATAACATTCATAGTGTTAAAAACTCGCCCACTGCCTGCCAGTAACTGTAGCAGTGTGAACGTGTAATGACCTGCTTACAAGATTATGACCTGAACAATAAAGATGCTTGTGTTTCAACCTGTTTGAGCTCTTTACACCAGTTGACCCATTCTTTTATCATATGTCAGTCCCGCCATCCCGGGAATTAACCTGGCGAACGTATGCTGCACTCCCGCAATAGCAATAATTTCCTTCCTCTATTATGAGACCAAGATTGCACACAATACTCCAGGTGCAGTCTCACCAGGGCCCTGTACAACTGCAGTAGGACCTCCTTGCTCCTAAACTCAAATCCTCTTGCAATGAAGGCCATCATGCCATTAGCTTTCTTCGCTGCCTGCTGTACTTCCATGCTTACTTTCAGTGACTGATGTACAAGCACACCCAGGTCTTGTTGCACCTCCCCTTTTCTTAATCTGACACCATTCAGTAGCAATGTTACAAAATTTTGAGATTTAAAAAATCAAGTCTGTAATTTATCCCATCAGATAAAGCATAAAAATAAGTTTAATTTGACACCTAATTCACTTTCATATCTCAAGTATTTAAAAAGTTATGGCCATTTTCATACTCGGAAATGAGCATCTTGTTCCCTATTGATTTTCTATGGACATAACAAAAAAGCTGTGATCGTGGACAGTCAAAAGCCCATAACTTTCTTAAAAATTAAGAGAACTGAATGAAATTTTCAGTTATCATAGATTGAAGCATTCTGAAACAAATATAAAATAATCTTACTTGGATGACCTGAAATTAAAGCATATAATTAGTTAGTTACCTAATTGTAGCTAATTTCAGACTTCAATTACTAGATCTAAACATCTAACCATTTCTTAATAAATGATTAACATTTTTAAATAGCCTAAATGTCCAAATAATATTCACAAATAATTCACAATAAAACATGATTTTTAAATCTCATTTACATTAATTTATAGACCAAATGGAAGGAATTTAGTGTTCAATTGCTGTAAATAAATGCCCATTTAAATCAGCTTTCCAGTGGGTCCCTGTGGAACGCGCTGGTTTAGAACGTTCACATTGCGGTAGATTTGTGCCCCCAAATGCCCAGAAAAATACTGCGGGATATAATGGGCCCAAAATGAGCTACTCGCAATATTAAACTTTGTATAAAGGGATCTTTAGAAGCCCTTTTTAATGTAAAAATATACAGCCCACCTTCTGCTATTTGCTTTATGAGACCCTGCAGTTGCTGGCGGTCGCGGGTTTAGAGATTGATTTTTAAACTACTATAACTATTATACGAGGCCTTTAAAACTAATAATAGCTTTTGCGACGGGGTCTTCCAGCGATTTTTCGTTAATAATTAACTAGGCTGAACATCTTCGATTTGAACAGCCTAGAGAAAATCGCGTTTTAAACCCGCCCCCTCTAAACGGCGCCAAAATCGCGCACACTGGCTGGGGCAGATTTTCAACGACGCTTCAGGTAGGCTTTGCAACATACCTACATTCAGATAATAATCTGCCTTCCTGTTCTTGACACTAAAGTGGATAACCTCACATTTATCCAAATTATACTGCATCTGCCATGCATCTGCCCTCTCACCCAACCTATCGAAGTCACCCTGCACTCATAGCATCCTCATCGCAGCTCACACTGCCACCCAGCTTTGTGTCATCTGAAAATTTGCTAATGTTACTTTTAATCCCTTCATCTAGATCATGAATTTATATTGTAAATAGCTGCGGTCCCAACACCGAGCCTTGCGGTACCCCACTAGTCACTGCCTGCCATTCTGAAAGGGACCTGTTAATCCCTACTCTTTATTTCCTGTCTGCCAACCAATTTTCTATCCGTGTCAGCACCCTACCCCCAATACCATGTGCTCAAATTTTGCCCACTTATCATTGTGGGACCTTATAAATGTATTCCTAAGGTGTACCATGGTCATGGTGGCATCTCACTGGGTGTCATGTCTTCGTTTTATTGTATGTTCCCATCCCATATTCCTGGCATACACCACATTCAGACACCATCTTTTTTATTTCTTTGTATATGTTCATCCAGTAGACAGCTGGTTTTGCCCTAAGCTTGCATTTCTCCATTCCCATGTGGCGGATTTATTCTTGATTCAGCTAGTAATGCACCATCTTCTACAGATATGTCACCTCATGGACCAGTATCGCCTTATTTCTGGGTAGACTTGTTTGATTCGCTCAGGCCATCCTTGGATCACTTGTTGGGTGAGCAGCTGCAACTCCTCATCTCTGCTGGTCTTATTTCTGATCTGGCTCAGCTTTGTAGGCGTCACATTTACAATGCGATGGATTTTGACATCAAGATCAACATGCTTCTCGTCTAGGTGGTAGGCGAGATAAAACTTCAACAACCATCATTTCCTTTCCTGATTTGTACCTCAGGGTGAAATCATAGTTCTAAAGCCTCAAGAGGAGTCTTTGAAGTCTGTCCGGTGCTGAACGTAAATTCCTTTTGTTCATTTGTTCCAGTGCCGAAGGTCACTTTCAATTTTTAATTTCTTTCCATACAAGTGAAACGTTTCACATCCATAGACCACTGCCACGAGTTCCCTTCCCTTATAGGCATATCTTGTTTCAGCTGGTGTTAGATCTTTCAAAGCAAATGCAATTGATCTACTATCTTGACATAGAGTAGCACCTACTCCCTTCTGAGATGCATCTAGTTGCAGAGTGACAGGCTTCCTTCTAGTATAGTAGTGCAGCGTTGTCTCACGTGATCAACTGTTTGCTTATAGCGATGAAGGAGCTCATGAACTGTATTATTTCCAAATGCTTCATAGTTGTTGTCAGTTGGTGCCTTCATGTCACTGATAACCCTCACCTTATCCTCACTTGGTTTTACTCTGTCTGCTATGTAGTTCAAACCAAAGAACTGACATTCTGATACTTTAACGAAACACTTCCCAAAACTCAGTTTTAATGTTGGCTCTTCTGGTTTTCTCCATTACCTCATGGAGGTTGCAGTCATTATTATTATTATTGCTATTATTGCTTTATTTATATAGCACATTTTAAGTCAACTTGCATTGACACCAAAGTGCTTTACATTAATTAAATAATAAATTTACATACAAACCATAGAAAAAGGTTAAAAATAAATAAAGAAAGAAAATGGACACAACACATTATAGAGTTCAACACAAACATCCCCCCACAACAGAATCAAAAATGTCCACTGTGGGGAAAGGCAGCAGAAAGTTAAGTCCTCTTCCTCTGAAACACCCGAGGTCGGGGCCCATTTGTGGCCTTGCAGCCAGTCCGATGATTTTCAGGGCCCTCTTGCCGTGAAGATGGAACACTGGCGTCGGGTGAAACAATTCCTCAGCGGCTTGGAAAGTCTGGAGCGGCTGCCTCCTCCCCGGAGACCGGAGACCGGGGCACTCGTAGACTTCAGGCCGCGCCGGTTGGAGCTCCGACCCCGGCGAACTCGATCCCTGGCTCCGCGGTGTTCCAAATCCAGCGCCGCCCGCGGCCGGACGCCCGCAGCCCCGCGATGTTTGGGTCGACGGCCACAGCGCTCCGGAGCTTACCGCACGGCGACCCGGCAAGGCATCGCCCGCTCCGTGGCTCCGCTCCGTGATGGTGTCCTTGCGCTGCGCCGCCGCCGAAGCTGTAGTCCCGGCCGGTCCCGACAGGAAACGCCGCTCCATTCTCGATGGTAGGCCGCGAGGACGGGGCGAAGAAGCAGCTTAGAGGGATGCTGCCTCTCCGACCAGGTAGGGGACTAAGAATTAAAGTGTCCCCCTTCCCCCCCCCCACCCACCACATAAAAGACCTCCACTAACATTTTGGACAGGACTTAAAATAAAAAAAAGGTGAAGAGACGGACTGCGGGCAGGCTGCCATACACAGACGGCGCCCACTCCCGCACATCCGCCATCCGTCATGGACTTTGTCGTATTGTCCAAAGACTTGAACGTCATCTGCTGTCCCAATTGCTCCTTTGCAGTCATGGTAAGTCTCACGTATTTTCTACTGGAAGACATTCAAGATACAAGATTCAAGAGAGTTTATTGTCATGTGTCCCTGAGAGGACAATGAAATTCTTGCTTTGCTTCAGCACAACATAACATAGTAGACATTGACTACCGAACAGATCAGTGTGTCCATATACCATTGTATAAATCTTGTCTCACTCAAAGACTAAATGGGAGGCGCTGAAATCGGTATCTTCCAAAGAGTGTATTGAAAGTAGCGAGCATGGCTGACTCCTCGTCGATCTTAATATTCCAATATCAGCATTTTCACAGCTGTTGATGTCAGATTAACTGCACTGCGCAGGGACCATTCTAGAAGCTGTGGAGTTTTGGAAGATAACAACTAATGCATTTGTTAACGATTTGACTGCATTTTTCCAAACACTGAGATATAGATCTTCTTGTCCTGTTGTTTTATCACCTTTCAACCTGTAATATCTCTAATATTAGTGTTTGTTTATACTAATTACTCAGGTTATTCTGAGCTTGGTGTTCTTCATTATTTTCGCGAGATTTTATGTGTCTATTCAGAAAACGCACATGCAAATTATTTGGTTAGTTTATTTTCCATTTCCTTATTCTCCAAGATAATTTCTCCTGTCATAATCTGTAAAGGACGCAGATTGGCCAGTTTGTGGTCAACATACCACTTGGATTATGTGAAAGTTCTAGAGATGGCACAGGTAAGACATGGTAGAATGGTTTCAGGAAAGAAGGATTGCAGCTAAAAGGTTAGAATGCGGAAACTGAAAATATTCTCCTTGAAGCAAGAAATGTTAATTGGGATGAATATTCAGTGTTGAGTCCATGTATTAAAAATTGAGGTTGGCATTTATTTGGACACAAAAGATATGTATATGTTACAGGAAATCATCCAAAACTATTGAATGGTGGAGCAGGAAACCCCCCTTGCCTGTGTTCACGATTTGTCCTGCCCTTCCTCTCTTCTAGCTTCCCCCCCACCCCATCAGTCTGAAGAAAGGTCCTGACCTGAAACATCATCTATCTATGTTTTCCAGAGATGCTGCCTTACCCATTGTGTTACTCCATCACTTTGTGTCTTTTTAAAATTCTACCTTCTGTTCCTTACATTCTTAGACTTGGATGCACTATTTAAAAGGACCTGATGATGGCACTAGACGTTTGGCTCTTTGCACTCACTTCAACGTACTAACTAGACCAAGTGGTGAAATGCCAAAATAACTGTAAATCACTGGTGTGGAGCATGGGTGAAGCTCAACAGACTTCGTACTGGAGTGTCGCAATTCAATGGCAGCATGTGGAGATGGGGACTCCGCCAGAGCCCAGCCTGTGAATGCGGAGCAGAACAACAGACAGCCAACCATGTCATCTCTGGGTGCCCGCTCTACCACCCACCAAATGGAGCTCAGGGCCCGGCAGACATTGACGCAGAGACAACAACCTGACTGCTCAATATTCAGCTTGAGATCTTACTATTCCTTTGGTTTATGTTTCATTCGCAAGAAGAAGAAGAAGACTGGTGTGGCGAAGGGGAACAGAGGAGCATTTTCTTAATGTTCCGATTCAATTCACAGCAGTTTACGTTTATTATTGTGACGTACCAAGGGTCAGTGACAAGCTTTGTTTTGCACACCATCCAATCGGATCAGGTACTACAATACATAAATACAAGCAAGTCAAACTCAAGTACAATAAATTGAGTAAAGGGGACGATACAGAGCGCAGACTATAGTTTTCAGGATTGTAGTGCATCAGGGTGGTGAATCGAACAGTATCCTAGCTTATGGAAGCATAATTCAGTTGCCTGATGACAGAGGAGAAGAAGCTGTTCTTAAGTCTGGTGGTGCACTCTTTCAAGTACCTTGGATGGGATAAGTCTTTGATATGTTGACAGCTTTTCCAAGAAAGCGTGAAGTGTAAATGGAAATCTGGTCTGTGTGTTGGACTGGGCTACATCTACAGCTCTCTGCAATTATGTGGTCTTGGGTGGAGCTGTTGCTGTACCAAGCTGCGATGCAACCTGACAGTATGCTTTCTATGCACCATCTGCAGAAGTTTGTAAGAGTCATTGAAAACATGCCAAATTTACAAAATCTCCTCAGGAAGTAGATGTATTGGTGTACCTCCTTGGTTGTCTTATCAACAGAGTTGGTCCATGACTGATTGTTGGTAATATTAATAGCATTACATTTTTCTCCTCTCATCTTAAACCTATGTCCCCTGGTTCTTGAATCCCCCAACTCTGGATAAAAGAAACAATGCATTTACCCTATCTATTCCCAATACACCAGTATAAGATCACTCCTCATTCTCCTGTGCTCCAAGAAATAAAATCCCAGTCTGCTCAACCTCTCCCAGGCACTTAAGTCCTGGCAACATTCTCATAAACCTTCACTACACCCTTTCCAACTTAACAACATCTTTCCTATAACAGGGTGACCACAATTGACACAGTGTTCCAAATGTGGCCAACCATAGCATAACCTCCCAAACTCTATGCTCAATATTCTGACTGATGAATGATAATGTGCCGAAAGCCTTCTTGACCACCCTATCTATCTGTGATGCCAATTTCAAGTAACCATGTACCTGCCCTCTTAGATCCCTCTGCTCTACAACATTCCCCAGAACCCTGCCATTAACTGTGAATGTCCTGCCCTGGTTTGACTTACCAAAATGCAACACCTCACACTTATCTGTATTAAATTCCATTAGCCATTCCTCAACCCAACTGACCGAGATCCTGCAATATTTGATAACCATCTTCGCTCGCTACGATGCTACTCACTTTTGTGTCATGTATAAACTTGCTAATCATGCTCTGTACATTCTCATCCAAATCATTGATATAAACCACAAACAACAAAGTGCCCAGCACTGATTCCTGAGGCACACCACTAATCACAGGCCTCCAGTCTAAAAACCAACCTTCCACCATCACCCGCTGCTTTCTTCAATCAAGCCAAATCTCTATACAGTTGGCTAGCTCTCCCTGAATCCCATGTGATCTAACTTTTCAGAGTGGCATACCATGTGGAACCTTATCAAATGCTTTGTTGAAGAATATATAGACACTGTCCTCATCAACTTTTTTAGTTACTTAAAAAAACAGATTTATGAGACACATAGTAGTGTAACACATAAAATTAAGTTGCAGAGAAGGTGGGGGAAGGTGTGGCGGCTCCCAAGGGTCGTGCCACCATAGTGTCGAACCCCTCGGCACAGGAGTGGTTCAGTCCGGAGGCAGCCCTTAGCCGGAGGCTTTAAAGGCAGGGGTTTGGGTGCCATCTTCCTCTCGTTTGGTCTTCCCTACAACCGGGAGGAACAGAATAAAAAGTGCCTCTCAAAACACGACTTCGTGCTTCATTCTGAGACCCACGCACTACAAAGGGATGAATAGGACAAAGGGAATATCTGTGATACAGGAGATAGGATCTACAGTATCGGCTGAAAATTCTTGGTCAAAGAAATGAGTGTGAAGGCAGAGAAGGCATGGCTTAAAGAGGGGTGTGTGGGTGATGAAGCTGAAGCCTCCACTGAAGACTGGGTTGTTGAGGAATGGAAGGGATGGTGAAATACAGCAGAGGGTGCGAAGGAGGGTTGATGGGGCTCAGTGATCTCACTATCCCCGGAATGCTCTTCCACTGAAACACAAGTCACCTGGCCATGCTCATTTTCCAACACAAGGTCCAGTATGTTTCTTTCTCGTGTTGGAATATCCACATTCTCTTTCAAGTCACCCTGCTGGATACATCTCACAAATTCTGCCCCATCTAAGCCTTTAGCACTGAGCTAGTCCCAGTCAATATTGAGGAAGATAGAGTAACCCACTAAGACAACCATGGTGCTTTGGCATCTTTTGGTAATCTGTCTGCATATGTTCCTTTATCTCCCATTTGCTATTGGAAGACTCATAGTACAATCCCATTAAAGTGCTTGCTCCTTTTTTATTTTTAAGGTCTACCCATATCGTCCTAACAGACGAACCCTCCAGTGTGTCCTCTCTGAATGCCGCCGTGATAGTATCCCTGATTAGTAGGGCAACTCAACACCTCTTTTACCTCCCTCTCGATCGCGTCTGAAAAAATCGAAAGGCTGGAATATTCTATGTGAATGCAAACCATTCTTTATTAGCAACAGAAGAATCCTTCCTGGCAATTACTGGAAGTTTACAGTCCCTGCTTTTGGCTCTTATACTTGAAGGAATGAGGGAGGGAGAATGACTGTGGTTAACTGCGTGGATGTTTTAGTCATCTTTGGCTCACTTTGTCACTGCTGTGAGCTGAAAGAAATTAGGTGATAGAGAAAAACAAGAGTGCGAAAGTGAGCTGTATATGTTTTCTGAGGACCAAGTTTCTAGAAAATACCTTGAACTTTCACACTAAACTGAGATAACTTCAAGCTAACATTCCATAACTGTAATTGAAGTGCAAGATTTCCTTCATGATGGTGAATGCCAAGATTTTTGAAAGTGCTCGAATTCCTTAAGAATTAAGAAAAAAAAATGAAAGTTGTTTTGCTTGAAGCTGAGCTCAGTCACATAGAAATAAAGATTTTTGTTTTTCCCAGAAAGTATTTCAGTTCTATTTATAAAATTGCTAATAATTCTTGAGTGGACATTGCCGCTTGGATTTTATGAATCCAAATAAAGCAATAGTTTAATTTAGCTAAATTTATTATTGTCGCATGTACAGAGGTACAGGGTAAAGCTTTTAGTTGCGTGCTTTCCAGTCAACAAAAAAGCTATACAATTACAATCATGTCGTCCACTGTGTACAGGCATAGGATTAATAGGATAACGTTTATGCAAGATAAAGTTCAATAAAGTCTGATTAAAGAGCGTTCGAAGGTCGATGAGTGGTTAAGACCGCTCTCTGGCTGGAGAGAGAACGGTGCAGTTG
Source organism: Amblyraja radiata (assembly GCF_010909765.2). Classification (NCBI taxonomy): domain Eukaryota; kingdom Metazoa; phylum Chordata; class Chondrichthyes; order Rajiformes; family Rajidae; genus Amblyraja; species Amblyraja radiata. The sequence continues at coordinate 33,102,993 of NC_045968.1, forward strand.
CCTGATAACAGCTGGGAAGAAACTCCCTCAATTATAGAATCATACATCATGCAAACAGGCCCTTCGGCCCAACTTGCACACACCGACCAACATGTCCCATCTACACTAGTCCCACCTGCCTGCATTTGGCCCGTATCCCTCGGAGCTTGTCCTATCCATGTATCTGCCTTATTGTTTCTTATTGTTTCAATAATCACTGCCTCAACTACCTCTTCCGGCAGCTCATTACATACACCCACCACCCTCTCGGTTCTCGATTCCCCTCTGGTTCTCGATTCCCCTTACTCTCTACACAATCTATTCCTCTCATGATTCAATGCACCTCGATACGATCCCTCTTTTTCTTCCTGTGCTCCAAGGAATAGTCACAGCCTGCTCAACCTCTCTCTTCAGCTCAGATCCTTGAGTCCTGGCAACATCCTTGTAAATCTTCTGTACTTTTTCCAACTTGACTACATCTTTCCTTTAACATGGTGCCCAGAACTGAACACATTACTCTAAATGCGGCCTCACCAATGTCTTATATAACTGCAACATGACCTCCCAATTTCTATACTCAATACTCTGACTGATGAAGGCCATGTGCCAAGAGCCTTTTTGTGATGCCTACCTGCGACGTCACTTCAACTAATTATGTACCTCAACTCATAGATCCCTTTGCTCCACAACACTCCCCAGAGCTCTACCATACACTGTGTAGGTCCTGCCCATGTTATACTTTCCAAAATGCAACACCTTAATGTTTCTCTGTATTAAATTCCATCAACCATTCCTCAGCCCATCTTCACTATCTGCAATACCACCCACTTTTCAATCTGGAGAAGCATTTTCAAACTTCTGTACCTCTTGCCTGATGGGAGAGGACCAAGGGACCGAGGTGAGACTTGTCCTTGATTATGCTGGTAGCCTAGCTGAGGCAGTACGAATTATAGATGGAGGCAATGGAAGGGAGATTGGTTTGCATGATGGTCTGTGCTACGTCCACAACTCTCTGCATTTTCTTACGGTCTTGGATGGATGGATCTGTTCCCAAACCGTGCTGTAATGCATCCCAATAAAATGCTTTCTATGGTGCATCTGTAGAGGTTGGTGAGAGTTGGTGTGGACATGCCAAATTTCTTAAGCCTCTTAAAGAAGTATTGGTGTTGGTATGCTTTCTTGGCTAATGCTTCAACGTGCAGGTCCAGGCCAAATTACTGGTGATCTTTAGTGCTAAGAACTTGAAGCTTTCAACCATCTCTACTTCTGTGCCATCAATATATACTGGTGTGTGTGTACCGCTTTGCTTCCTGAAGTTGATCGCAATCTCCTATCTTGCTGACATAGAGGGAGAGGTTGTTGTCTTGGCACCAGGTTGTGAGGTTCTCAATCTCCTTCCTGTACTCCATCTTATCATTATTTGAATTCTGAACACACTATGACAACAGCACATATCCTCCCCATGCATGTACTGTATATTGAATGATGTTGTGTTTTATGTTATGTTTGACGGGAATCAGCCTACCTTGTAACATCCTGTACTGAACCTGAATTCCACCAGCTTGACTGTGTGGTCATTAAATAATCTAATCTAATCTAATATCCGGCCTGGAATAAAATTCAGAACATTGGAATGATTGTGATCTTTAGTACTGAGGTAAAGAAAGATTTTGCTTTTGTAAAGTTTTTTACATTTATATCCACAGACCATATTTCTATCTCCATAGCTTTTTCACCTCTCTCCATGCCTCAAGTCAAGTCGTTGAGTTTATTGACATCTGCACAAGTATGGTGCAGTACATGTATAATTAAAATCTTGAATGGAGCAGCATCACAGGAACACAGACCACACAAATAATGAATTATACATACCTTACACATAAATTCAACAAGACAGTGGCAAGAAATAGATGATGCAAAAAACAGGACGTTCATGTGAGACACAATTAGAAAACAAGTCCATGGTAGTACCAGGGGGGGTCCATAGTGTTCTGTTGCTGGGGTAGTATTGTTTTGCAGGTCAGTTCAAGAACTGTTCCTGAACCTGGTTATCCAGGACTTCAGGCTTCCGTGCCTACTACCTGATAGTAGTAGTGAGAAGAGGGTATGCCCAGAAGGTGGAAATCATTGATGATGGATGCCACCTTCTTAAGGCAGCACCTGGTGTAGATGCTTGGTGGGATGGCAGTGCCACTAATGGACCATGGTGAGTCCCCCACTCATGCAGCCTCTTGTGCGTCAGCCACTTGTAATGTCGGGCCATGATGCAACCAATCAGGATTCTTTCTACAGTACATCTGTAAGTTTGTTGGCGTATTCAATAACATGCCAAATCTCTTTAAACTTCTAAAAAAGTAAAGCTGCTAGCACACAGCCTAGGATAGATCATCTCAGATGTTAACACCTGGTAATTATAAAGTTTGTATATATCTTCATCGTAATAACCTTTGTTAGAAATATTACAGAGAGAGCAACATGTGCTGGTTCATCTGCATGTACCCATCTTTACTTTTCTCTCCCCAGCTAGTTATCTATTGATAATCCTGAACTCTGGCAGACAAACAAAGTCATACAGTCATACAGATTCGGCCTAACTCGTCCATGCCGACCAATATGACCTATCTAAACTAGTCCCATTTGCTCGTGTTTGGCCCATATCTCTCAAAATCTTTCTGATCCATGCACCTATCCGAGTATCAACTCAATGTGCTCCACTCCTCCCTCTCAGATTAAATTTAACAATAGTGTACTTTAACAAGTGTCTACTCATCCACACAGAACAAAATTCCTGGGTTGCAGCAGATTGTTCAACATTTCCATTAATATAGCAGTCAGATATATCCAATGACATGGTTGCTTTTCTGGCATATTTACTTGCCACAGGCTTTTTTTTAAGACTTTGTCTTTGTTTGCTGGGAGTGCTGGAAGCTGTGAAAGTAAGAAGTGGTTTGTGTGAATATGAACATACCTGTGTTCCTCTTGTACAAAGATCAAAGGTCCCTTACACGATGACCTTTACCAGGAATCCACAGCACATAGAATATCTGAAACTGCAGACCATCTCTCCCCAGGATTTATAAGGCCATACAGAACAGAAACAGACTATTCAGCCCACCTTGTCTATGCCAACTGTCAAGTGCCCATCTATACTAATCCCATATGCCAGCACTTGGTCCATACCTTTCTATGCCTTGGTAATTTGAGTGCTCATCTAAATATTTCTCAAATAATGTCAAAGTACCAGTCTCCACCACTGCTCAGGCAGTTGGTCCAGATTCCAACCACCTTCTGGATGAAAAAAATCCTCATCTGATCCATTTTGTCATCTGAAAATTAAGCCTCAGTGTAAGATTGCTGTACAGTTAGATGATTATATTATGATCTTAGATGTCTGCTAAAGGAGAACCGCATAATTACTCTGGTTACAAAAGCAAGTTGGGCCTGAACCAAGAGTTACCTGAATCCGGGTTGGGCTCACATTGTGTGATACCCGAAATCCTGGTTTGACCCCAACTGGAAATTTCTTATGTTTCACAATTTCTTCCCATCTCTATCCTCGACTCCATTCTAACCTTCACCACAAGCCCCAATTCTCCTCTCAACCACTCATCACTGTTGCATTCCCTGTGCTACTCCTTCCCTAGAATCTCTCAGCACCCGAGGGAAGAGAAGCAGACTTTCCTACTCCTTTTTCAACCTTTCTCCATAACTAATCAGGGGGAGAAAAATCTTGAAAAATGAAACATGAATATATCAGGAATGGAATGAAAAATAATTCCTGCGTGATGGGCATTCATGAATCAGCCAGTCAGGTAATGAAAGAAGGGTCTCGACCCGAAACGTCACCCTTTCCTTCTCTCCAGAGATGCTGCCTGTCCCGCTGAGTTACTCCAGCATTTTGTGTCTATCGTAATGAAAAGTAGGTTTATTTTCTGTTGGTGGGACAAGCATGACACTGAGAATGAATATATTGGACAGGAGCATTCAGACATCAAGTAATGGGACTTTCAGGAATGTGTCTAATTCCAAAGGCAGTGCTGGGTCAGAGGAATGGTCACTGATGATGTCAATGAATCATCAAGGGAGTTCTGCAGTGTTGCTTTCAAGGTCATGTTTAACTACTTATGGTGAAAGTGCGAGGCAATGATTGACACCGTATTACTTATTTTGCAAATAAACTGCATAAAGTGGAACGACAATTATATCGGACATTTGAAACATATGCGGGCAGTTCCTAATTCAAACAAAACTCTAAATGATGACAGCGAGTTCGAGTTGGACAAGTTTTCTAGAAGCAGCCAAAGTATTTATTTCGCTGCACTCAGGCACCTCAGAAAATTGCCCCAAAATGGCCAGTATTTCTACAAAATCTGTCACCATCTGAACCCAGTGTTAAAATCCAATATCAGAAAGACATTCTTTAGTTCTGTTGATCCTTGTGTATGGAACAGAAATAGAAAAAAAGCAAAAAAATGCAATAAAATACAGCAGTGAGCTGTATCCTGGGATTTTGAATACCAAGATCATTAACACAAAACATGTGTGGGTTGTTGTGTAACTCCTAATTCGGAAATTGGGACGTTAGCAACATCGTGAGAAATTCCCTAATGAAATGGAAAAGTGTTGGAAAATAGACTGAAATCTAACCAGGAACAACAAATCTAAATAAACAAGAAACATAACACTTTATATTTTGCTCAGACTTTTGCTTTAAATGGTATGGTGAAAATTGTGCCATGTTCAATCTGGCCAGCCGCTCACCCAAGGAAAGTAGAGGGATTGCGTTTCCATGGTTACCCATTATGTAGACAGCAACAAACTGTGAAGATGTTAGCAGGCCAAGCTGCCTGCTTGGAACAAGAAACCTCACAAAAATGCTAAGCTTGCGAAAGAACAACTGGTGTAACTCCTTACTGACCAACGGTTGCTACTCAAGCAGGGAGCTCTTGCAAAGAGAACAAAAGGGGCTACAAGCAAGTTTAGAGCAGCTGCAAGAATCTTGGGCACAGATGAAAAAGCTTAGTGTGAAGTCGCAGCAAAAAGGGTTTGCACAATCATCCATCCTGAGTCTCTACAAACACCACAGACCTCAAGTGAAAGCATATAAGGCATGATTAATGAGAATGTAGCTGATTTGCTGAGAAAGTACAAGGCAAGGCTACCTACAAACCAAAACGTAACCAGGAGGATCTGGTACAGAGAGTTGGTCAATGCTGGTCAGTGGACACGGATTACATCTTTACGTGACTGCATTGATTCAGTAGACTGGTCCATATTCAGGGATTCTGTAGTCAACCTAAATGAGTGCACCACTGCTGTGACTGACTTCATCAGCAAGTGAGTTGAAGAGTGCATGCCGAAGAAGACAATCTGAGTGTTCCCCAACTGGAAACTATGGATGAACCGTGAGGTACATTCACAGGTGAAGGCTGGGTCCACTGCATAGAAGTCAAATGATCCAGAGGTACAAGAAGGCCCACTACAATGTTCGCAAAGCATCAAGGATGCCAAGAGACAATACCAGGACAAACTTGAGTCCGAGTATAATAATTCGGACACCCGCAGAATGTGGCACGACCTGAATACCTAAATTGGCCACAAAGTGAAGTCAGACAATATCACTGGTGATAGTGCGGCCCTACCTGATGAACTTAATGCTCTCTATGCTCGCTTTGAGCAGAAGGCCAAAGGGGCAATGACATCCGTCCCATCAGACCCAAGTATGTTAGGTGTTAGGTTGGCATTCCTGAGGGTGAACCCACAGAAAGCATTGGCCCGGACAGAGTCCCTGGCTGTGCCATTTCAAACTGGACATTTCTGTGGACTATCTAGTTGCAATGGGATGCACTCCATCAGTTCCACACATTCCTCGTGAAAGCAAATGTCAAATTTCCAATGGAGATTGCCAAGGGGAAATGATCAAGATCTGTGTATATCCAGATCCTTGTGATCGAGGCAGTATTCCAGTTCAGTCTCTGTGCAGCGTACTTTTAGTGCCTCTGGAAATCTGACACACTGCAAGAGCCAGGAGCTCAGGAGCAATTTTATGCTGGAATCCCAACAAATTCATCTCTCCCAGCCAAGTTTGTAACATGAATCATGATGTGTATTAAATATTTTACAATGGTTGATATGGCAACACCACATTTCTCATAAAATATGGAATGAATTCATTCTTATACGAGTTAGATAGAGGAATAATGTGATGGAAGTGATTAAAATAAAAAGTTAAAAAGTGATGTGATCAGGTGGATGTGAAGGGGGAAAAAATTCTCATGGGGAAACTCAGGACAGGGAAGAACGATTTTAAAGATCTCCCCCATCTGACAGCTTTCTTGCTGCCTGGGCTCAGCTGTGTCTTTCAAGCCTGGGGCTAGTGGATTTTGGTTGGGCTGCCATACTATGGGAAATGGGTTGCAGATTGATCTCATTAAACTGGAAAGGATGCAAAAAAGATTTACTGTACATGGATGTTACCAGGTTTGGAATGTTTGGGCTATAATGGGAGACTGCATAAGTGGTTATTTTTTCCCCAGTGTGTAGGAAGCTGAAGGGTGACCACCTAGATGTTTATACAATTACAAGGGACATAGATAAGGCAAATAGACACAATATTTTTCCCCAAGGTAGGGGAGTTTAAAACAAATGGGTAGAGGTTTAAGGTGAGAAAGAAAAGATTTTAAAGGGACCCGAGTTGATCGATATTCAGAACTGACATGTTCCAGTAAGGTGAAGGGATAAGGATAGCAAAGTAAGCGAACCTTACCATGCAAAGTTTATGAGGTTGGAATCTGATAGGTCCTTCATGGAATATATAGAAAGGGGGAAAGAACACATGGACAATTAGAAGTGCCAAAAGAGCCCACAAAATGGCTTTGGCATGTCAGATTGAAGAAAATCTATATTAATATCCATATTAAAAACAAGCAGTTAACAAATGAGAGGGTAGGATTTCTCAAGATTAAAGGAGGGAATTTATGATTGGAGTCTGGATATGTAGGTAATAAACAAGTACTTTGCATCTGTCTTCACCAAGAGGAAGGACATGGTGGACAATGAGATCAGTGTGGAGAATACTAATATGCAAGGGCAGTTTGAGGTTAAGATGGATAAATCCCCAGGACCTCATGGGATCTATCCCAGTTTATTGAGAGAGGCAAGAGAGGAGATTGCAGGAACCTTGATGAAAATTATTGCATCTTCTCTAGCCAGAGGTGAGGTCCCAGATGACTGGAGAGTGGCAAATGTTGTTCCTTTATTTAAGAATGGTAGTAGAAAGAATCCATGGAATCATAGGCCAGTAAGCCTCAGGTGAGTAGGGAAATTATTGAAGATAATTTTTTGGGATAGGATTAACTCCCATTTGGAAGAGAATGGGTTAATTAGGGATAGTCAACATGTCATGTCGTGTCTTACTGATTTGATCACGTTTTCTGAGGAAGTGCTGAACATGATCGATGAGTAGTGGATGTTATGTGCATGGATGTTAGAAAGACATTTGATAAAGTCCCCCATAGTAGGCTGATCCATAAGATTATGATGTACACAATTAATTTGGAACTAATTTAACATGGGATTAACAGTCATTTGGCCGTATGGATTCAGAGATAGACAGAGGGTTGTGGTGGAAGGACAGTATTCAGGCTGGAGGTCTGTGACCAGCGGAGTTCTGCAGGGATGCCACCACTGCTGCTTGTGATTTATATAAATGACGTGGACATAAATATAGATGGGTTGGTTAGAACTTGCAGATGACACCAAGATTGCTGGGGTTGCGGACTATGTGGAAGGCTGTCAAAGTTTACAGTGAGATATAGATCAGCTACAGAAATGGGCGGAGAAATTACAGATAGGTTTTAATCCAAGCAAGTGTGAGGTGTTGCACTTTGGGAGGTCAAATGTAAGGGGGGAATGTTCGATTAATTGCATGACCCTTAATAGCATTGACGTACAGAGGTACAGCTGCAAACAAGAAGAAAGACATGCATGGACTTCATCTCACCCATTAATCTTACTTTGTCCTTCATGTGCTGCCTAACCTTTAGTTTAGTTTAGTTTAGAGATATAGCGTAGAAACAGACCCTTCAGCCCACTGAGTCCATGTTTACACTACTTCTGTGTTCTCTAATAGAACTGTTTAGATGTTCTCCCAGTTTTGCACCACTTCCTACACAAGGAGCAATTTACAGAGGCCAATTATCCTACAAATAATAATAATAATACACTTTATTGTCATTGTAAATACATACAATGAAATTTCAGGCGCACTGCCCGAGCGGAGCTCCAACGTATCAGATAAATAATAACGACAATGGAAACAACAAAAATGGCAAGAAAAACGTCAAGTCAAGTCAGAATGTGCAATATTTCACAGTATGGTGTTGTAAAGAGTTTTCACAGTATAGTGTTGTGGCAGTACAAAATATTGGCTATGGGGGGTGTGTGTTCAGTGCAAAGTTCAGAGTGGTGATAGCCTTGGGGTAGAAACTGTTCATTAATCTTGTGGTGTGTGATTTGATGGACCTGTAACGCTTTCCTGAGGGCAGAAGGGCAAACAAATGATGTGTGGGATGAGATGAGTCCTTTAGCATGCATTATGCCTTCCGCAGGCAACGAGAGCTATAGATCTTTTCTAGGGCAGGCGGATGTGTGTTGGTGATCTTCTGGGCTGTATTGATGACTCTGCAGAGCCTTCTTATCAGCCGCAGAATTGTTACCACACCACACCAGGATGCCATGTGTCAGGACACTCTATGGAGCAATGGTAGAATGACATTCGCAGCTGTTGTAGCAAGTTGACTTTCCTGAGTTATTATAGGAAGTAAAGTCATTGTTGTGCCTTCTTCACCAGGGAGTTTGTGTTAGTTGACCACCTGAGATCTGCTGAGATCTGGGTGCCCAGGAACAAGAAACTGGAGACTCTGTCCACACTTTCTCTGTTTATGTGCAGTGGGGGATGGTCACCCTGCTTCTTCCTGAAGTCCATGATGAGCTCTTTTGTTTTGAAATCCACACGTCTTTGGGAGGTACGAGGAAACCAGTGCACCCGGAGAAAATAGGGAGAACATGCAAATTCGGTACAGACAGCGGCCAAGGTCAAGATCAAACATGCGACTCTGGCACTCCAGCAACTATACCGCTTCGCCACTGTCCCGCCTAATGCAACATTACTTTAGTTTGGCACCTTTTCTTACCCCCTTTATGAAGTCACTCTTTATATTAGGTCCATGCCCTTGATTAGGTGGATTTAATCCTAAATTTGGACCTGCAGTGAAGGACAGTCACAGAGTGAGAGTTCATAGGTCATTGTGCAGAAATAATTTAATGCCTACTTTCGAGTTTCATTATATTCTTGTTGTTGTGTTTCCAACTTAAATTCAAGTGGGACGCAGGAGAGTCTGAAACTGAAGATACCGGTTTAGGCAAGAAGGGAATTATTTAAAGGGGATCTGCGGAGCAACATTTCACGCAGAGGGTAGGTGGGTACATGGTATAATCTGCACGGAAGTCATAGAGGTAGTTAAAACTGAATCAAAAGATAAATTTTCAGATGCAACTGTAAGGAGGACAGGAAGGGAAGAGGTGTGGGGATGAAATTACAGAGCCAAGGGCCTTTCCAGCCAGTCAGTGGTATGGGGAAAATAAACTGAGATGTGCAGTAAGCCAGAGTTGGAAGACTGCAGATTTATTTGTGTCTTTCACTCTAGAGCAATAGAGAAAGAATCCTATGGATGCATTCAAACCACAAGGGCGAAGTTTAAATTTGAACGTGGTTTAGCGTGGGAGCTGTTTGTCAGTGATTCAAAGGGTGAGCAATAAATAGCATGGTGATATGAACTGCTGACAAAGGGTCTCTGATCAGAAACGTTGATTTTGTTTTTATTTCCACAGATACTGCCTATCCTGCTGAGACTTTCCAGCAGTTTCTGCTTTTATTTCAGATTCCTAGCATCTGTAGTTTTCTTTTGGTTCCAGATTAACTCTGCCGTAGGTCAGGAAGAGTAATCCCTATCCAGGTTACAGCTTGCCCACAATGTCTGACTGCAGTTGTCATCTTGAATGGCTGCCAATTAACCTAATGGCAACATGTCTCACAGCAACTCTTGATTGCATATTTATCTGTAAGGCCTCTTCATCAAGGTGCCTGAGCAGATTAATGCAGGAGTGTTTTCCTGAGACAGCAAGCAGGCTCAACCTAAGAAGCTACTGGACAAACATTGCAGTCAGTGCTAGAACAGCCACTTATTGGAAAATGTCGTGAACATAGAACATTACAGCACCAGGACAGACTCTTTGTGCTCCCATGTCAGTGAATTCTTCCCACATAAAACGAGTTGTACAATTAAAACAAAACTACAACAGTAATAACAGGCCACCAAATATCAAGTGGGTGCCTGCCCTGTCAAATATGTAGACTCCAACATCAAATGTTATTTAGGAACAAAGCATCTAGTTGAGAAAGTCCAGAATATATCTTAATTGTCATTTCTTAAATAGTTCTGGAATGCCGATCAGCATTAATTCATCTAGGCAGGATCAGTCTAGATTATTATCCTTCTCCAAGGGATTATTGTGGATAGAATGGGTGCATCAAATGATTCCCCGTTGGCTGGTTCTTCAGGAAGGCTGATCCTTGGCAGGCCCTCTTCATCACTCCTTGGCAGTGGAATGTTCAGACAAAATGTATTTTGTTTTATTTTACAGTTTGTGATTTTGAGTTTTCTTTTTTCTTTTCCTGTATCACTTGTAGGGTCATAAAATATATTTACACTGAGTGGTGAGAATGTGAAAGTTGGAAGGGAAAGAAGAGGATAGCACCAGCAAACTGAAGGGGCAACGTGGCCTATGTGAAGCAGACAGCAATCGTGGAATCTGGGTGCGAATGTAGTGAGAGGTAATTAAAGCTTGTGTGGAGATTGAACAGGGTAGAAGAGAAGGAATGCCATAAGAGAAGGAATGTTTGTCATCATTGTATTTGGAATTTGATCTTTTGAAATGTTAAAGTTCTCAATACATGGCTAACTTCATTTTTATTATAGTGTCTTATATTGTCATAGTTTTTAGGACTGTCAGCTTCTCTGGGAATTCATCAGTTTTCAGTAATTAGTCGGTTGCTTAAATTCACTAATGTCACTTCTGTACTAGGCCGACTATCTCTTGTTTTTCTTCCCCCTGCCCGAAACAATTAACTGTACATATTGTTAAATGGAATTGGATCTCAAACATTAACCCTTCTTAGCCTCTTGCAGACCCTGTCTATCTGCTGCTCATGTCACATGTTCTCCATTCCTGTGCATCTGCATTGCCCAGATAAAAGTCATGTTATTTGACCTTGGGACATATGGGCGGTGTGGGCACGTTGGGCCGAAGGGCCTGTTTCCACACTGTATCACTCTATGACTCTACGGCCTATTTGTCCCCGAAGGGGTTAACACTGCTCTGAAATGGAACTCACTACTATGGAATTTGCTGCAGATTCTCTGACTCGCTTCACCATCTATGAAAAGCAGATTGGGTTTCAGTTATTTCACCAGCAACATTAATGAGCTGAACATTCCTCAGATAGTTGTACAAATGAACAAACAACCACGGCTCTTTTAAAGGTCAGCAGTTATTTTCTGATTGCGGAATAAATGTGAATCAACAACAGGTCAAAGTTGGGGGAAATGGAGACAACATCGATCCATCGGCTAGGAAAACTTATGAATCACTTTCTGCTGGGTTATGGAGGTGTCGGAGATACGGGATGCGAGATAAATGAAGAGTAAATCATTAAGCATAACACATCTACCCAAGGAGGTGGGAGGACAGGAAGAAACTAAGTCATGTGTTTTGGCCAAAACTTGATAGTATGAATCCAGTTCGTGGAATAATATCAAAATGTTGCCAAAACAAATATATCAATACCATATCAAAATGCTTGTCATTTTTCTGCTGTTTGCATAATATCTCAAACAGTCAGGATAAAGTCCACTTCCTTCTTTGTGTTTAAACTTCAGCTTGACTCAAACTCTGTGAATGCCAGACTGGCGTTATTAACCAGAACAGCAACTGTGAGTTTCTAGCAACATGGTGATTGCTCCCATCTTCTCCCCTCGCCTCACACTTGTCTCCCCCTCTCTCCCTGCCCACTTTCCTTTCCATCCCTCTTCACCAATATGACCTCTCCTACACTCAGCCCTCTCCCCATCTTTCCCTTCTTCTTTAACCCTTTGCCACATACCCTACTCTCTCCCGATTTCCCTCTCACCCTTTATCCTATCTACCTTGCATCCCCTGCCCTTTCTGCCCATTTCTCCCGCCCACGGACACTCAGAACCCCTTGTGTCTCCTGTCAACATTTTTCAACAGGAAATAAAGACAAAGATTCATGAAAGAGAACACTGCTTGTGTTGAGACTGATCACTTGCAGGGATGGGTTGGGCCAAATGGCCCATTCCTGTCCAATAACTTTTAATTAGCTCCAAGTTATTCTGGATTAATCTATTGGGTGATGGGTAAATACTGCTCTTGCAGGACAAGCTGTCACCAGGCACCAAGCCTCCAGCCTCTTGTCTAAAGACCCTGAGCTCAGGTTTCACTCCTGGGAACCTAACACACTCCCAGGTTGATGTTTTAATGCAGGAGGCAGAAAATGTTACATGGCCAAAAAGCACTATTTACAATCAGAAAGCCATACAGCATAGAAACAGCCCCTTCAGCCCAGTGATACTAATCCTCAACCACCCATTTGTACTAATCAGCCTGAAGAAGGGTCTCGACCCGAAACCTCACCCATTCCTTCTCTTCAGAGATGCTGCCTGTCCCACTGTCCAGCTTTTAGTGTCTATCTTATACTAATCCTACACCAACTCCTTTTATTCTCTCCACATTCCCATCAACGCACGTCAGATTTTACCATTCACCTGCAAACCAGGAACAATTTACAGCAGCCTATTAACCTATCAACCAGCATGTTGTCGGGATGTGGGAGGAAACTAGAATACCGGAAGGGAACACGCGTGGTTACCAGGAGAACATGCAGACATCGTGCAGCCAGCACTGGAGGTCAGGATTGAATTTGGGTCATTGGAGCCGTGAAGTTGCGGCTCTACTGGTTGGCTGAAACCTTATATTAAGGTTCAGCTCCATCTCAGATAGCAGGAATATTTGAGGAGCAGTAAAGCCAATAATATGTGAACAGATTGAGGTATCTTTGTTTTATGCCAAGCATAGTGGCTGCCAAGGATGGTAGCAGAAATGATAGTTTAAGTGGCTTTTAGATAGATGGCACCTATCCGAGTGGTGGCGCCATCGAGTGTGGCCGCCTCGCCTGCAGCTGTCTGTCCTTTCATTCTTTTTGTTATTTTTAGTCTGTTTTAAAGTTTGTTTTTAGAGGTCTTTTAGTCTTTTTTATGTGGGGAGAGCGGGGGAAAGGGGGAAACTATTTTCTTGGTTACTTCCTGGTCGAGTATGTGACTACTCTCCGAGCCGCATCTTCGCCCCCTCCTCGCGGCCTACAATCAGCCAGAGCTTCAGCTACAGCAGCGGCGCAGCACTGGATTTCATCACAGAGCGAGCGATGCCTTACCGGGAATCGCCGTGATGGAGCTCCGGAGTGCTGGGACTGCCGACTTTGACATCGTGGAGCTGTGGTATTCGGAACTTCCCAGCCACGGGTGGTGGGAGCTTCCAGCCGCTGGCGGCGCTGATTTTGGCATCGCGGAGCCTGGGATCTCTCGCCGAATCTCCGCCCAGCTCAGCCTGTGGACTTCGGACGCCGCGGTCTCCAGTAGGAAGCGGCCGATTCGGAGGCTCCGGGCCGCTGAGAGTGTTCTTCCGTTCGAGGGCCTAAAACATCGGGGCCCCGTTGCGGTGATTGCGGTGGCCTCAATAGGCCCCGACCACGAGTGAACAGAGGAAGAGGACTGAACTTTGGTGCCTTCCCTCACAGTGGGAAACGTTGATTCCGCTGTGGGGGGGATGTTTGATTAATGTTTTATGTTAAATTCTAAAGTGTTGTGTTTATCTTATTTGTGTGCTGCATGGTAACTCAAATTTCACTGCACCAATTGGTGAATGTGACAATAAATGTCCTTTGTCCTTTTGACAGATGTGTATGGAAGGAATGAAGTGATATGGATCACATGCGGACAGACAAAATTAGTATAACTTGCATCATTTTTGGCACAGACACTGTGGGCCATAGGACCTGTTATCTAGTCATAGAGTCATACAGCGTAAAAACTGGCTCTTCAGCCCAAGTTGCCCATACCAGCCAACATGTCTCATCCACACTAATCTCACCTGCCTGTATTTGGCCCGTATCCCTCTAAACTTATTCTATCCATGTACCTAACTAAATGTTTCTTAAATATTGCAATAGTCCCTGCCTTAACTACCTCCTCGGGCAGCTTGTGCCATACACCCACCACCCTTTGTGTAAAAATATTTTAACATCTTTCCTATTAAATGTTTTCCACCTCACATTAAACCTATTGGTTCTCAATTTCCCTATTCTTGTGCGTTTAACTGATCGATTCCTCTCTTGATTTTGTGCTCCAAAGAATAGAGTCCTAGCCTGAGTCCAGAGTCCAGGCCCTCAAGTTCTGGCAACATCCTTATAAATCGTCTCTGCACCTTTTCCAGCTTGACATCTTTCCCATAAAATGGTGCCCAAAACTAAACACAATACACTAAATATGGCCTCACCATCTTATATAACTGCAACATGCCCTCCCAACTTCTATACTCAATGCTATGACTGTGGAAGGCCAATATGACCACCCTAACAACCTGTGATGATACTTTCAAGAAACTATGTATCTGCTCTCCAAGATCCCTTTGCACAACAAACCCCCGCAGAGCCATGCCATTCCCTGTGCAGGTCCTGTCCATGTTAGACTTCCCAAAATGGAAAACATATTTTTCTGGATTAAATTCTATTAACCATTTCGCAGCCCAACCGATCAAGATCTTGCTGCAGTTTCAGACAACCATCTTCATTATCTGTAATACCACCAACTTGCTCATCAACCAGTGCTGTCTTGTTATATGTTCAAGGTTCTATTGGCCAGGGTCTAAATAGTTTGATGACTTGCTGAGAAGTGGCTGGAGCTGGGAAATTGTCTCAATTCCTTTCCTGATAATCATGATGAGTGAGCAATGATGCGAGTCTCACTGAGGCAGTTCGTGTACAGCAGATCCATGGTGAACCACAATTAGTCTTCATCTTTTTCACAGGAAACACTTAAACCTCTGTTAACCAGACTCCAGCCTCAGTCATTGGCTTGCAGACATTAGATGGTGGGATCAGAATCCAAATCATCAGCAGCTCATCACTGAAGCATATTGAAGGATAAGACTTACGTTCCACATCCCCAATATAAAGCTTCTCCCTTGCTGCACAGATTGCCCTCTAATAATAAAGATCCACAAAAGCATCCTGACTCCACATCTCCATAAAGGCAGACATGGATGATGGAATTACCTAGGACCATCTTTGGTTGTCTGAGGAAAAGATTGTTTAAAGATCGAGACTTCAGGCCTTGCACAAAGCTTATCTTGGAAGGTGGCTAAGGGACTACGGAGCGATAGAGCTGCTGCCTTACAGCGCCAGAGTTCCAGGCTCGATCCTGACTATGGGTGCAGACTGCACAAAGTGTGTCCGCGTGGGTTTTCTCCGGGTGCTCCGGTTTCCTCCCACATTCCAAAGACATGCAGGTTTATATAGTATGATTTATTTTGACTGGATGGCATGCAAACAAAGCTTTTTACTGTATCTTGGTACATATGGCACCTGACAATAATAATCAATACAATACACTCTCTGAGGAATGCACTGATAGAGTGTTGAACTGACACATGATAATCTGCTCTCGAAGGTTCGATCGCATGGCATCCAGAAAGAGCTAGCCAATTGAATACAAAATTGGCTTGATGCTAGGAAGCGGAAGGTGATGATAGAAGGGTGTTTATTGGACTAGATGCCTGTGACTAGCGGTGTGTTCAGGGGCTGGTGCTGGGCCTAGTGTTCTTTGCCATCTATACAGGCACTCCCTGATTTATGTAATAGACGCGTTACGTACACCCGCACTTATGTAAACAATTCACAATAGATTGTCCCTTTTCCTGAATGACCTGTGTTATTGCAATGGGAGGATAGCAAGAGCTTCCTGTCCGCTTCACAGCTATAAAAGCGTTGCCTAGCTCATTGCTCTCACAGTGCAGGCAAGCAAGAACCAGGGAGGCGGCAGACAGCAGCTGCCAGCCGAGTCGCGGTCATTCTCCACGCCAGCCTTCCACAAGGTGCAGCAGCAAGCCCTTCATCACCAGCTGTTCCAGCCTCTAATTAACGTGGCTGTTGGTGCGGCTCACGTTGTAGTCCCTGTCTGACGGCACTTTCTTCAGCACACCACCACCGACAGGACGTGTTTGGTCACCGTGGGGCAACCTCCCCTCTCACCAGCCGTCACTTTGTGCACCTTGGAATATGTCAGTAACTCTGGGGGAGAAGGAGAAAGAGGCAGTGGTGGCGGGGGAGTGGACAAAGCCACGGCCAACAGGAAGAAGAGGCAGACAGTGAGAGGGAGGGGAGCCCCACGGTCACCGAGCGCGTCCTGTCGGTGGCGGCGGCCTTGAGCAAGTATTGGTGGCCAGGGGATACAACGGGAGCTGCAACAACAACAGCCGGTGAAGAAGGGCTCTTAGTTTTAAGATGAAACGACACAAAATGCTGGAGTAACTCAGCAGACAGAATGAGTCTGAAGAAAGGTCCTGATCTGAAATGTCACCTATCCATTTTTACCAGAGATGCTGCCTGATCTGCTGAGTTACTCCAGCATTTTGTGTCATTTTGTGTATTAACCAGTATCAGCTGTTCCATACTAGGGCATCGGAGATGTCCTCATTTTTTAGGGAATGGAGGTTCCCCTCTTCCATTATAGATGAGGCTCTCACCAGGGTTTCCTCAATATCCCGCAGCTCCGCTCTTACTCCCCCTCCCCCTATTCGTAACAAGGACACATTGCCCCTTGTCCTCACCTTCCACCCCATCAGCCGTCGCATACAACATATAATCCTCCGATATTTTCACCACCTCCAACGGGATCCCGCTGCTGGCCACATCTTCCCATCTCCACCTCTTTCTGCTTTCCGCCGAGACCTTTCCCTCCGTAACTCCCTGGTCAATTCGTCCCTTCCCACCCAAACCACCCCCTCCCCGGGTACTTTCCCTTGCAACCGCAGGAAATGCAACACTTGTCCCTTTACCTCCTCCCTCGACTCCATCCAAGGACCCAATCAGTCTTTCCAGGTTAAGCAGAAGCTCATGTGCACCTCCTCCAACCTCATCTACTGCATCTGTTGTTCCAGTTGTCAACTTCTCTACATCGGTGAGACCAAGCGCAGGCTCGGCGATCGCTTCCCTGAACACCTCCGCTCAGTCCGTCTTAACCAACCTGAACACCCGGTTGCTCAGCACTTCAACTCTCCCTCCCATTCCCAATCTGTCCTGGGCCTCCTCCATTGTCAGAGTGAGGCCCAGCGCAAATTGGAGGAACAGAACCTCATATTTCAATCCAAGTTTATTCAACCTCTCCTTGTAGCTGAAACACTCTAATCCAGGCAGCTTTCTGGTAAACCTCCTCTGCACCCTCTCCAACGTCTCCACATCCTTCCTGTAATGGGGTGACTACAATTGCACATAATACTCCAAATGCAGCCGAACCAAAGTCAGAACTGCATCATGACATCCTGACATTCTAAATTCAATGCTCCATCAATGAAGGCAAGCATACAATGCAACTTCTTTACCACTACTCATTCTGCCACCTTCAGTGAGCTATGAATTTGGACTCCAAGATCCCTCTGCACATCAGTGTTGTTAAGGGTCTTGCCACAAACTGTATAGTCCCCCTTACATTCAACCTCCCAAAGTGCATGTATTACAGGCCCGTATAAAGCTTTTCAAAAAGGGGGGTGGCATGACAGGATTACAAAAAACTTAATGTGAAATAATGCCGATTCACATCACGAGCGCGAAGCGTGAAGTCCCTCGATGCCAGGGTCCAAGGCCCGCTTAAGGGCTCTGGAAGCTCTGGGGTTTTAGATACTCTCTGATGCATTCTGAGCCTTATTTTGGAGCATTTTTGCACCAAATTTATGACCAATATTTCAGAAATTAACAGGAATCTGAGAGGTAGCTTTTTCACACAAAGGGTGCTGGGTGCATGGAACGAGCTACCAGAGGTAGTTAAGGCTGGGACTATCCTAATGTTTAAGAGACATTTGGACACGTACATGGATAGGACAGATTTAGATGGATATGTGCCAAACGCCTGTGAGTGGGACTGGTTTAGATGGGACATGTTGGTCGGTGTGTGCAAGTTGGGCTGAAGGGCCTGTATCCACACTGCATCATTCTATGACTAAAACGTGAAGAAGAAAAATGCATGTAGATAAGTAGAGCAGATTTGAAAGAGGAGTGAAATGTAAAGGCAGAAAGAGGTTTATGGGTGGAAAGGAACATAGGAAAGGAGGGGGGAGAGTGGGCTTGGGCAGGTGGGTGAAGAGAAAATAGTCACAAAGTGCTGGAGTAAGTCAGTGGGTCAGGCAGCATCTGCGGAGAATATGAATAGGCGACGTTTCACAGAGTGCAGGAGTAACTCAGCGGGTCAGGCAGCATCTCTGGAGAACATGGATAGGTGACATGTCACAGAGTGCTGGAGTAACTCAGTGGGTCAGACAGCATCTCTGGAGAAAAGGTATAGATTATATTTTGGGTCAAGACCGTTCAGTAATATTCATGATGTGACATGCATAGACATTCCTGAATGTTACCCACACCATTGTGAGGTACTTTGTTACGGTGCTTGCCCTCTCCTATAACGTCTCTGCTGCCTTGGGTGATGCAGGACAGGACACGAGCTTTGGGACATGGTGTGAAGCTGTTGCCGTCTGTCCCAGCCTGGTAAAAACCTGGATGGAGTGGATTTGGAGAGGATGTTTCCACTACTGGGAGAGTCTAGGACCAGTGGCCACAGCCTCAGAATTAAAAGACATTCCTTTAGGAAGGAGATGAGCAGGAATTTCTTAAGTCAGAGGGTGGTGAACTGTGGAATTCATTGCCACAGACAGCTGTGGAGGTCAAGTCAATGTACATTTTTCAGGAGGAGATTGATAGATTCTTGATTGATACAGGGGTCAGAGGTAATGGGGAGAAGGCAGGAGAATGGGTTTGAGAGGAAAAGATAGAGTCATAGAGTGATACAGTGTGGAAACAGGCCCTTCGGCCCAGCATGTCTCATCTGCACTAGTCCCACCTGCTTGATCCATATCCCTCCGAATCTGTCCTATCCATGTACCTGTCTAACTGTTTCTTAAATGTTGTAATAGTCCCTGCCTCAACTATCTCCTCTGGCAGCTTGTTCCATACATCTACCACCCTTTGTGTGAAAAACATACCCCTCAGATTCCTATTAAATCTTTTGCCCTTCACCTTAAACTTATGTCCTCTGCTCCTCGATTCACTTACTCTGGGCAAAAGATTCAACCATATCTATCCAAATCATGATTTTATACACCTCTATTAGATCATCCCTCATCCTCCTGTGCTCCATGAAATAGAGTCCCAGCCTACTCAACCTCTCCCTATAGCTCTAGTCCTGGCAACATCCTCGTAAATCTTCACTGTACCCTTTCCAGTTTGATGACATATTTCCTATAACATGGTGCCCAGAACTGAATACAATACTCTGAATGCGGCCTCACCAACTTCTTATGCAACTGCAACATGACCTCCCAACTTCTATACTCAGCCTGACCCGCTGAGTTGCTCCAGCACTCTGTGAAACGTCATAGAACAGGGCAAGATTAGCAAGTTTGCTGATGATACAGAAGTGAGTGGTTTGCAGATAGTGAAGATGGTTGTGAGTGGATTGCAGCAGGATCTGGATCAATTAGCCAGGTGGGCAGAGGAATGGTTGATGGTTGCATGGTTCCTTGAAGGTCGTGTCACAGGTATATCAGGTGGTCAAAAAGTATTTTGGCACTTTGGCCTTCATCAGTCAGAGTATTGAGTATAGAAGTTGGGAGATCTTTCCCTCTCAAGCCTGCCTTCTCCCCATTACCTCCGACACCCGTATCAATCAAGAATCTATCAATCTCCTCCCAGTGGGGGTGGCGGGGGTGGCGTGGGCCCCAGTGGGGGTGGTGTGGGCCCAGCGGGGGTCAGCGGGGTGGTGTGGGCCCAGTGGGGGGTCAGCGGGGGTGGCGTGGGTCCAGCGGGGATCAGCAAGGGTGGTGTGGGCCCAGCGGGGGTGGCGTGGGCCCAGTGGGGGTCAGAGGGGGTGGCGTGGGCCCAGCGGGGTGGCGTGGGCACAGCGGGGGTGGCATGGGCCCAGCGGAGGTCAGCGGGGTTGGCATGGGCCCAGCGGGGTTGGCGTGGGCCCAGCTGGGGTGGCGTGGGCCCAGCGGGGTGGCGTGGGCACAGCGGGGGTGGCATGGGCCCAGCGGAGGTCAGCGGGGTTGGCATGGGCCCAGCGGGGTTGGCGTGGGCCCAGCTGGGGTGGCGTGGGCCCAGCGGGGGTGTCGTGGGCCCAGCGGGGGTGGCATGGGGCCAGTGGGGGTCAGCAGGGGTCGTGTGGGCGGGAGATGGCTTGGGATCGGCGGCGGGGGGAGGCGAGTGGAGCGGGCCCCGCCGCAGCAGCGTCTGCCGTTGGGGTTGCAGCCGTTGGGTTCAGATTCAGCCACTCCCGCCCAGCGACGGGAGGACGGAGAACTGGCCGTTTCCCAAGTGGAAACGCTGATTTTTTTCCCCCGATTTTTTCTTACTCTGGGGGGGGGGGAAAGCGGGGTGTGGTCGCACCCAACGCACCCCCCCTTCGGACGGCCATGTTATTAGTACTTTCCACATTGTTACTGTCCTCTATGTTAATCACCTTGGTGAAAACAGATGTAAAATACTAATTTAGTATATCGCCTATATCCCCAGATCCCCTCCTTTGTCCTGGGGAGGTCCTTCCTTCTCTCTGGTTATCCTCTGGTTTTCAAATATAGGTATAAAAAGCAGTGGGATCTTCTTTAATCTGACTTGTTAAAGCCATTTCATGGTCCCTTTTGCCTACTTGAGTTATTTCCTCCTTTCTTTGTATTCTTCTCTTTTATTCCAACCGCTTCTGTTTTATTTTTGACTAAATTTACAATCTCTTTGGTCATCCAAGATTGCCTTATTTTGCCATACTATAGAGTTGTGATTACTATCCCCAAAATTCTCTTCCACTGAAACACCGGCCATCTGGCCAGGCTCATTTCCCAGCACAAGGTCCAGTATATTCCCTTCCTTGGGATGAACTACTCACATATTGTACAAAAAAATAAATAATAAAATCACCTTCAGCCTGGTCAGTGTACAATGAATTTTTAACCAAGTAGAGAGCAGGTCTGATTCATTAAGGCTGCAAACGTGATAAAATCTTTACCACACTGGGACTTGCCAAAAATAGTTTACGCAGATTGCCCAGTGTAACGTGTAACAAAAATCTCAAGCAAACAATCAGGGCACACAGATGGAGGATTTCATCATTTGGACTCTGCAATGTTGAGCAGTTCTGTCTCGTCTTCGGATTGATTCAATCCGAAAAAATGTTGATTGTCGAGTTCCAAATCCTTTCCCATAGATGTCATGATCGGGCACATTTTTGGAGCCTGAGTAAAAACTTTGGATCAAAAGATCCATTGAATTTCAATCCAAATAGCTCTGCTCCCTTCCCACACTGGGCAGATCTCTTCTAAACTTTTCACTTCAAATAAAAATATGATCTCCTGGCTCAAAGAGATATTACCTTACAGAGAGGGGGAAATAGACTTGATTTGAATGGCATCTTTATTGACCTAATAAATTCACCCAAAATAAAACAAGAAAGATACAAGTTTACCTCATCAACTTCTTTTCAGAAGGCTGCTCACCAGTTTGGTTAGTAAATACGTTGCTTAATCTTGTTTCTATCTATCTATCTATCTATCTATCTATCTATCTATCTATCTATATCTCTCTGTCTATATTCTATCTATATCTAAATAACTATATCTATATCTAAGTCTCTCTCTCTATATATATATCACATATCCTTAGAACTATCAAACTCTGATCTTGGATGTGTATTTATTTGTGTGTTATTCACATCTCGAAAAAACGACGCACTAATGGTGGCATTTTTACATATTCCGGTAGAGATTTATGCCGTGAAGTCAAAAATCGCCTTATCTGAAAATTTCATGCATTATTTCTTGAGTTATTTATGAACATTTTCACAAATCTCAAATAACTTTGAAAATAACCGAGATGTTCTCGCCTGTGACGTCACAATGGCTCAGCTCTGCGCGGCCTGCTGCGCTATGTTCCACGCGCTGTGAGTGACGTCATCCCCCAACCACTCTTTCCCGCTTCTCCCCCCTCTTCCCTCCTTCCCCTTCCCCTTCTCTTCCCCCCTCTTTCCTCCCCCCCATCTTCCCCCCCCATCTCTTCAATCCTCTTTCCCCCTCCCTTCCCCCTCCACTCCCCCCCTGTCCCCCCCCCCCCTCTTTCTTCCCCCCCTCTTTCTTTCCCCCCCTCTTTCTTCCCCCCCCCCCTCTTCACCCCCCCCTAGGGAGGGAAGAGGAGTTATGGAGGGATGGAGGGAGTGACTGAGGGTAGGGGAAAGGAGAGAGAGTGAGAGGTAAGGGAGGGATTAGGGGAGGAGGAGAGGGGAAAGAAGAGGGAGGATGACGAGGAGGGAGAGGGAGTGCTGGGGATGAGGGGAAATGAACCGCGCCTGTGCAGCTGGGGGCTATGGGTGAGTGGTGGAATATTCCGTTGGGGGAACAGGTTGCGTTGGGGGACCAAGCCTCTCGTGTGACAGGGACCCAATGGGTTCCACTTAGTCTAGTTGAACAATAAAATAAATAAATGACTCCAGCTCCAGTTTCCAGGATCCAGTTTCCAGATAGTATAGCATTAACTTGGATAGGTCAAGATACGCTCCCAAATTCAGAGATAACACTATTCAGAAAAGAATTGGGTGGGGGATTGCATATCGTGAAATCTTTCACATGTCATTTGGTTACATTTCCAATGAGTCTTGGAGTAACAGGCCCAAGCCCTTCAGTCTACCGTGTTCATACTAATCACCCATCTATACTGATCCCATTTGCCAGCACTTTGTCTGTAGTCAACTATGCCTTGCCGATTAAAGTATATACAATTTAAAAGTTGTGAGAATACATGCCTTCACCCAGTTCTCAGGCAGTGCATTCCAGATTCCCACCACTCACTAGATGAACAAGTTATTTCTTGGATTTTTCTGAAACATCTTACCCCTTAGATAAATCTTTGTTCTCTAGTTGTAAACGATGTCACTCATAATTGTGTAAAGCTCCTTCAAGTTCTCCGCTCATCTACCTCCACCTCAAGGAAAACAAATCCAGCCCATCCCGTATCTCCTCATAACGAGAGTCACGGAGGCCTAGATTCTACAACACCAGAATATGCCCTTCCATCCAACTCGCCTCTGTCCACCAAGTTATCTACCCGAGCTAGGTTTGGCCATTTGCCTGCATCTGGTCAATATCCAAGCATGCATTTTGCTTTTGCCTTTTCAGCATTACTTCTCAAGAGTCAAGAGAGTTTATTACTCATATGTCCTGAATGGAACAATGAAATCCTTGCTTGAAGCAGCACAACAGATATGTAAACATTGCAGTCTGTACACACCATAATAAACAACAAAATGTTCAGCATATTTAAAAAAACTATAACAGTGCAAGGACAAAAACAATGTCCCCCAAGTCTATGCGGTTCAGAGCATGGTTGGAGGTTGTAGTGTTTAATAGCCTGATGGTTAATGGGAAGTAACTGCTCCTCAACTGGGATGTTAGTTTTCAAGCTCCAATGCATTCTTCCCGATGGCAGGGGTGAAACAAGAGCGTGACCAGGGCAGTGTGGATCCCTTCTTGAGTCAGTGACTCCTGTAGATCCTTTTAATAGTTTAGTTTAATTTATTCATGGTACATGTACCAAGGTACAGTGAAAGACTTTTGTTGCATGCTATCCAGGCAAAGAAAAGACTATCCTTCTTATCCATGTGTCCCAGGGATAAGTGTAGGGCCAGGGACCTGGTGTGGCGGTAGGCAAACTGGGTGTGCATATCTCTGAAGATCTGTCCTGGACCCAGCACATTGATACAATCATAAAGAAAACTGATCAACACCTCTACTTCCAGAAAATAGGCACAAATAGCTGGAGTAACTCAGCAGGACAGGCAGCATTTCTGGAGAGAAGGAATGTGTGACGTTTTGGGTCGAGTCCTTCTTCACCCGTTCCTTCTCTCCAGAGATGCTGCCTGTCCTGCTGAGTTACTCCAGCTTTTTGTGTCTATCTTCGGTTTAAACCAGCATCTGCAGTTCCTTCTTACACACCTATTTCCTGAAATGAAAGCAGGGAATGCTCAGCAGGTCAGGTATCAACTAGGCAGAGGGAATCAGAGATAACATTTCAGCCTTTTGGTGAGAAATTATGGGGTGCCAGGATCATATTAGGTTTTGGGTAGAAGTCACCTCATGCATCTGATGGGCTTGATGTAAAGCCTCTGTGTATACGGATGTATAAGGAGTACGTGTCATAGTTTGTTGGAGTTTTATATATTTTCCACAGAATTCTTTGGATACGTTCAGAACTTCAAGTTCACTCACCTCTAGCTTTGTTGAGAGTGTAAACATTGTGAAATAGTTCTGATCTGCTGGTGTTTTCTTTTAAAAATGCCTCTTGAAGAAATGACTTTTGGTAACTGATGTTCAAGCCGTGCTTGCGCAAGATGTTCTGCTGCCTGAAGGGAGCTGATTGATGAAGCTGGCAGAGGCCCAAAGTCTGGACTCTGTGCAGTGGTTCATCTGGAATTCCCCCGTGAAGAAATGGAAAGAATGTCACAATGTTAATCATAACAGTGTTTAAAATATTATACATTTTGTGGATATATCCTGGCAGCTGTGTGGCAGGCTACCCACTCACATCACTACCAGCACCTCATGCTCAAAGACAGCCATTTTAAGTTAATACACAGTCATAGAGTTATACAAAATGGATTCAGGCCCTTTGGCCCAACTTGTCTATGTTGACCTAAATCTATTTGCCTGCATTTTGATCAAACTTTCCAATCTCTGTTCCTGTCCGCATGTCTTTTAAACCTTGTAATTGTGCTCCTCTTTTCCACTTCCTCTAGCAGATCATTCCATGCATCCCTCACCTCTGTGCAAAATGTTTATTCCTCAGATCCCTTTTAGATCTTTCCTCTATCACCTTAAACCAATGCCCACTAATTTTAAACTCCTCTCGGCAAACTACTGTGACCATATACCTTATCTATGATCCACATGATCTCATAAACCTCTCAAGGCTCACCCCTCAGCCTCCTTCCCGCTAGGGAAAACAATCCTAATCTAACCAGTCTCTCCTTGTACATAAAACATAGAACACTACAGTACAAGGACAGGCCTTGGACCCACAATGTCCATGCTGAACATGATGCCAAGTTAAAGTAATCACGTCTGCCTGCCTGTGATGTTTGTACCTTGTGACAGCACCCTCTACCTTGGATGTCGCTCTGATGTTGTTAACTGGCTGACATGCCAAGAGAGGGCAATTCCCAGTGTTATTGGTAACAGCTGGGTTCAATTAGCTGATATTGGTTGGCCACTTGAAGCTTGTCAACCTATGAGAGAGATTTGCTCTGGGAAAAGGAGAGAAGGGAAACAAAAAGTTTTGGATGGACAGTGACCCAGAGAGCAGTACAAATCGGCATAGCACAATTAAATGTGGTTCCAACAGTTCCATTACCTTCAATTCCACCTTGGATACTTCCAGATGCAACAGTAGACTTTACAACATTAGAACAGGAAAACAAGGATAAACAACATAGGTATAATTCAGTCATCATACAGGAATACATTGACAGATACTACAGTTTTGTCCAAATTTATACAGATGCATCAAAAGATTCAGTAGATAAAGTAGGAGTAGCATTTATTGTACCAGAATTTCACATCAAAGTAGGGAAGAGGATCAATAATGAGGTCTCAGTATACACAGGTGAAATGATTGCAATATTGTTAGCGGTACAGTGGGTCGAGGATACTAGGCCTTTAAGGACAGTTATTTGTTCAGATTCAGGTTTAGCAATAAAGAGTTTACAGCACAGCCATTCAGACAGTAGACCAGACATTTTGATTGAAATACAACAAACACTATTCAGAATTCAAATGATGGGGCTTACAGTCATATTTTTATGGGTACCAGCACACATTGGCATTAGAGGAAACGAAATGGCAGATAAGGTAGCAAAAGAGGTAGCAAAAAGAAGTAAAATTGATTTAAGTATTAACATAGGTAAAACTGAAATCAAAGACATTATTA
Source organism: Amblyraja radiata (assembly GCF_010909765.2). Lineage (NCBI taxonomy): Eukaryota > Metazoa > Chordata > Chondrichthyes > Rajiformes > Rajidae > Amblyraja > Amblyraja radiata. Next base: position 33,129,394 of record NC_045968.1, read on the forward strand.
AGCAAAGACTGAAGGAAAGATGGCAAAAGCAATGGGATGAAGAGCGGAAAGGACAGTGGTTCTACAGAGTCCAGAGGAAAGTGGGAGAAATGAGATGTGCAGGAAAAAACAGAAAAGAGGAGACAGTAATCTCAAGAATTAGATTTGGACACACTGGTCTGAACAGTACACTTTTTATAATAGGCAAGCATAATACAGGTAGATGTGAATACTGTGGGCAAGAAGAGACAATAGAGCATGTCATTGTACATTGTGAGAGGTATGAGGAGGAGAGAGAACGGATGAGTGAGCAGTTCAGAAAAGAAAGAATACAATTTGATTTGGTAGATATTTTGCAAGGAAGTTCATATAAGTGCTATCAAATCCTGTTGCATTTTCTTAGGGTAACCAATTTGTTCGGAAGGATATAGGTTATTAGTATATGTAATGGTGTTGTTTGATCCACACTCCATGCCAGTTGGTGGCGGTAATGCACCAAAAAAGTTGTTTGCCAACCGCCAAAAAACACCACATAGAAGAAGAAGGAGAGAGATTTGCTGAGTTCCCTTCTTGAAGGTTTCAGGGAGACTAAACCATTGGGACAAACACAAGACCAGCAGCACTACTGTATTGTCCAAACTGGACTGCCGGGAACGAATCCCTAGACAGGCAGCGCCTCTACCTGAGGCTAAGATTGAATGGCTGGGGCAAGAACTTCTTCCTGCCCACGGATGATGAGGGACTGCGCCTACACATGCAGGTAAAAGAATGGCCGTAAGGATAATCCGGAAACCACCAGTGTCTTCTCTTCAAGATCAAAGCTGAGCCGCCAGGAAGAAACCTGTACCATCAGCACCTCAGACGGACATGCCTGCAGTCCGTCCTTTCACCTTTTTTTATTTTTATGTGGCTGCGGGCGTCCAGCCGCGGGCGCCGCTGGATTTAGAACGCCGCGGAGCCTGGGATCCGAGATCGCCAGAGTCGGAACTCCGACCAGCGCGGCCTGAGGACTACTGGTGCCGCGGTCTCCGGGGAGGAAGCGGCCGCTCCAGACATTCCAAGCCGCTGAGGAGTGTTCACCCAACGCCGCAAGAAGGCCTATAACATCGGACTGACTGCGGAGGCCACAAATAGGCCCCGACCTCGGGTGATCACAGAGGAAGAGGACTGAACTTTCTGCTGCCTTTCCCCACAGTGGAACATTTTGATTCTGCTGTGGGGGGACGTTTGTGTTGAATTCTATAATGTGTTGTGTCATTTTTCTTTTTCTAAGTTTTGTACGGAAACTTAATTATTTATTTTATGTAAAGCACTTTGGTTTCAACGCGAGTTGATTTAAACGTGCTATATAAATAAAACTTACTTACTACTTACCTCCTCTCGAGGCAAGGATGAACTGCAGGAAGAAGCCTGAGATCACCACGCCTCCACCTTTGAAGACCAGGTCTAAGCTGCTGGGAGAAGTCCCAGATCACCAGCGTTATCGCACATACGCTCTGATAGCGAGGGACAGCTCCCCCCATGCAGTCCTGGACTTTCTTACAACTGTAAATAGAATGAATTGTGTGAGTTCACCGTATTGCAAGTGTCGATGTTGACACTGCCGTACCCGGTGTCATTCCGCGATGCCACATTGGTGGAGGATGTGGTCAAGGCCACACTGGCTATTCGCATGATGGAAGAATATTCAAATGGAGGAGTTTTATTGATGTTTGATTGGGCTCCTTTTTTGGATGTGCCACTCGATAGTAGTCCCATCTTGTAGCCGGAGTATCATTCAGAAGGACTTCTATTGTAAAGGACTACTGGACATTAAATCACCTTGAGACTGAGTGATGCCGCAGTCTCTGCTGCTGAGCAAGCGTACTGCTATCGGTGCGTTCACTGTAGAACTCCGCATCTTCAGAGGTCCCCAAGTATTTTTTCTTGATTTTAGAGATATTTAACTAATTAACTGGACAATTGCTTGTTTGTAACTCAAGCAATCTGGTCGTGGCAAAATCCTCGTGAATCTTTTGTGCCGCCCCTCTCTCCTGCAGTTCTGTAGTTGACTGGAAACTGCTGCGCAGACACATTTAAATGTTTGTCCCCCTGGGTGGAGGCCAGGCCCTCTGATGTCCATCATTCTATAGTTTAGTCAGCACAGGTCACCGGCTTCACAATAATTCTGCAGAGTAGCTCATGATACTGGGTCCAGCTCATGTTTGGCTTCATTCCGTTAAGAGAGAGAATTTCCCTCCAGCTCCTTGCTCAAAAGACATGTGTGTTTAAAGCATGTTGTTATTTTACTTCCATTACTACACAAGAAGTGCGTGTTCCCTCACGAATAACAGATTCCTGATAAAGTGATCGATACAAACTTGCGTCAGGGTTCCCAACACTTACAGAGAAGCTGTCCCATAATCTTCACTGGTGCTGGAAGTTGTTGTGAAATTCTGTTGTCCGCAGTGAATCTGCAGATGGGTAGGGGTAGTGTTCAGTGACAGGAAACTTCACGTTCTAAAGGATGAGGAAGAAAATCTTGCCCTGTTCCTAACTTCAACTGCAGCCCAATACAAAACAGAGTGGGTGGGAAGGAAGCAAGTGAGACTCTATGACGCTTTGAGACGTTGGCGTACACCCTCGGAGAAGAGATTCTAGCTGAGGCAGGGCTGAAATTTGACAGGCACTGTGGGCTGACTCAGGGTGAAGGAGTCATGTGAGCTCATTGCAAATTGGCCATTGGGCACCTTCATTCCTTGGTCACAGAGGAAGTGCTAGGATTAAAATCTCCTGTGATTCCTGCAGGGACAAAGGTTCATATAGAGACCCTGGGCAACCTGAGTGCCACTTCTCATCCCAATGCTTCCAGCATCACATTTTCAGGGTGAATGCCCAAAGACAAGAAGATGGAGTTTTTCCCAATACACTGGCTCTCAGGGGAAAGGAAGCAAATAGCCATCACTGCCCTGAAGAATCCAGGAGCAAAGAAGGCAGAATGACTGGAATTCTGATTGCACAAGATCTTGGATTTCTATCACTAGCACTATGGAGTGTTCTGGAGGCACTGGTTCCTAGAGAGCTAGAAGAGTGGATCCAGGGAATTACTGCTCCAGAGCAGAAACTTCCTCTCTCAGTTGGCGTTTGAAAATCTCTCTTCTTGTCCCTGGTTGGGCAGGCCACCTTGGCGATCCCTATAAAAGCAACATGCCAGGGAGATTTTAGATGCATAATAAATTTGACACTTAAGTGGGTTGTATCATATATAGTGAAGATGGATATCAAAAATCGCAGCAGGATCTTCATCAGTTGGACAAGTGGCCTGTGGAATGTTTAATGGAGTTTAATGCAGATAAGTGCAAGATGCTGCATTTTCAAAAGTTAAACCAGGGCATGACCTTCACAGCGACCTGGGGGACGTTGAAGAGCAGAGGGATCTAGGAGTGCAGGTACATAGATCCTTGAAAGTGGCATCACATGCAGATAGGGTGGTCAAGAATGCTTTCAATACATTGGCATTTATTAGGCAGGGTATTTGGTATAGATGCTGGGATAGGCACAAAACGTTGGAGTAATTCAGCGGGACAGACAGTATCTCTGGAGAAAAAGAATGTGATGTTTCGGGTTGAGACTCTTCTTCAGAAGAAGGATATTGACCCGAAACATCATCTATTCCTTTTCTCCAGAGATGTTGTCTGACCCGCTGAATTACTCCAGATTTTTGTGTGTATCTTCAGTTTAAACCAACATCTGCAGTTCCTTCCGATACTTAGAAGTTGGGATGTTATGTTACAGTTGTGCAAGATGTTGGTGAGGCCATATTTGGAGTATTGTGTTCTATTCTGGTCACCATGCTATAGGAAAGATGTTATTATGCGGGAAAGAGTGCAGAATACTCCTCATGCCTAATCATATCTGAAGAAGGGTCCCGAACTGAACCTATCTCTGTTCCCCAAGGCTTCTGCCTGACCTGCTGAGTTACTCCAGCACTTTGTGTCTTTTTTTGTAAATCAGCAGCTGCAGTTCATTGTTTCTACACTTTGTTGTGGTGTCAGACTTGTGCAGATGGTGAGAAGTCATGCCACAAGGAAACTTCACCTCACTATTGGAGAAACGACTGTTCCTACCTCCTCACGCAACAAAGGGTTTCTCTATCCCACCTCCACTGGAGGCGCGATACTTAAAGGAAAAGCACTCAAACATCATCCTCACTGGGACTCGAAAGCTCCAGTAACTTTACATAATTCATCTTCATCATCTTCACCATGGATGTCCAGTCACTCTACACCTCCATCCCCCACCAGGAGGGTCTTAAAGCCTTCAGTTTCTTCCTCGACCGCAGACCCAACCAATCCCCGTCTACCGATACTCTCCTCCGCCTAGCGCAGCTGGTCCTTACCCTCAACAACTTTTCCTTTGACCCATTTCCTCCAAATCCAAGGCATAGCTATGGGCACGCGCATGGGCCCAGCTATGCCTGCCTCTTTGTACGGTACGTCAAACAATCCTTGTTCGAGGCGTACCTTGGCCCTATCCCAGAACTCTACCTCCGATACATTGACAACAGCATTGGTGCTCCCTCCTGCACCCATGCAGAACTCACTGACTTCATCCATTTCACCACTAACTTCCATCCGGCACTCAAATTCACCTGGACCATTGCCGATATTTCCCTACTGTTTCTTGACCTCACTATCTCCATCGCAGGTACAGACTATTGACCGACATCTACTACAAACCCACTGACTCCCATGGCTCTCTGGACTACACTTCTTCCCATCCGGCTTCCTGTAAGGACCACATCCCCTACTCCCAATTCCTCCGCCTACGCCGCATCTGCACCCAGGGTGAGGTGTTCCAAACCAGGGCATCGGAGATGTCCTCATTCTTTAGGGAACGGGGATTCCCCTCTTCGACTATAGATGAGGCTTTCACCAGGATCTCTTCTATATCCCGTAGCTCCGCTCTCACTCCCCTTCCCCCCCCCAACTCGTAACAAGGACAGAGTCCCCCTTGTCCCCACCTTGCACCCTACCAGCCGTCACATACAACAGATAATCCTCCAACAATTTTGCCATGTCCAATGGGATCCCACCACTGGCTACATCTTCCCATCTCCTCCCCTTTCGGCTTTCCGCAGAGACCACTCCCTCCATAACTCCCTGGTCAATTCGTCCCTTCCCACCCAAACCACCCCCTCCCCTGGTACTTTCCCTTGCAACCGCAGGAAATGCTACACTTGTCGCTTTACCTACCCCCTCGACTCCATCCAAGGACCCAAGCAGTCTTTCGAGGTGAGGCAGAGGTTCACCTGCACCTCCACCAACCTCATCTATTGCATCCGCTGCTCTAGGTATCAACTGCTCTACATCGGTGAGACCAAGCGCAGGCTTGGCGATCGCTTCACCCAACACCTCCGCACAGTTTGCATTAACCAAGCTGATCTCCCGGTAGCTCAGCACTTCAACTCCCCCTCCCATTCCGTATCCGACCTTTCTATCCTGGGCCTCCTCCATGGCCAGAGTGAGTCCTACCGCAAATTGGAGGAGCAGCACCTCATATTTCGCTTGGGTAGTTTACACCCCAGCAGTATGAACATTGACTTCTCCAATTTCAGGTAGTCCCTGCTTTCTCCCTCCTTCCCTTCCCCTTCCCAGCTTTCCCACAGCCCACTGTCTCTGCCTCTTCCTTTCTTCTCCCCGCCCCCCCCCCCCACCCCCACATCAGTCTGAAGAAGGGTCTCCACCCGAAACGTCACCTATTCCTTCGCTCCATAGATGCTGCCTCACCCACTGAGTTTCTCCAGCATTTTTGTCTACCTTCGATTTTTCCAGCATCTGCAGTACTCTCTTAAACGTAACTTTACATAACCTCACACGTACATAAAGGTCAGGGTCATTCTCTGCTCCCTGACCTCGGGGCCATTCCGGCTGCTGCTGATCTCTGCTGCATCTCACAGCCTGCTGTTCACTGTTGCATTAAGAAGGTCACCCAACCTCCATACTCAAAGGTGGAAGACTCATCGCTGATTTTTCAGCCCACAGAAGCAGGAAGAGTGGTCACAGACATTTCCTATGTCACAGGCTACCTATTCCCACCCTCCACAGCCACCCCAAAGTGCAGGCAGTCAGAGACTGCATTCCTGCCTTAAAAAGACCCCATGTAACCTCCAGCCTGGAGGGCCTGGCTCTATCCAGATTGTGTCATTAATCACATGTCACATTAAAGGGTCCAATGTTTTCAGATTGTTATATGGCCCTGGCCTTTGTAATCTTTTGATGTCGTATTTGAACCATTCCTGTGGAATTCACACACAGTCTCTCCACCAATATTCTACGGTTGTTAAATTCACTTTGATCTCTTTCACTTCCTGATCTGATGGTGCTGGATCATCTCCGTGCACAGTTCGCAATGTGCACTGCACCTCCCCCTGGCTTCACCCGCAGCTCAGTAACTTCCAAAGAGCACGGGACCTGGAGTTGAGCACAAAGCTGTCGACTGAACACTGGGTTTGTGTGGCTTGAATAAAGTGAACCTAATAAAATGGTGGCATTTCTGGGAGTAATTTTCCCTTCCATCTCAGACAGGGGGCTATGCAGCAGTTTTGCTGATGGCTGCTGTGTTTTACTCCTGCTACACTCTTCATATGTGGAGACATTACAATGCAGATGTCCAAACTGCACATTATTGTCCATTTACTGTCCAGAGCTTTTTTTTGACATACCGTTAGGATCAGAAGTGGAAAGTTTAAAACAAAATGTTTTAATACAGTGGGTGCCTGGAATGCAGTGCCAAAGGTGGTAGCAAATATGATAGTGGTGTTTAAAAGGCTTTTAGGTAGGTTAATAGATATATGCAGGGAATGGAAGGATAAAGTTCACATGGAGGCGGAGGAGATTAGTTTAAATAGGTAATTATAGTTTGGTGAGCCTCATGTCAGCGGTAGGGAAACTATTGTAGAGAAATTGTCGACATAGAATTTATTCCCATTTGGAAGAGAATGGGATAATTAGAGATAGCCAGCACAGCTATGTATGGCAGGTCATGTCTTACTAACGATTGAAGAGGTGGTGAAGGAGAAGGAAGAAAGTAGGGCAGTGAATATTGTACACATGGATTTTAGTCCCTCATGGTAGACTAACCCTGAAGATTAGGATGTCGGCATTCATGGTGACTTGGTCACATGGATTCAGAACTGGCTTATTCACAGGTTGTGGTGGAAGGGAGATATTCTGGCTGGAGGTCTGGGACCTGTGGATTTCTGCAGGGATCTGTGCTGGGATTGTGTTTGGGATCATATATAAATGTGTTGGACATAAATGTGGATGGCTTAGTGATTAAGTTTGCTTAAAGCACCAAAATTGGAGGACTTACAGACAGTGAGGAAGGCTGCCAGAAGATAAAGCAAGATATAGGTCAGCTGCAGAAATGGGTGGAGAAATGGCAGATGGAGTTTAATTCGAGCAAGTGTGAGGAGTTTGAGAGTTTGAATGTAAGGAGAGAGTATACAGTTAACGGCAAGACCCTTAACAGCATTGATGTGCAGAGGGATCTTGGAGTCCAAATTCATAGCTCACTGAAGGTGACAGTACAAGTAGATAGGGTGGTAAAGAAGGTGTATGGTATGCTTGCCTTCATTGCTAGCGGCATTCAATATGTCAAGAAGTCATGATGCAGCTCTATAAGGCTTTCATTAGACTGCATTGCCAAGGGTGGTGGAGGCAGATATGATATGGTGTTTAAAGGGATTTTAGATAGGCGCATGGAAGTGCAAGGAATAGCGGCATATGGATCATGTACAGGCAGGTGAGATCAGTTTAACTTGGCATCATGTTCAGCCCTTTCCTGTGCAGTTATTTTCTATGTTTTAACTTGAAATCATGCTGGGCATAGACATTGTGAGTGGAAGGGCCCAATTCTGTGCTGTACTGTTGTAAGATTTATTAGTATTTATCAGTTTTAAATATATCATGCTTCAAAGAATAATAATTAAGTGATTCATTTACATAATATACTTGATGGTGATAATTCCTGAATAATTTCCGAGTCATACAATCATTGAGCATGGAAACAAGGTATTTGGCCCAACCTGTCCATGCCAACCAGGTTTTATAACTGAGCTAGTCCTATTTGCTTGCATTTGGCCCATATCCCTCTAAAGCTTTCTTATCTACAAACCTATCCAAATGTCTTTAACTGTAGCTGTTGTACCCACTCCACCAGGATGTTAAAGTCACAGAGCACAAAAAGAGCTATTCGGCCTAACTAGTCCATGCCGACCAAAATGTCACATCCCAATTACGCCATGTTCCTCTAAACCTTTCCTACCCAAGTATTCACCTAAATATCTTTTCAATGTAGTTATTGTACCTGCCTCAACTACTTCCTCTGGCAGCTCGTTCCACATACCCACCACCCTCTGTGTGAAGACATTACCCCTTTGTTTTCATTTACATCTTTTCCCCTTCATCTTTTGACCTTGAGCATGGTAACGCCCTGCTGAATGGCAGCTGCACAGCTCACCCTGACGCCACCAGACAAGTCTTCCACCCACTAAGTGGGTGTTGTCATCGAAGGTGAAGATGGTTATCACAAGTTGCAGCAAGATCTTGATCAGTTGTGCGAGTGGGCTGAGGAATGGAGTTTAATGCAAAGTAGTGCAAGGTGTTGCATTTTGAGAGGTCAAACCAGTGCAGGACCTACACAGTGAATGGCAGGGCCCTGGAGATGTTGTTGAGCAGAGGGATCGAGCAGTGCAGGCAAAAGTGGGGTCGCAGATGGATAGGATGGTCAAGGGGAGGTTTTGGTACATTGGTCTTCATCAATAAGGGTATTGAGTACAGAAGTTGGAATGTTATGTTACAGTTGTACAAATATTGGTGAGGCTACATTTGGAGTATTGAGTTCAGTTTTGGTTACAAGCTATAGGAAGGATGTTGCCAGGTCTTGAGGTGCTGAGGTATAGGGGGAGATTGGGTAGCTTAGGGCGATATTCCTTGGAGCACAAGAGGATGAGGAGTGATTTTATAGAGGCGTATAAGATTACCCATCATCATCCTGTGTTGCAAGAGGAATAGATAGGGTAGATGCACAAAGTCTTACCCAGACTAGAGGAATCAAGGACCAGAGGAATCAAGGGCCAGCGGGATTAAGTTGAAAGGGGGACATTTTATTTGGAATCTGAGGGGCAACTTTTTCACACAGAGGATTGTAGGTATATGGAACAACCTGCCAGAGGAGATAGTTGAGGCAGATCCTATAACAACATCTAAAAGAGATTTGGACAATTACATATATAGGAAAGGTTTAGAAGGATACAGGCCAAATAAAATAGTTTATTGTCACATGTACCTAGATATAGTGAAATGCTTTATTTTGCATACAACCCGATAAAATCACATGGCAGAACTTACCTGGGCCTAGATGTAGACTAGTGTAGATGGGGTCAGCATGAGCCGATTGTGCCATGGGGCTAGTTTCACTGCTGTATGACTGTGACTCTAATAACGGCTTTATTAGGAGAAAATCTCTTCTGGCTTTAAAAAAAATCCTGAAGAAAGGCCCTGATCTGTACATTCCCTCTACAGATGTTCTCTGACTCATTGAGTTCCACCACCACTTTGGTTTTAATCAAGATTCCAGCATTTGCAGTTTCTTGTGTATTCCTTTTGATTAATTTGACTGGGGTTTTCAAAGAGTAACAATATGTATTGATGAAGATCATGTAAGTTATGCAATTTACATGGAAATCAAAGAAATCTCTGACTAAGTCCCACATTGGAGAGTGGCCCAGGAAAAGTAGCAAATTGCATCCATATTCGACTGTGTAATAGGAGGCAGATTTATTTTTCTGATTGGAAGCCTGTGATGTTGGCATACCACAGGATTCATCCTTGGAACCCTCATTATTTGTTATATACATTAACAATTAGGGGGGAATGATTAGGAAGATGGGAGATAACATGAAAATCAGTGGTGTTCTTAATAGTGAGGAGGATAGTTTTTGGCTACAGGTTCATGGAGTTATACAGCACAGAGACAGGCCCTTCAGCCCATAGAGTCCATGCCCACCATTAAACACCCACTTACACTAATTTCATTTTACTCTCCCCATATTCCCATCAACTCCTCCAGATTCTAACACAAGGGTGATTAAATGATTAACAACGGCAATTATCAAAAGAAATGGTGTAGCGGGATCAGGCGACATAGAACATAAAGCATAAAACATAGTACAGTGCAGCATGGGAGTGGGCCCTTTGGCCCCAATGTTAATGAGTGAACATGATGCCAAGCCAAACTGATCTCATGCTGCCTAGATTAGAGGATTTCAGCTACAGGCACATGGAGAGATCATAAGTGATAGGAGCAGAATTAGGCTATTTGGCCCATCAAATCTACTCCGCCATTAAATCATAGCTGATCTATCTCTTCCTCCTAACCCAATTCTCCTGATTTCTCCCCATAACTTCTGACATCTGTACTAATCAAGAATCTATCTATCTCTGCCTTAAGTATATCCACTGACTTTGCCTCCACAAACTTCTGTTACAGCAACGAATTCCACGGGTTCACCACCTTCTGACTAAAGAAATTCCTCCTCATCTCCTTCCTAAAAGAACATCCTTTAATTCTGAAGCTATGAACTCTAGTCCCAGATTCTCCCACAGTGGTTGAATAGTCTTGGATTGTTTTCTCTGGAACATCAGACGTTGAGGGGAGACTTCTTCTTCTTGTGTATGGCGTGCACAGCCTAAAGTTGTAGGACAACTTGTTCTATTTGATCTTACTTGATTGTGCACGCCATGTTGATTGCATTCGTCGAAACAGGGTGGACCACGTGAAGGTTGCAATCTCCCACCCCAGGGGAGACTTGATAGAAGTGTATAATACTATGAGAGGCATAGATAGAATTTAGAGACAGCATGAAAACAGGCTTTTCGGACCACCTCACTGAGTCCATGCCCACCATTGATCACCTGTTCACACTAGTTATCCCAATACACACTAAGCACAATTAACAGCCAATTAACCTACTAACCTGCACGTGTTTGGGATGTGCGAGGAAACCAGAGCACCCAGAGGAAACATATGCGGTTAAGGGGAAAACGTGCAAACGTGCAAATTCCACCTGTGGTCAGCATCTCTAGCGCTGTGAGGCAACAGCTCTACTGCTGTGCCACTGTATCAGAACCTTTTTCCCAGGGTGGAAATGTCCAACACTAGAGGGCAAAGCCATTAGGTCAGACAGGGAATGTTTCATGGAGTTTCTCCAGCACTTTTGTCTACCTTCGATTTTCCAGCATCTGCAGTTCCTTCTTGAACAGAATGTTTAACGGAGATGTGTGGGGCAAGTTTTTTGCACTGAGGGTGGTGGGGACCTGAAACACATAGCCAGAGGTGGTGGTGGAGGCAGATATGATGTGGCGTTTAAGAGGCTTTTAGATAGAGGCTTTAAGATAAGGTGACAAAGAGGGCACAGGGGATACATGCCCTCATTTGCTTGGGCAAAGAATATAAAAGCAAGGAGCTTGATAAGACACTGGTTAGGCTGCAGCTGGTCACCACACTAGGACAGATGTGATTGCACTGGAGGGGATGTGGAGGAGTTTACCAGGATTTTGCCTGGGTTGAAACCTTTCAGTTAAGAGGAGAGACAGGACGGGCTGGATTTGTTTTCCTTGGAGTGGAGGAGGCCAAATGGGGAAATCTGATAGAAGCATGTAACATTATGAGGATACAGATAGAGAAGATGGTGACAGGTTTAAGGTAAGGGCAAGAAGCTTAGAGGAGATCTAAGGAAGAACTTTATCTTTCAGGGGGTGGTTAAAATCTAGAAGGCACTGCCTGTATGCATGATTGATGCAGCATTTCAGAAGCATCAAGACAAGCATTTAGTTTGCCATGGTATGGAAGGCTACAACCATGTGTTGGTAAATGGGATTAATATAGATTGGTACCTGAAGGTTGGCAAGGACATGATAGACCAAAGAGACTGATTCTTTGCTGAATGACTATAACTGCTTACTCATCCTCAAAGGTTGCAAGCCGTTTTATATTGAGTTCCGTCGCACAGTTTTTTTTTCTAATCCAGTCATATTTGTGCTTGTGGGGTAAATTATACTGTGAGTTTAGCTCAGGAAAGCAGCAAGGTTGCGAGCACCTACGCTGGAAACTGGACTCTGCTGGGCAACTCGCCTCACCAGCAGGAAACGTGACAATGAAGCTGTGCAGGTGTTTACATGAGATACCCAGCCATGTGCATCCCCTGTCATTGCATCATTAAAATGCCAGCCCATGTACTTGGAAAGATAATAAAATAAAATTAGTTGCCCCTGCACCTTGGTAATACACACGTGTCTTTGTTTGTGTGACTAAGAGATTCGGGCAAGTAGCAACTTTTCCATTAAAGCAAGATAATTGGAGCGCTGGAACGTTCTGGCCTTTGATACACAGCTCGCCAGTGCTGAGTCTGTACCCGGCTCATTGACAAGATAAACAATGCAACATTCACTTCATGGGCCGAAAAGCGAAGCAGCAAAAATGTGCAGACTATTGCAGTCAGTGAAAGGAATTGCAGATTATTAAACTGGACTGATTCCGGAGAAGGGGGCACGGGCAAACTGTAGACCGTGCTGTGCTGACAACCACTGTAAGCTCGTCATTTCTTAAGAACCTGGAAAGCCTGCACCACTCTCTTACAGCACATTCCCCCCCCCTTCCCCCCCCCCCCCCGCCCCCCCCCCCCCCCCCCCCCCCCAGAAGAGATCCCAAAGGTCCAAAAATCCAAATCCCCACCAGCTACATGTTCATCTGTCCTTTCCTCCAATTCCTACCGTCACTAGCATGTGGCACTGGGAGTAGTGCGGAGATTATTACCCTCCAGGTCCCATGACTGTCTGATCACAGAGGGGTGCTGATGAAGAACAGATAACAATACATGACCTTTATTTGATTGGACAAGCAGGAGAGAACTTGAACTCTAAACCTTTGAAAATACAAAACATGCTGATTCTGAAAATCGGAAATAAATACCAGAAAATGCTGCAAGCACTCAGCAGGTCAAGCCACATTGTGGTAAGAGGAACAGAGTACAGGTTTCAAGTCTGAGACCCTCGGATCAGGTTTGACTAAGCCTTTGCTCAGCCCTCTTTGTCTCTCCTCCCTGACATGTAGTGTTTCATAGCGTTTGAAGCAGCTTGGGACACTTTTTCTTTGACAATGTCACACTGTAAATCCTCTTTTAGTTTGAAATCTTTTACATTTACAATCTGCCAACAGAGAGTATGTTAGTTTAGTTTCAGAAACAGACCCTTCGGTCCACCGAGCCGACCAGCGATCACCCGTACACTAGTTCTATCCTACATACTAGGAACAATTTACTGAGGCCAATTAACTTACAAACCTGCGCATTCTTTGGAATGTGGAAAGAAACTGGAGGAAACCCACGTGGTCACAGGGAGAACATGCAAACTCCGTACAGACAGCACCGGTAGTCAGGATCGAACCCGGGTCTCTGCCGCTGTAAGGCACCAACTCTACCACCGATGGAAGATAACATCACATGATAACATCTTATCACATTTGGTGTAAATGTATAATTATTGCAGATGAGTGGGATATTACTACTCTGACAATAACAATAGCTTGTGTCTTTGGTTGAGATACCTATTCTTGATCAACTTCATTTGGCTCCCTTGATCAGATGAAGTCCTTATTTCTGACAAGTTCTGCTACTTTCTGAATGATGCTGCCTCTGTTGAGGATCGATTCAGGAATGCAAACCCTGGCATTTTTTCTTCCTCCCTAAAGCTAGTTTCCAGGAGGTGAGGGGGGAGAGGGGGGGCGGGGGAGCCTTGGTTCCCTAGCTATAGGAGCGGGATGTTAAGCTTCCATTCCTCACTGGTTTCTTTACATTTTTTCCTTCTAGTTCCCAAAGCATTTGTCAAACAACCAACAATTCCTGGAACTCCAGCGGCATGACTCATGCATGACTTTGTCCCGACCACACAGATAGGCAGAAAGAAGCAAAGCCTTGACATGTCAAACAAAACAAGCCTGTTCACTGTGAGCTGCAGGATGTCACACACAAGTTCTCTACCTCTTCCACTTGAACCATTTGGCTCAAGAGTCAAGAGTCACAAGTGTTTTATTGTCATATGTCCCAAAATGGAACAAAGAAATTGTTACTTGCAGCAGCACAACAGACATGTAAGCATAGTCCTCTGTAAAACCTCTAATAAACAACAAAATATATTTTTTAATATCTATATATATATAAAAACAAGCAATAACAGTACCAAGGCATATGTATATCTGGGTGTATGTATTTCAGAGCTATAGGGAAGAAGCTGCTTTTGAAGTTGGATGTTACAGATTTCAGGCTCCTATATCTTCTTTCCAATTGCAGTGAAATGAGAGGGTGGCCAGGGGGGGGTGGGGGTCTCTAATTTTTGCTGGCTGCCTTTTTGAATCAGCAACTCTTATAGATCCCTTTGATGGTTGGGAGGTCAGTGCCCGTAAAGGACTGGGCAGTGTTCACCACTTTTTGCAATCTTCTTCGTACCTGGACGTTTGACTTACTGAACCAGGCCGCGATGCAACCAGTCGATATGCTCTCCATTGTACACCTGCAGAAGTTCAAGAGAATATTCGTTAACATACCAAATCTCCTTAATATTCCCAGGAAGTAGAGGCGTTGATAAGATTTCTTTATGATCGCATCAAGGTGCTGGGCCCAGGACAGATCTTCTGAGATATGCATGCCCAGAAGTTTGAAGTTTTTGACTCTCTGTCACCTCCCATTGATGAAGGCAGGTTTGTGGATCCACATCTTTCCTCCTTATGTCTGCTTCATTGTTCACTAATCAAGGTGGCCCTTTTACCTAAGCACCACTTTCCTGTACCAATCGCACATCTATTGATTCCCTTAACATCCAGAAATCTGTAGATTTCTGTCTTGAACATATTTCTGAGCTTCCTTCATCACCTGGGACTTACCAACTCTGGGTGAAAAATAAAAACAAAAAATGCTGAAAATACTCAGGTCAGGCCGTATCTGTGAGACAAGAAACGAAGTCAACTTTTCAGGTCAGAGACCATTTGTCAATACTGCCGAAAACGTTTGCTGACGAAAGCGTTTTGATTGTTGTAGTGAGCGTTTGTTAAAAACTTATCTAGGAAAAGAAGGGCACAGGAAACCACAAAACCACGGAGGTTGAGCATGACGAGAATGACAGAAACCCCATCGGAGAGCAGAGTGGAGCTACTTCAGGCAAGACATTCCTGGAAGAGGCATAACAGTGAAGTCACCAAGAAAATGAAAATCAATAAGACTGTAGATGCTTGAAATAAATCAGAACATGCTGAAAATACTCAGCAGTTTAGGCTACATTGTGGGAAGAGAAACAACGTTAATGTTCAGGTTGATAAGCTGGTCACAATGGGATGAAGAAATTGCTTCTCTTCCTGAACGGCCGACTCACTATTCTGAGACTCAGACTCTTGGTTCACAGGTAGCAGCACAGTGGCACAGCTGGTAGAGCCATTGCCTCACAGCTCCAGTCACTCAAGTTCAATCCTGACCTCAGGTGCTTTCTAAGTGTAGTTTGCACACATTCTCCCTGTGCTGCATAGGTGTTCTTCCACATCCCAAAGGTGTGCAAGTTGTTAATTAAGCACAGTATATTGCCACTGGTGTGTAGGTGAGTGGTAGAATCCATGGCTGAAAGACCTGTTTCCATGTCTGACTTCACATGGTTCCAGACTCCCCAGACAGGGAAGGCATCTTCCCTTTATCCACTCTATAAAGCCTTGCAGAAACTGTTCACAGCAACGTGCACAGAAAAGGCTTCAGTTTTCCACTCCTACCACATGTTGGACCAGGGCAGCCTCTCAACTGTTGGTCCTCAGTGAGGGCATCGAGTACTTCCATGGACAAAGAAACTTTACAGTATTTAAAATGATGAGAGGCATAGAAAGGGTAGACCATCAGAGTCTTTCCCCCAAGGTGGAAAAGCCAAATTCCAGAGGGCATAGATTTACGGTGAGAGGAGATGTGTGAGGTGAGTTTTTTACACAGTGATAGGTGCCTGGAATGCACTGCCAAAGGTGGTGGTGGAAGCAGAAACAATGGTGACATTGAAGATACATTTAGACAGATACATGAAGAGACAGGAAATGGAGACATATGGATCCATTGTCAGAGTGAGGCCCAGTGCAAATTGGAGGAACAACATCTCATATTTCGCTTGAGCAGTTTATACCCCAGCAAGTATGAATATTCTCTAACTTCAAGTAACCCTTGCTTTCACTCTCTCTCCATCCCACCCCCTTCCTAGTTCTCCGACCAGTCTGATTGTCCTCGATTACAATTTATCTCTGCTTTGCTTTGTTATTACCTTATCTTAGCTAATGATGATCTATTCTAGAATGCCCTATACATGTTCCTTGATCACCATCCCCTTTGTCTTGTTTTCACACTTAACCCTTCCTTATCTCTTTATCTCCCTCTCCACTGACCCAGTTTGAAGAAGGGTCTCGACCGAAATGTCACCCATTCCTTCTATCTAGAGATGCTGCCTGTCCTGCTGAGTTATTCCAGCATTTTATGTCTATCTTCCGTTTAAACCAGCATCTGCAGTTCCTACCTACACGTGGATCATGTACAGGCAGACAGGGCTAGGTTAATTTGTCACAAACATTGTGGAATAAAAGGCCTGTTCCTGCTATGCTGTTGTGTGCTCCATGCTCTGTCTCTTCCAGATTTGTCGACTGCAAAGTCCCTCCTTTGTCTTATTCCCTCCACACTTCCCCACGTGTCAATGCCATGAATAGATGATGAAATCTTTATTTGCCATAACTCTGTTTTGAATTGAATTGAATTGAATACCTTTATTGTCATTCAGACCTTACGGTCTGAACGAAATTTCGTGCCTGCAGTCATACATACAGTCATACAATAATAAACAACAATAAACACAAATTAACACCACCACAGTGTATCCTCCAAGCACCTCCTCACTGTGGTGGAGGCAAAAATCTTAGGGCTACTGTTTATGGTAGAACAAGAATATCCTCTGCATTATTGACCAATAGTTTCCAGAGATCCTCTCTCCTGACCATAACAAAGGTCTCCCTGAGATCAACAAAGCCTCAGTAAAAGAGGATATATAGTTCTCAACATTTCTTTTAAAGCTGTTAGACAATAGAGATCCAAACAAATGATGCCTCTGCCTTTATTTAATCCACATAGGCCATTAAACAGGCATTTCTCAATGTGATAAGGCAGTATAATACTGTCACAAGTGATAACATTCCCCTGTTATTAACACAAACATGTTAATTGATCTTTTGTTTGAACAGGTGGAAAATCGATGTGTCTGCACATGCTTGCAGGAAAATTCATTGCCATCACATCAGCTGGGAAAGGCCACTCAAAGACAAGGTGAGTGGTATGTCAGTGGTGTAGCACCAGGATCCTGCCTCCAGAGACTTGATGGCCATAGCGTGCTCAGCCCACAAAAGCTCTCCAGCTGGGCAGGAAGGAACTGCAGATGCTGGTTAACACCGAAGATAGGCACAAAAATCTGGAGCTCCTCCGCTCGGACACTGACATGGGAGATTCATAATCACATTTTCTAATTGAAAACAATTCGCTTCTCTGTCCAAAATTTGAGTTTTATCATTTTATGAGATGGAGCTAACAATGGAGGAATAGCCAAAACAAGGAATTGCAGACGGTGGTTTCGAAGGAGGATTACCCAAGGGGGTAATAGTCCTTCTGATCATATTTGGCCATTCATGCTTCACCAGAATCAGTCTCAAAGCCTGTTATGTATATCTGGATGTACCCAGTTTCGACTGTGCACCACCTTCCCAGGTGACCCTCAGCTTCTTCACTGAGCATCCACTGGGTTTGGTCGGCTGCCCACAGGCTGATTCTTGGAACCAGTCTGGTCCACTCTCCTGGGTCTCCTCCATGGCCAGAGCGAGCACCACCGTAAATTGGAGGAACAGCACCTCATATTCCGCTTGGGGAGTCTGCATCCTGGCGGCATGAACATTGAATTCTCCCAATTTTGTTAGCCCTTGCTGTCTCCTCCCCTTCCTATCTCTCCCTCAGCCCTCGGGCTCCTCCTCCTCCTTTTTCCTTTCTTCTCCCCGCCCCCCTCCCCCCCCCCATCAGTCTGAAGAAGCGTTGCCTATTTCCATAGATGCGGCTGCACCCGCTGAGTTTCTCCAGCATTTTTATGCACCTTCGATTTTCCAGCATCTGCAGTTCCTTCTTAACCACTATACATGGCGTTCTGGTGAAGCCTTTAGTTCAGTTTGGAGGTGAGCTGCAAGGTATTTATAGCCAATGTTTTATTTTGCCTCTGTCAGAAACTGATATCAGGTGATGATGTTTTTATCTTCTGAGCTGCAGTTATGTATGCACAGCGCACAGCTTGTTGGAGGAAATTCCTCTCTGGTTACATCAGATCTTCCGGGGTTGTACAACAACACCTGACAATCACCTTGACTTTAAAACGCAGGCTGGGTCATTCGAGGATGCGTTTTTGAACTAATTCTGATGTTAGTTTGGAACAATGCATTGAGTATGCTGGTTTGCTGCTTTGACAGCCAAACTGGGAACTTACTGACAATAGTATGTACTTAAATATTTATCCATACTTTACATCTCCAACAGAGAGCAGGGAATGGATAGGAGTATGTCTTGAGTCCTGGGAGAGTTTTCTATTACTACATATTTTTGTGTTTCAGTTACCATGGATAACCTTTGGCATTCATGGACTGTAAATCAACGGAATAATTTTTTTTTCCAAAGTAACAACAGAATGGAATGTGGCCGTTCTTGTATGATCTAAATTACACATGTCGTTATGACTCAAATACTGGTTATAAATGGGTGTGTCAGAAGGAACATTTCAGTAATGCTTTCTTTGTTTGTCATTTAAGAGGGATAGCTGGCATTGAGGGTGTTTGAAAGTGCACCAACGTCTTTACGTTCCTAGAAGTTTAATGAGATTCGGGATGTCGTGGAATACTTGAACAAACTTCTACAGATGCATTGTTTAAACGTATCCTGACTGCTTGCATCATGGACTAGTATGCAGGAACACGATAGACTCTAGAAGGTGTTGGAATCAGCCCAGTCCATCATAGCCACAGCCCTCCCCACCATCGAAAACCTCTGCACAAGATACTGCCCCATGAAGGCAGAATCTATCATCGTGGATCCACACCATCTGGGCCATGATCTCTTCCCCCCAGTACTATCAGGCAGGAGGCACAGAGTCCTGAAGTTCCACACCATCGTGTTCAGGAACAACGACATTCTTGAACCAATCTACAACCCTAATCCTACATCAGCAATGGAACACTAAGGACCACCTCTTACAATTCCCATAGTTTCCTAATTGTGTTTTCCACTAATGTATAAGTCTAGGTGCTTGTGATGTTGCTGCCAATAAGTTTTCAATGTACCTCACTGTATCTGTGCAATTAACAATAAACTCGACTGGACTGTTGTATTATAGTAATATGAGTGGGAGATTTCAACTTCCCTAATATATTACTGCGTCCCCATCGTACAAAGGGTTTGGACAGGATGGAATTTGTAAATTTGTGCCCAAGAAAGCTTCCTTCCTCAATATATAAAGCCCAGTTCTAAAAAGAGCACATCACTGGAGCTTCTCTTTGGGAATGAGGTAGGGCAAGTGCCTGCAGCGTCAATGGGGAGAACACTTTAGAACATTATTTTTTCAAAGTTATCAGGAAAGAGAACTGGCCCACAAGTTAAAGTCCTAAATTTTGGACAAGGCTAATTTTGCAGGTATTAGGCAGCAACTTGCAGAGGTCAATTTGATACATCTGTTTGCAGGTTCGGGGGTGGCTGCAGGTGGGAAGGAGTATGTAAACAGAGAACAGTGTGTCTGGAGTGGGAGGGATATTTCACTTGGATAGCTTCCAACCCATTGGTATGAACATTGAATTCTCCAATGTTATTAAAAAAAACACCCACCGTATTTTCCCCCTGTCTTCCATGTGCCCCACTCTGGTGCACTCCCACTACCCCAATCTACCCCCCTTTCCCTGTCCCCGTTCCTTTCCACCTATATCCCTTCCTCTGGATTCACATTTCATTTTTTTGTCTTCTCTCCTTATCTCCCTTTTGTCTCTTGTTGGTCTTTAGCCTTTGTCCACCATCTGTTAATCAACCCCCCACCCCCGCCTCACTTGTATCCACCTATCACTGCTGGGGTCAAGGAAAGAGCATTCACGTCGCGGCCCTGTTTCCACCAATGTTTCCACCACCACGCACAAGAAGCACAAGAAGCGACAAGACAGACACCATTGTATGCAGATGCCGAGAGGTGTGTTCAGCTCTGGCTGAACAACTTCTAATCCTGTGTGTGGACTCGATAAGAAGAAGAAGAACCTATCACTGCTGGGCTTTGTCCCTCACCCACCCCTTTTCCAGCTTTTTCCCTCTTGTCAATCTTTCCGAAGAAGGGTCCCGACCCGAAATGTAACCTATCGATGTTCTCCAGAGGTGCTGCCTGACCCACTGACTTACACCAGCAATTTATATGGGGTTTTTTTAAACCAGAATCTGCAGTTCCTTGTGTCTACACAATACACAGAGTGTCTATGGGTGGAAGGAGTTTACATACTACACACCATGTCTGAAGGTGAAACGGTGTGTGGGACAATTGTATATTGTGTCCGCAGGTGGAAGGGAGAGTATGGACACTGCACAGTGTGTCAGGGAAGGGAATTTAGTCAACTCGGCACAGATTATCTTTAATGAGAATGGGTGTAAATGCAGCACAACAGGTCGGGGGGGAGGGGGAGGGGGAGGGGGAGAGGGAGTGTGTAAATGCTGAACAGTGTCTGGGGTGGGAGGAAGTGTGCAAAGATTGCACATGGTGTCTGACAGTGGGAGAGAGAGTGTGTAACCACAGCACAGTGTCTGCAGGCAGGATGGAGCTTATACACCCCACACAGTCTATCTGGGGTGTGACGGAGTGTGTAAACACTGCACAGTGTATCTGGAGAAGACACAAGTGTGTACAGACTGCACAGAGTCTGAAGAAGAGTCTCGACCCGAAACGTCACCCATTCCTTCACTCCAGAGATGCTGCCTGTCCCACTGAGTTACTCCAGCATGTTATGTCTATCTTCAGTGGGTCTGGGGTTTGGTTGTGTGTGTAACCATTGCACAATGTCTGGGGTGGGAGGGAATGTGTAAACCTTACACCGTGCCCCTTGGGTTGGGATGGTCAGTGGAAATACTGCATGCTGTGCCTGGGTGTTAACTGAGTGTGTAAACCCTGCACAGAGTCTCTGGCGTGGAAGAGGGAGTATAAACTCTGCATGTTGTGTGTGTGGGTGGGAAAGAGTTTGTAAACTCAATGGGTCTGTGGAGGAAATGTATAAGCACAGCCTTGTGTATCTGAGGCTGGGAGTGTGTGTAAAAACTGCACAGTGTGTCTGGGAATGGCAAGGAGAATGCAAACTCTACATAGTGTGGCTGGACTGGGAGGGAGTGTGTGTCATGAACCCAAACATCAACTATGTGTGTTCTCCGGAGATGTTGCTGCGTGACCCGCTGAGTTACTCCAGCATTTTGCGTCATTTTTTGTAAACCAGCAAATGCAGTTCCTTGCATCCTTGTATCAACACCTTGTCTGGGGTGGGAGACAGTATGTAAACACTGCACCGTACATTGGGGGTGGGAGGGAGTGTGTAAACACTGCAACGTGTGTCTGGGTGTGAGAGGAAATGTATAAATTGCACAATTGATCTGGAGATGGGAGAGTGTGTAAGCACTGCACAGTGGGTCTGGAGATGGGAGAGTGTGTAAATACTGCACATGGGTCTGGAGGTGGGAGAGTGTGTAAATACTGCACAGTGGGTCTGCCATTGTACAGCTCCTGCTGCTGTTTCACACATGGTGCCGGGCTTGAGCGGCATTGTGCCTGAGGAGCAGGTGGTGATGTGCACATGTGTGCTTATCCAGTAGGCCGGGATTGTCCGCGGGAACTGGTCGCCCTCTGGCTTCACCCTGTTGAATGCTTTCCCAACAGCAAACAGCAGCTGCCTTCAGAGGAGACTGCCTTCTGCTTGATCCTCTTCCCCAGCTCATGCCAGATCCTTTGAATTAATTGGGAACCTCAGCTATTCTCTCTTCCCCTTTTCCCCCACCCGCTGCCACTGCCTCTTCTCAAATGTGTTTCACACAAGATTCCAGCATCTGCAGTTCTATCTATTTACACTTCTAAATCATTTAGTTACCTATAAAGTGCTTTAGTCATATGAAGATTGTGATGGGCACCATACAAGTGCAAGTCGTTCTTTATTTTTGCTACAATCCCAATCTCTGACTACTACTGCAAAGCCTCGGCAGAGAGCCCCTGCGCAGTGGCGTAGCGTGGGGGGGGCCAGAGGGGTGGTTGCCCCGGGCGCTAAATTTTTAGGGGCGCAAAAAAAAGTTGGATAAATTTTTTTTATAAAATGGCAAAAAAAATTGTTCTAAAGGCACGCTGCACCTCTTTAGCAGCCTTCCCCTGAATTATTGTAATAAAATGTAATTTTTTTTGCCATTTTATAATTTTTTTTATCTAACCCACACACACACCCAAAAAATGTATCCAACAATTTTAAACAACCAGCGATCTCTGCGCCGAGGCCACTGCCACTGTCCCAGCCGCCGCTGTCGTCCACTGGGCCCGTGGTCGGGTCGAGTGGCCGCTGCCGCCGGAACGTGCCCCAGCTCCGAGTTCTGGTCGCCGCTGTCCCAGCTCCAAGGCCAGGCCGCCGCTGCCACCGCCCCAGCTCCGAGGCCAGGCCGCCGCTGCCGATGCCGCCATCCCAGCCGCTGCCACCGCCATCCCAGCTCCGATGCCGGGCGGCCGCTGCCGCTGTCCCAGCTCCGAGGCCAGGCCGCCGCTGTCGCTGTCCCTGCTCCGAGGCCAGGCCGCCGCTGTCGCTGTCCCCGCTCCGAGGCCAGGTCGCCGCTGCCGCCGGCCCAGCTCCGAGGCCAGGCCGCTTCGCTCCTCCCCTCGTCCCAGCCGCTGCCGCGCCCATCCCTCTCCTATCCCCCGCTGCTCGCCTCCTTCCCATCTCCTCTGTCCCGCCTCCGCTTCCATCCCCGCTGCCGCTCCGTCCAAGCCGCCGCCTTCCCCTTCCCCGCTACTGCCCTTCCCCGTTTCCTCTGCCCATCTCCGATTCTGGTCGCCGCTGCCCGTCGCCGCTGCCGCGCCCAGCTCCGAGTACTGGTCGCGCTCTTCCGCTGTCCCATCCACCGCTAAAACCCCCTACCGCGCCCCCAGCCTCCTAAGCCGCCATTAGGCCTCGGCGCAGGCGGAGACGGGGGATACGACAAAAGAAGTCGCATCCCCCGAAGGAAGAGACCAAAAACCGCTAATGAGGAGGCGCAATATTTTAAACTGCCCCGGGCGCGCAAAACCCACCCTACGCCACTGCCCCTGCGTTAGGGAGTTCTCTGCAACATGCCTGAAAGAAGGAGCTCCCCAAAGGCCAAGGTTCCCGAAGCATTTCCTGCCACAAATGACATGGGTGGTTCCCGCCAGGATGTGTATAGTTAAAGTTAATGCATGATGGGCACATGCAACCTCCTCTGGCTGTGAGTCTGGACAATAACTTGCACCGTGCCCGTGTGTCGTGCTCCCTGTACACCCCACCGAACACCGTGCCCCCTCTACATATTTAAGGGAAAGATTCCTTGGTCTTCTGCCTCTCCTAAGAGTCAACGTCGGGGCTTCCGTACCTCGAACACATCAGTGCTTTGACCATGAATGAAACATGTAACGAGAATCTGAGAGCAGATTGACTGTTCAAGACTTTCTTCGTGTTTTGATGCTATGGAAGCAGGCAGCTGACTGGAGTTTCTCCAGGGTGGGCGGGCTTTATACACGAGACAAATACACAAAATACTGGAAAAGTTTGTAATGTTTTGTTCTGGGATTTGCCGATTCTGCAGTTTTTGTTACATTTTCATTTTAACATGGGACATTGGGAGTTAGGGAGCCAGGAACACTGCATCTGTCAGCAAGGTGTTGCTAGACTCTGAGTGAAGGTATAGAAGGTAGTAGCTGAGGGCAGGCTGAACCCGTGTCGTACCAAATGTACAGATCTACAGACAAAATGTCTGAACTCTCCACTTCCCCATCCCGCATGCTCAACATCATGACATTTTCACTAAACACCAGCCTTTCAATTTAACTCAATTTGCACGACATACAAATAGAATGCAGCTTAAGTTATTCAAGCATGGAAGCTTAACTAGATAAATGATTAAACTACAAATACATTTTAAGTACTCTGGTTTGTTTGTTCCCCGAGTTGGTGAAATGTATAGTTGTTCTATGCAGATTCTGAATTTGGTAGCACTTTACACATCCTCTAATGGATCATTGACAAAGTCCACCGTTGTAGAAGAACTGTGTTCAGCTGAAATGAGCAACATACCTGCCCGCAGTGCCACTGAAATCCCTGCAGTCCCGTGTGATGCAGAGGTGGTGCTACGTTCTGCAAAGCATATGCTGCTGTTGTTTGTGCACCTGGAATAGAGCTGGGGTTGAGTGTTCATTGCCATCTGCTCCTTCTGTTATCTGGTGGAAAATGAAAATCATTAACAAGTCAGTTAATCACAGTAACTGAGCTGTGTAAATAAATGTTGTAGGCCTGGAAGAGGTCTGTGACAGCACCACCTGGCCCATGCTGATGTCTCTGGTCCACAAGAATCCACCCCCCCACCCCAAACTCTCAGCCCCACCTCCCACCTCCCACTTTCAGGTCATCTCCTTTTAACCGTTCTCCTTTCCACTCAGTTATGCTTTAACCCCTTCCATATGGAACAGTGGAGCCACTGCCTCGTAGTGACAGTGACACAAGTTAAATCAAAGCCAAGGCTAATGTCTGTGTGGAGTTTCCATGCTCTCCTTGTGACCACGTGACAGGTGCATACAGTTAAGGGCCTGTCCCACGAGCATGCGACTCCATGCGGCAAGCACGACCTAACGTGGTTGCTTGAGACGTATGGCCTCGCGGGGCCGGTCCCATGTCGATCGCCGGAGCCGTATGGAGTTGTGCGGAGCTGGTCCCGACATCGCGCGAGGCTCCGAAAAACTGACCATGTTCAAAAATTCCGCGCGGCAACGGCCTGACGGCGTACGCACCGCCTCGATGGGCATATGCAGCGTCTCGACGCCGGACGCAGCGTCTTGACACCGTACGTCACGCGCGGACTACCCGCGGACTTCGCTCGAACCTCACGTCACTCACTCGACCTCCGCGCGGCCCCGCTTCTGGTTTGATCGCGCTCGCCGCATGCAGGCGCATGCTGGTGGGACCGGCCCTGTACGGGGATCACTTGACCTCCGCGCGGCCCCCGCACGGCCCCCGCTTCCGGTTTGGTTGCGCTTGCCGCATGCAGGTCGCATGCTCGTGGGACAGACCCTTTAGCTCCTCCATCCCAAAAACATGCGGGTTGGTAGGTTAATTGCCCTCAGTGTGTAGATGAATGTGGTATCTTAGAGGAGTTGATGAGAATGTGGGGGAAATAAAATATGAGGTCAATGTAGGACTCGTGTATGAGGGTGGTGGATGCTTAGTGTGGGCGTAGTGCGCTGAAGGGACCAGTTATGTGCTGTAGCACTCTATGAATCTGTGACTCCAAGTTTGCTCCCTGCCCTCAGACTATAAGAAATTCCTCCGAAGTTCACAAAATGAGGGGACAATACAGCGCAATGGAGCACATATGGTCCTTCGTGTCTGTAGCAACTCCTTGATCGCATTACCTCCACTCTTGCTCTCCCCTCTCCCCCAGAGCGTTGCCAATTTTCCATTCCAACAAAAGTCTTGTTTTGAACATTATATTGGGTTTACTTATATCCCACCCTAATAGCCTGTGTGTACCAATTCATTACCACTTGTTTTTTTTAAAATATTCCTACCTGCGGTCCTTCTACCAATTGCTTAAATCTGTCTCATCAGGTTATTTACTCTGTTTCATGATTCTGAACACCTCCATTAAATCTCTTCTTCACCTTCTCTCCTGGAAGAGCAACATCAGTATTTCCCCTCTTTGAAACAGCTGGTACGTCACTCCTTCAAGGCTTGGAGACCTTTCCTTCTAAATGAATGTAATGGTCCCGTCCCACTTATGCGATATTTCAGCAGACTGCCAGCGACTGTCAAGTTGCCGGTAGTCGCCTGAAAAACCGGCAACTGGAACGGCAACTGTCAGAGTGGGACACACACAAACATGTCGCTTCCTTCACCAGCCACATTATGCAGGCGGGGGACAGGGCAAGCGGGGGTAGCGCTGTCTAAAATATTCACAGGGTGCAAAGCTAAGGTGAAACAGATACACATCGCAATGAACAGGAAGTTTGGTGCTGTAAAAAGTCGGCTAAAGCACAGTGTACGGTAAATCCTTTAAAAGAAGGGGAAGAGGAGGGGGGAGAGAGGGGGGAGAGGGGGGAAGAAGGACTGGAGACAACCTTTAAGAAGCCACAGGTACACGGCTGTGAAGCTCGGCGGACATTTAACATTACTGGTCGGTTATCCTTGGTTCTGATAACTACAGCTTACCTTTTTTTACCCAATGAGCCAATTAAATTTACCGGTCAGCACCGGCTACAACCTACGAGAACCTCGGAGAACCTTCGACATCCTGGCAACCCATTAGGACCTCGAGGCGTCCCACCTACAGTGTCGTGGTTCAGTATTCTTAAACAGATAAAAACCCAAATAAAATCAGTATGAGCAGTACAATCTTTATTTCGCCAGCCGGGTGTGGTAAAACTCTTAATAGTATGCGGATTACAGACTATACAAAGTTCTCATCCCCACACAAAAGGGCAATGATCTAATTACATATATATACTCCAATAACCAACAATTCAGCAATACCTTATCCATAAATCATAGTACAGCCTCTTGTTTCTTAAGATTGACAGATCCTTAAGACTGACAGCTTCTTAAGATTTACAGGTTCTTCTGACAGAGGAAGGGTTAGCCATATATGGTTATATGAGAAGGTTATTTCTCTGCAGAACAAGCATTTTGGTATTTTCTACTTATGATACACATCATAATTTTATAGTCTGAATTCTCTCTCAATGTTTACATTGTAGAGGAGACATTCATGAAGCTGTGTTTGTTATCTCACTTATGTTATTGGAAAGGGAACATCAACAGTCTGCTAGCTTTGTTAATGTACTGAAAGCAAAGGTTAATGCATTTCGCTGGCTTTGCAATTTATTAGAAGAAGGTTAAAGCTTGTCTTAGTTTCAACGGAATCCATATGTGAGTTTAAATCATTATTAACTTACACAACGGCACGAGAATTCTCGCTCCTCCATGGCGGCTTCATTGTAGTCGCCCTTATTTTTGAACATGTTGAAAAATTCACGCCGACCATAATGAGGCCGTGACTAGTTCCCAGAATGTGGGATCTCTTCACGACCATGAAGGAGACTCCCCGGCAACCACCCGCAAACATGTGGTGACCATGTGGCGACTGCATCGTCTCCTGCAGTCACCTAAGAAGTCGCCTAAGTGGGACAGACCCATAGCACTGCATGTGAGGCCTAACATGTATTTTCAAAAGACTTTGTAGAATTTTCTCTTAATAGCTGTGTTGTTTTAATGGTTACCTGTTTTGAACTCACCCACGTGGAATGTTCCTCTCGATATCTGTTTTCCGTTGAATCATCTCTTCCTGGTACACCCCACAGAGACCTTGTTCATAATAACCAGGGATTTCAATTAGGCCAACCTCAAGAGTGTGCGACCAAAATACTATCAATGCATCTCCAGTCCAACCAGAGGCCCTTGACGTTTACTACACAACCATCAAAGGCAGCCACTGCTCCATCACCCAACCAAACTTTTGGAAATCTACACATCTGGCTGTGTTTCTACTCACTGCTTACAAGGATAAACTGAAGTGGGAAAATCCAGGACAAAAAATCATGCAATGCTCATCTGAGGAAACAGGTGAGATCCTTTGCGGCTGCTTTGAGTCGGTGGACTCATCCATATTCAAGGTCTCTGCGTGAAACATAAATGAGCATGCCACTGTCATCACAGACTCCATCAGTAAGTGTGTTGGTGAAGTGTGCCAAAGAAGGTGATACGTGTATTCCCCTTCTGGAAAACAAGGATGAATCATGAGGTCCATATGTAAGTGAAGTCCATCTGCAGCGTTCAAGGCAAATTATCCCGAGTGATGCAATATATCTATTTACAATCGTCACAAAGCCATCAAGGACGCAAAGAGGAAATTCCAGCCAAGCTAGAGATAACCACACGGACACCCTCTGATTGTGGCAAGGGTCACATGGTATAAAAGGCTACAAAATGAAGTCAGGCAGTATCACTCGAAAGAATAGGTCCCTTCCCAACAAGCTATGCATACAATGAACAAAAGGTCGTAATTCAACCCAACAGCCTTGGGTGTGCTTGTAAATTATTATTATTGTAATATTATTATTATTATATCAATAATGTCAATAATAGTCATTATTGTAAATGTCAGATCAGCCTTCCCTTTAACCATGGGACATATAACTGGAAAGTAACCATGGAAAACAACTAGCCTGGATGTAATCCCCAGAGCCCCAGAGCAATCTATGCTCAGGACCTACACTGTCCAGTTGGCAGGAGTATTCACAGGCATCTTCAATTAGTCAGTACCCATTTTGAGGTCCCGACTTGTTCTAAGAAGACCACTATATTTCCAGCGACAAAGAAAACCAGGGTAGTATGCCTTCATGACTACCATGCAGTAGTTCTGACATTCACCATCATGAACCATCATTGATGTTGTCTATATGGATTTCAGCAAGGCATTTGACAAGGTTCCGCTTGGTAGGCTGCTTTGGAAGGTTAGATCGCATGGAATCCAGGGCATGGAATCCAGACCTACCCGACTGGATAGAAATTTGGCTTCATGGAAGGAAGGAGATGGTGATGGTGGAAGGTTGTGTCTCAGACTGGAGGTCTGTGACTTGTGATGTGCCCTAGAGATTGGTGCTGGGCCCATTTCTGTTTGGGTTTATATCAATGATTTGGATGAGAATGTAGCAGGCATGAATAGTAAATTTGCAGATGACACTAAAGTGTGTGGTATAATAGATGGCAAATATGGTTATCAATAAATATGGTTATCAAAGTTCCCTTTTGAACACTGGTTATCAATAACTACAGTAGGATTTAATCAGTTGGGCAAGTAGGCCGAAGAATGGATAATGGAGTTTAATGCAGATAAGAGCGAGGTGTTGGATTTTGGCAAGGACCTACAATGAATGGCAAATCCTGGGGCATGTTGTAGAGCAAACGTATCTAGGAGTGTAGGTACATAGTTCTTTGAAAGTGACATCAGAGGTATATAGGGTGGTCAAGAAGGCTTTTGGTACATTGGCCTTCTTCAGTCAAGGGCATTGAGTATAGATGTTGGGATGTTGTGTTACAGCCGTAGAAGACGTTGGTGCGGCCACATTTGGAGTATTGTGCTTCGTTTTGGTCACCATGCTAGAGGAAGGATGTTGTTAAGCCACAAAGAATGCAGAGAAGATTTACAAGGATGTTGCCAGGACTCAAGGGGCTGAGCTATAGGGAGAGATTATGCAGGATAAGACTTTATTCTTTGGAGTGCAAGAGGCTGAAGGGGAATCTTATAGAGGTATATATGATCATGAGTGGAATAGATAGGGTGAATGCACAATCTTTTACCTAGAGTAGGGGAAGCAAGAACTAGAGGACATCGATTTCAAGGTAAGAGGGGGAACACTTTAATAGGAACCTAAGGGGCAACTTTTTCACACAAAGGGTGGTAAGTATATGGAACGATCTGTCAGAGGAGGTACTATAACAATATTTAAAACACGCTTGGACAAGTACATGGATAAGAAAGGTTTAGAGGGATATGGACCAAACGCGGATTAGGTGGGATTAGTTTAGATGGGGCATCTTGGTTGGCTTGGATAGGTTGGGCCGAAGGGGCTGTTTTTGACTCGATGACTCCAAGTACTTCGAGACACTAGTGATGACGCAAATTAATTTCAGCCTCCCAGCCAGACTTGATCCTCTGCATCACAACAGATCCAGTGCAGATAACATCTTCCTGGCCCTACACTCTTTTCTGGAATATCTAGATATCTATAATAGACTCTATTGAATATGTCAATAAATAGGAGCTCCACCTATCAATGCTATAATCCTGGGGTCAAGGAAAGAGTGTTCACGTCGCGGCCCTGTTTCCACCACCACGCACAAGAAGCACAAGAAGCGCAAGACAAGCACCATTGTATGCAGATGCCGAGAAGTGTGTTCAGCTCCGGCTGAAGAACTTCTAATCTTGTGTATGGACTCGACAAGAAGACCATAATCCTGACCAAACTACTTATTGGCTGTGTTGGACTTTTTCTCTGTTACTCTACAGACAAAAGCTGTAAAACTATATTTTACACTCTGATATGTTTCTCTTTGCGCTACCTGTTGTACTTGTGTACGGCTTGATTGTACTTATGTACAGTATGATATGATTTGAATGGGTGGACATAAACAAATGTTTTTTACCTTGTCACATATGACAATAATAAACTAATACCAATTATTTTTAAACTGTTACTCAATCATCTCTACAAGGTTATCTAATGTTGCCCTGACTTAGAACCAATAATCAAATGTGGCTATTTTGAGTGAGAAAATATTTGAAAATGTGCTTGATCTTCAATTTCGATTGAAATTTGAAGGCAGCAGCATCTCTGATCTTAGAAAATGTAATGGCCCAGATGTTGGGGTTTTGGATCCAATTCCCCCGCTTAGAGAAGAGGATTTGGAATATAGAAACTTGGAGAGGTCAGAGGATGCACCCATTGTCCAGAAACTATGAAATTCAGGTTTTTTTGCAGTTGAGGGAAAGACAAAGAAAAATAATGATGTGGGGTGAAAGTTTATTCTACCGCCAGTGGCTAGGGTGAAGGGTGTAGTTCTGGAGAGCAGAGAGTGCAGTTGATTGTAACATTGAAAAGGGAGCTGGGTTAGTATCACGCAGTTGTCTCCAGCAGAGAGATATCCTCGCACTCTGCAACCTTTCCACAATGCTGAGTAGTCAGTTGTTCATTCTGTTCTTGGAAGTTTCAACCCTGATGCATGTTGAGCAGGTAGAATGTCATTGGTAGGATGAAGGGGAGGCATTAACATAACTTTTGCCTCACCTGTTCACATTCATCTCCTTTACTAGCACCTTTGGAATGAACAGCTTCACCAGCCTCCCTCAGTCAGCACTACCACCACTTGTACCATTCAGTCTCTCTTGCTCTCCAGCCTCTCACAGATATGCTCTTTGTTTTCTCCGTCCCGTCTCTGCTACTTAAAACGTGTTTGTTTGCTAACATTTCCCAGGTTTGATGAAGGGTGATTAACCTGCCACTGACTCCACAGATGCTGTCCAGCCTGACGAATATCTCCACCATTCCCCGTGCTTACTTTGAATTTCCAGGGCCGCAGCTTTATGCTTTGCGACAGCTGTGTCACAGTGCCCAGGGACCCTGCCAGTATTTACAGCTTTAAGTTAGCCCATGAATGGCAAAAGTAAGAAAAGCTGAACAAAAATCAGGAAAAGCTGGAACATGTTTATGAACCGGTGGTGGAAGGAAGGCGATTTAATTTCAGCCATTAGCCAACTGTTCAACACCCCGCCCCCCTCTCATCCTATTGTACAGAGAGATTGACAGCATGTAAAAAAGGGCCATTCAGTGTCAGTCAGGTTAAAATAAAAGGAGAAAGCAGTAAAACACTCTTTGGAATTGCTTTAATTAGCAAGCAAAGTGGCTAAATAAATAACCCCATTGAATAACATTCCAAGCCTTCTCTGCCCCTGCCCAGGCTGCCACACGTGGATTTAAATGAAGGCACGTCTGGCTGCCGTTTTATTTTCTCCTTGTGTGTTAAATAGCTCTGACATTCCTGTCTTTGTGCTGAGGTTGATCTGAACTGAACAGATGTCCCTGCCTTTGTTTAGACAGCACAATGGTAGCTCTTCTCTTGGTAATGGACCTGCTGCACGCAAGGACTGTGTGCTGCCAGCTGGCAGCCTGCTCCTCCAACTCTCAAACACACTCCCAGCAATCAGCATAGTCCAATTACGCAAATATTTGGAAGTTAAATGTGACCAAATGGTCCCTTAAAATCCTAACATTCTTTTTAAAACATATCTTTTGCAAGTTTTGTCAACTGCACAGTACAGCTGAAACACAGTTGCTGCTTTGTTTCGGTCCACAGATTATTTTTTTTAGTTATAAGGCTTTTGGTACTCTCAATGGTGTCATTGATCTGTAGTTTAAACTGACACTTCGATCTATAACCTCCATTTGTAGAACTGAACCATGGAGGCAGAAAGGTATCATCCACCTTGCAGGACTAAACCTGAAGGAAGGTAGGTAATTTCCATCTTCTGTAATGTCCTGTGTCCAGGCCTTTGAAAGATTCCCAATCCGTGACACTGGCTTTGTGGATTCTGACACTAACCCGAACACTGTGGGACGGCACAGTGGTGCAACGGTAAAGTTTCTGCCTCACGATGTCAGAGACCAAGGTTCGATCCTGGGGTGCTGTCCGTGTGGAGTTTATACATTCTCTGTGTGACTGCATGGGTTTTCTCTGGGTGCTCTGGTCTCTTCCTATATCCCAATGACGTGCAGGTTTGTAGGTGAATTGGCTTCTGTAAATTGCTCCTAGTGTTTAGGATGCGAAAGTGGGATAACATAGAACTACAGGTGATCGGTGGTCGGCATGGACTCGGTGGGCCGAAAGGCCTGTTTCCACGCTGTATCTTTAAAATCTAAACTCACCACTCATGGAAGAACCCTCTTCCTGAAGCCAATGTCAGCCTGTGATAAGGCTTGTGAAACTAACATAGGAGACTTTAACAGAGAGTTACATCATTGGATGAAGAAAGGATGAGAAAAATCTGGGAAGATGGACTTAAATGTTAAAAGTTTTGGAAGTGTAGGATTAATCAATCCTGATCTTTTGAAATATTTTCTTTGAAAAGGGAGTTACAGGTGGACAGGGTGACGAAGAATGCATTGGCACACTTGCTTTTGAGGTCAAGGCATTGAGTACAGGAGTTGGGTCATCATGTTACAATTATATAAGACATTTGTGAGACTACACTTGTCTGCAGTCCTGATCGTCCAGAATGGAAGGATGTAGTGAGATTTGAGTGAGTATGCACAGACCGAGTGATTGAGAGAATTCATTGCAGCTGGAATATAAGGCAGAAAATGTGAGATCATCCATTTTATTAGGAAATATAGAAAGGCAGAAATATTTTCAATGGTAAGAGATTAAAATATATTGGTGTACATAGGTTGCTGGGTGTTCGAGTACACAAATCTTTGAAAATTTATGTTTGGTACACCAAATGAATAGAAAAGGGAAATGATATATTGGCCATTCTTAAAAGTGGATTTGATTACAGGGGTTGAGGCATCATGCTTCAATTATATCGAACTCTGGAGAGAACACAATTGAACTTAGTAGTGAACATACTATGTAAGGTCTGGTGTCCCTATCTGAGGATGGATACATTCGCAAAAGAGGGAGTGCAGTGAACGCTCAGCAGTTTGATTCTTGGGATGGCAGGCTTGTCCCACATGGAGAAGTTAAGTCAGGTCCTGTACCCTCTTTTAAAGATCATTCTTCTCGACTAAAGAGTCTTTAGTCTAGAAGAATGATCATTGCAATATACAAAAGATAAAAAACAAAAAGATGGAACAGGTGACATTTTGGGTCGAGACCCTTCTTCTGAAAGTGTCACCTATTCCTTTTCTCCAGAGATGATGTCTGACCCGCTGAGTTACTCGGCTTTTTGTGTCTATCTTCAGTTTCAACCAGCATCTGCAGTTTCTTCCTTCACATTGGAATGCACAACATTTTTACAGGGTAGATGTCGGGCTGATGTTTCCCCTATTGGGCTGCCCAGAAATGGGGGTCACAGCCATTCTCAAAATAAGGAGTCAGCCATTCAGGTTAGAGATGAGCCAAAATGTATTTACACCCAGAGTGCAGTGACTCTTTGGAATTCTTTATTGGAGAGGGTTGCGTACACACAAGACAGACATTACAAAGCTTTTGGATGTTAATGGAATTTTAAGAGAGGGGTTAGTGCGGGAGAGTGGTGGAGATGTAATAGATTGACCATGGTTTTATTGTATCATAGAGCAAGTTTATATGTATTAGTTCTGCAGTGTGCTATGAGACTCTGGCACCCATTCCTTCTGCATAAACTTGATTATTTGAAACTCCTGCTCATGCTTCATTTTGTACCAATACCATTGTGCTCACTGAGCCACAATTGCCCCAATTTTTAAATTCTTATTCTTGATTTTAAATTCCTTACTGACCTGGTGCGTCCTTTCTACTGCACCCCTTCAAGCCCCAAGACCTTTCAAGATATCAGAGCTGCTCCAGTTTTGGCACCCTGATTAATGGATCGACTGGGTTTATATTCACTGGAATTTAGAAGGATGAGAGGATATCTTATTGAAACATATCAAATTCTTAAGGGATTGGACAGGCTAGATGAAGGAACAATGTTCCCGATGTTGGGGGAGTCCAGTACCAGGGGGTCACAGTTTAAGAATAAGGGGTAGGCCATTTAGGACTGAGATGAGGACAAACTTTTTCACCCAGAGTTGTGAATCTGTGGAATTCTATGCTACATAAGGCAGTGGAGGTCAATTCACTGGATGTATTCAAGAGAGAGTTAGATACAACTCTTAGGGCTAACAGAATCAATGGATATGGGGAGAAAGCAGGAACGGGGTACTGATTTTGGATGGTCAGCCATGATTATATTGAATGGTGGTGCTGGCTCGAAGGGCCGAATGGCCTACACCTGCACCAATTTTCCATGTTTCTATGCATATGCACTAGTTTGCTCAATGATGGCCAAGGTTCATAGTGCAAGGTTCATAAGGCGGTGCAGATATCCCTCTGCACCACCTTAGGTTGGGAACTATCTTCAAGCATGATGTAAATGCAAGTTGTTGTTTGTGTTGTTAAGTGTGATACAAAAGACTGCATGCCTTTAAACTGTGATGATGCAACTGTGAAGTGCAAATCACTGGTTCTCTTTTCCTATAGATCCCTGCTCTAAACAATCCACCAAGCGCATAATCATCTAAATCTGGTCATAAGGTCCTAAGTAATAGAAGCAGAATTAGACCATTCGGCCCATCAAGTCTGCTCCACCATTCAATCATTGTCGATCTATCTCTCCCTCCTAACCCCATTCTCCTGCCTTATCCCCATAACCCCTGACACCCATACTAATCAAGAATCTATCTATGTCTGCTTTAAAAATATCAATTGATGACCTCCACTGCCTTCTGTGGCGAATAATTCCACAGATTCATCATGCTCTGACTAAAGAAATTCCTTCTCATCTCCTTCCTAAAGGAACGTCCTTTAATTCTGAGGCTATGACCTCTAGTCCTAGACGCTCCCACTTGAGAAAACATCCTCTTCACACCCACTCTATCCAAACCTTTCACTATTCGGTACATTTCAATAACCCCCCCCCCCCCTCATTCTTCTAAACTCCAGCGAGTACAGGCCCAGTACCGTCAAATATTCATCATAGGTTAACCCACTCATTCTGGGGTCATTCTTGTAAACCTCCTCTGGACCCGCTTCAGGGCCAACACATCCTTCCTCAGATATAATGACCAAAATTGCTCGCAACACTTCAAACGCGGCGTGACTGGCGCTTTATAGAGTCTCAGCATTACATCCCTGTTTTTGTACTCTAACCCTCTTGAAATAAGCACTGCATTTGCCTTCTTTACTACCGATTCGACCTGCAGCTTAACTTTTTGGGAATCCTGCACCAGCACTCACAGGTCTCTCTGCACCTCTGATTTCTGGATTCTCTCCCCATTTAGAAAATAGTCTATGCTTTTATTCCTATTGCCAAACTGCATGACTGCACACTTTGTAACACTATATTCCATCTGCCACTTCTCTGCCCACTCTCCAAACCTGTCCAAGTCCTCCTGCAGAATCCCTGCTTTCTTTGCACCAAGGTAGCATCCGCAAATTTGGCCACGAAGCCTTCAATCCCCTCATCCAAATCTGGTCCTTAAGGGATCCACTGAAAATTGGTGCATCCAGCATAAAGGTTTTGTTGGGAAGTTCTGTAATCTCAGAAGCTAAGCCCTATGTAATGTCCCTCAGTTGTTCCCCCGACCAGGCCTCATGAGTGGCAATGCTGCCTTGTGCATAAAATGTGTTAACACTGTGTACACATTTTTTTCAATAATGTTTTTTCTTGAAATTAATTGCTCCACCTTGCTCATTATTAATCTACTCAAGCTCCACTCTAATGTTCTGGGATCTTCAGAACTGTATTGTTAATCATTGTAATTAACTCCCATGTATCATTTCAGTTTAGAAGCTCTCATGTAGGCAAACCTTTGCCAATACTATAGAACCCCAATCTCCCAACATCAGTAACACCACGGGCTTCAATGGAAGTAAGTGAACGCAGTCCCATCCCAGTGAATTGGCGTAAAGTTGGGAAAACGGGATCTGGGGGTCCTTGTTCATCAGTCTATGAAAGCATACATGCAGGTACAGCAGGCAGTGAAGAAAGCTAATGGCATGTTGGCCTTTATAACACGAGCAGTCGAGTATAGGTGTAAAGAGGTCCTTCTACAGTTGTACAGAGCCCTAGTGAGACCACATCTGGAGTATTGTGTGCAGTTTTGGTCCCCTAATTTGAGGAAGGACATTCTTGCAATTGAGGGAGTGCAGCGTAGGATTACAAGGTTAATTCCCGGGATGGCGGGACTGTAATATGCTGAGAGAATGGAGCGACTGGGCTTGTACACTCTGGGGTTTGGAAGGATGAGTGGGAATCTTGTTGAAACATATAAGATTGTTAAGGGTTTGGACACACTAGAGGCAGGAAACATGTTCCCGATGTTGGGGGAGCCCAGAACCAGGGGCCACAGTTTAAGAATAAGGAGTAAGCCATTTAGAATAGAGATGAGGAAACACTTTTTCTCACACAGAGTTGTGAATCTGTGGAATTCTCTGCCTCAGAGGGCGGCGGAGGCAGGTTCTCTGGATGCTTTCAAGAGAGAGCTAGATAGGGCTCTTAAAGATAGCGGAGTCAGAGGATCTGGGGAGAAGGCAGGAATGGGGTACTGATTGGGGATGATCAGCCATGATCACATTGAATGGCGGTGCTGGTTCGAAGGGCCGAATGGCCTACTCCTGCACCTATTGTCTATTGTCTAATGGCAGAGAGGCTGATCAACAGCCTCAGATGGGCCACTCAGAGCAGTGCACCTTTGTCTCAGATGTGTGGGATGTTGTGGGTGATTTCATAAGATCATAAGTGATAGGAGCAGAAGTAAGCCATTCGGCCCATCAAGTCTACTACTCCATTCAATCATGGCTGTCATTTGATTGTGACTGGGCGTGAAACCCACGGTAGGATTCAGATCACAGTTCAGGCGAGAGGGGCATTGGTTCGGGAGGTTACACTTTAATTTTGCCAGGAGCATTTCTATATTGAACTCGTCAGTTATCGTATCAAATGTCTTGGGTTTGGAAATAATATTCTTTCACAGAGTTAATCTTGAAGTCGGAGGACAGGTGCATCTGCACTAAAGCCAATGGGTTTTGCAACCTTCAGCGGAGTTCCACAAACGCTGCCCCGGTTGTCAATGTCCAGTCTCTCCGCAGCGAGTCACGCCGAATATTCCACTTTGAATGAAAGTCGAGGCAAGCACAGAGAGAGAGCACGACCATTGCGCCCCACCAGCATGGTCTCACATTCGGCGAGGCTTCGGTGTACCTTGGTGAGATGACCAGCTGCCACCTTTGAATGGCTCTATCACTGTTGCCGGAGCCACGCAGACATCGAGACCCACTGTCCTTGATTCGCCACTGCTTCTGCCGGGGGGCTGTGGTCCGCGATGTGTGCCCAGCTGTGCCCCCTGCAGGTTTGGCCCCAACGGCTGTGAGTCGGCCGGCCCCGGCTGGCGGCTTTGATAGACTGAGGAACACGTAGCTCCCGCATTCCTGGCATTCCAGCCGCTGCCTGGCTCGCTGGCGCACCGCGGGACGCAGCCATTCTACAGCTCGCAGGCACACTGGCGCTCCGTCCTCAACTCGACCGTCGCTGCCTGAAACCACAAGGTGAGTTACATCTTTCTCTTCGGTACTCTGGTCGGATTTAGCCTTGGGACAGAGTCCCGCATTTTAACACTGCCCGGGAACTCCATTTCATGTAAGACTGTACTTGCGGGGGAAGTGTTAAAACTCGTATAAATATTCCTAGGGGTTCGGATAGAGAATTCCTTCGGGTAATTCGGTGCGGGTTGACTTTATTACTGCTGTTTAGAGGGTTTTGTGTGCGGGATTATTCCTCTTTCTGTGTCTCTTCCCCCGCGTATTCTGGTGCCTGCGTTTCTCCACACTGGTAAATGATGTCAGCCGACAAGAATGTGCCAGCAGAAAGCAGCGGCGGCAGGAATTATTGAGCGCGGTGGTGAAGATCGCAAACTGAAAGCGATCCTCGATCCCGAAATATTCAACCGCACTTAAAATTGCAGAATCTAAATATCATTCCGTGCTATAGAAAGATTCCAAATGATAGAATATTAATTTTGTCAACATTGTGTTACAACGTGAATATTCGCACCTACTGGTCATACTTTATTTATTTTTTAAACCATCAGCGTCGTTCGGTGAGAAATATTAGCGGATTGGCGAAGATTGCAGATGAATTACAAATTAGTTTTATAGATTAGATATTCTCATTGTAACTGTTAAAGTTACACATGATAAGGGGTCTTCACTGGTTGTTAGTTAAGAGTTGCAGAAGATCAGGATATCGGGGTACTGATTGTGGATGATCAGCCATGATCACAGTAAATGGCGGTGCTGGCTCGAAGGGCCGAAAGGCCTATTGCACCTATTGTCTATAATGGGTCTTCAAAGAAAACTCACGGAAGGATGTAATAATAATGTCTTTTTTTTGTAAACGATGTGACCAACTACACTCCGAGTACTCGAGGCTCAAGACTTCCTTAATAACCCTTATAGGTGTTGATTGGAAGAATAATTTTTTTTTTCCGCGTGCTAGTTTGGGAATGTTGGTGGAATGCATCATATTTTGAATCCAAAGATATTTAGGCGGTGTATGAATGCGACTTTTGGCTGGCGTTGGAGGGTTTAGTTGGTAGGTTATCGGGTTCAGGAGCAGTGGGCTGAGAGGTGTTTTCACATTGCGGTGGAATGTGTGGCTTGCCCTGAGATTCTTCAGGTGGGTGAATGAGCCTTTGTTTTGGAAACCTTCAGGAATGCAGTTCCTTTTCTAAGTCTGTTGTGTTTTATCAGTGGCCCTATTCAGGGATAATCAAGACTCAACGGGGAAGGAATGTTTCTATCCTTGCAGTGGGGGGGGATTTGTGTATCGGCTTGACTATCTTTAGATCTGTATTTCTCTACCAACAAATGTATTCCGGGAGCAATTACTTTTCCCGACCAATGCATATTCGAGTGGTTAGAAATGTTAATCACCTGGAATCCAGTTAAACGTTTGGTGCTTTTTGCAATTAAGATTAGAGAGGAAGCGTCGAATGTTGTTAATTTACAAGAAGATCAGAACCACAAATGCAGGCGACAGAAGCGCTGGGCACTCTTCATTCCGAAATGCCCCGTTCCTAATGAATTCCTCAGTAATTGCCATGTTATCTTTGTCCTTTCAAAAGTCAAGGTTATTTGCACTCCTGAAGTGTTGCAGTTGCTTGCGGCCCGTATCCTGCCTGCAGCGCATGAAATAATCAACACAAGATGTTAGAAGGAAAAGTTTCTTAACAATAGAAAAAAATAACTTTAGGATAAAATACAGATTGTTTTAATTGCTGAAACTGGTAAGAAAAAAAAGTCCCCTCTGTGGTTCACATTCTACACGCTTTATTGCTGGAATTTCCTGCAGGGTTGAGATTCAGACTAATGTTTGCTCAGCCTCTCATCAGCCAAGTTCCTTGAGCTTTTCCTTTACTATCCAGTCACTTCATGCTCACAACTTCATGCCGAGCATTCCTCAAATTCATGCCATTATCTGATGATGATAAAGCAACTAGCCATGCACGGAGGTGGAGTCTCATGGGAGACAACTCCCAGGGAGGTTCTGGTGTGTAGTGTTTGAGTTGGTTGAGGCTCAAGAAAGTAGTGTGAAATGCTACTTGTCACTGAATTGTAAATGTGTAACAGTCTTGGAAGAAAGAGCACAGAAGAGAGTACAGTGCAGGAACTGTCCCTACTCACTGTGCACTCTTTATTTCTTTGGAACATAGGAGGCTGAGGGTTGATTTTATTGAGATGTGTAAGATCATGAGGGGCATGGATAAAGTGAACGATCATACTCTTTTTCTTCCCAGGTTAGAGGACTCTAAAACCAGCGGTTTTAGGTTTAAGACGAGAGAGAAGGGATTTAAGAGGGACCTCAGGAGCAACTTTTTTCACTCTGATGTTAGCCCATATCTGGAATGAGCTTCCAAAGGAAGCTAGAGGAGCAGCAACAACTATAACTTTTAAAATATTTTTTTGGACAGATGGGTGGATAGGAAGGGATTAGAGAGCTATGGGCCAAATGCAGGCAAATGGGGTTAGCTTGGTATGACAATTTGGGCGCCATGGACAAGGAGGGCCAAAGACCTGTTTCCATACTGTGTGACTCTACAACTCAATATCATTGTATGTCTGTGCTGACCACCAAGCTGATCTAAACGTATCCCATCTGCCCTCACATGGTCCATATCCCTTCATCCCGGCAAGTTCATCAGTATGCGTCTTCAACATTGCTCTCACATCTGCTTCCACCACCTCCCCTGGCAGCACCTCCCAGGCACCAATGATCACACTAGCTCTGTGTTATCCCACTTTCTCATTCTGTGTGTTATCCCAAGACACTAGGGGCAATTTACTGAGGCCAATTAACCTCTAATACAAACGCACCAATCTTTTGGATATGGGAAGAAAGATGAGTACCACGTGGTCACAAGGAGAACGTGCAAGCTCCACCCAGACAGCATCCCAAACTCCAGATTGAACTCAAGTCTCTGACGCTGTGATGCAGCAGCTGTATCAACTGCACCACCCTTTTATAACCTACTTGGTCCGCACAAGTCCTTTAAACTTTCTCCCTCTGACCTTAAATCTATGGCCTCTAGTATCTGCCAATTCCTGTGGGGAGAGGGGGAGAGACTCTTACCAGATAGGTCTATGCTCGGGGGCCCGCGCTCTGGGGCTCACATACCAGTGTCTGTGCTCTGGAGCCCTTGTACCTGATCTGGGTCCATGTAGCGGAGTCTGTGTTCGGGGCGCGTGTACCGGTATCTGCTCTCCAGTATAACGGTGTGGGAACTCTGGGCCCGCGGTACCGGTGTCGGTGTTCTGGGGCTCGCGTACCTGATATACTGGTGACCGTGGACCTCACTGGCTGTGTTGTGTTGCAGAGCCATCCCAATAGCTGGAGCCAGGATGCGGACTGCGGAAGACTCGTCGGGAACAGTGCTCCACCGGCTGATCCAGGAGCAGCTGCGCTACGGCAACCTGACCGACACCCGGGCATTGCTGGCCATCCAGCAGCAGGCGATGAGGGGAGGGTGCAGTAGTCCCCGCTCCTCCCTGGAGAGCCTCACTCAGGAGGAGTGCCAGATGGTGCAGCACTCCACCCGCCAGGAGCCGCAGGGCCAGGAGCACCAGGGCGACCCCTCGCACTCCGAGAACGTACGCCATCGCCTGCACCAACTGCAGCTCAACGGGGAGCCGCTGCCATCCTACGAGGAGGCCAAGGCTCAGTCTCAGTTGCTGGCCGGCCACCGGCAATGGCAGGCAGCGGGTGTGGGCCCTTACCCAGCCGCCGTCACCTGCCACGCACCAGCCGAGTTGAAGCCGATCACGGGCAGGACCCAGCCAGACCTCCACGGCGACGGCCTCAAGGAGCTGAAACACGGGCACGTCCGCTCGCTCAGCGAAAGGCTAATGCAACTTTCCCTGGAGAGGAATGGAGCCAAAGCCCCCGTCGCCATGAGCTCTTCGCAAAGCTTCCCCCAGTTGTCGAGACACCAGAAGCAGCCGGTGGTGCTTGCAGGGTACCAGGGCTACTGCCATTCCCTGGACCACCGCGACCCTCCCCCTGAATACTATCCCACTGCCAGGCAGGCAGCTCCCAGCCTCGCATCCACCCAGCAGTTCTACGAAGAGTCCTCCACACCGTGGTCTGTTGGCATGCAGAATGGGGCAGAGAGACGTGGCTACAATACCCAGGGACAAGCACCCAGGTAAGGATGCTGTCAACAATGTTCACTCAGCAAGAGCCATTACTGCTCAGTCTCCCCTCTTCTAACATTAAGGGGGTGGGATGGTAGGGATCGCGTCATGCAATGACTGAGCCCCCTGGTTTGATCCTCACTCACAGTGCAGGTTCAGTGGCTGTCAGGAATGGCCCTGCAGAAGAGAGGTGAGCTAAAGGACCCCAGCTCTGGTTACTACCCAGAGATATCATAAGGAAAGTTTTTATTCGTAGGTGTCCAGCAAGAT
Organism: Amblyraja radiata; assembly: GCF_010909765.2. NCBI lineage: Eukaryota > Metazoa > Chordata > Chondrichthyes > Rajiformes > Rajidae > Amblyraja > Amblyraja radiata. The sequence goes on from NC_045968.1 coordinate 33,172,024, forward strand.
CAAATTGGCCTTTTAGTGTTAGGGGCCTGTCCAAAACTCTGGCTCCAGCCATGCATGGATTTGGGGGATGGTGGACAAGATGTTGTGTAGGAGATGCTAGGTTTCTCCATCAGATGCTGGAAAAATCCACAAGCCTTGTAAATCCTCATGTGCTTTGTGTTTATTGGAGAAACTTGCTGTTGAGCAAATGAAAGCCTGTTCCCTATTCTGAAGCTCCCTGACCACTCGTACCACATGTCAGAGTTGCACCTAAAAAAACACAATCCCAGCTGAGATACAGTCGATGGGTGCAGGGCCATCCTATATGTATGTAGCCATGCCAATGTCACAAGCGTTTCAAAGTGCTTCACAAAAGTTTATCAAAGACATGGAGCCACATAACATCAACAATAACAGGTTCCATTTATATAGAGCCCCCAATGTAATGAGATATCCCAAAGCACACAGCATCAGGTGGGACGGGGACACAGCTGGTGGAGCTTGTGCCTCACATCTGCAGCAAATGGTGTTCAATCCTGACCTCAGGTGCTGTAGGTAGGGATTTTGCATGTTCTTCCTGAGACCTTGTGGATTTTCTCCCTCATAGAGCATGGAAGCAGGTCTCTGGCCCACCGTGTCCATACTGACCAAGTTAAGATAGTTGGCTAGTTCCATGTACCTGCATTTGGTCCATGGCTCTCTCTCAACCCGTCCGATGCATATATCTGTCCAAATGTCTTTAAAAGTCATAATTGAATCCGCTACTATAACTTCCTCTGGAATCTCATTCTAGACACAGACTAGCATCAGAGTGAAAACAATGGCCCCTGAGGTCCCTCCTAAATCTTTCCCCACTTAACTTCAGCCTATGCTTTCAGTTTTAGAATCCTCTACCCTGGGGAAAAATCTGTGAGCGTTTGCTTTGTCCATGAACCTCGTGACCTTGTACCTCCCCAATAATGTCACCCCTCAGCCTCCTACATTCCAAAGAAAAAAAGTCCCAGCCTATTCAACCTCTTCCGATAACTCAAGCCCAGGTAACATCCTGGTGAACATTAGAGTTGAATTCCATTGCCCACCGTACCAATTGATATCCTTCCTCACTGTCCACCCATACCACCAATTTTAGTGTAATCTGCAAATTTGCTATCAATGTTAACAACATTGTCATCCAAGTCATTAACATAGATGATAAACAACAGTAAATCCAGCACTGACCTCTGCATTACTCCACTGATCATAAGCCTCCAAGCATAAAAACAACCCTCCACAACGATTCTTTTGGCTCTTTCCTCCAAGCCAATTTTAGAATCCAACTGGCTAGCTCACCTTGGATTCCATGCATTCTAATTTTCCAGATTGGCCTAGCATACAGGAATTTGTGGCCTTGCTAACTTCCATATAGACAACGTTCACTGCCCTGCCCTCAGTGGTGTAACTGGTAGAGCTGCAGCCTCGCAGTGCCAGAGACATGGGTTTGATCATGACTTTGGGTGCTGTCTGTGTGGAGTTCGCACATTCTCACTGGGACCACATGGGTTTCCTCTGGGTGCTCCAGTTTCCTCTCACCTCCCAAACTCTGTAGATTACCTTAGTGTGTTGAGAGTGGAACATTGTAATAGAGTAGACAGTCCGAATACACCCAGGATGGACAAATCAAATACCAGAGGGCATAACTTTAAGGTGAAAGGGATAAGTTTAAAGGAGTTGTGCTGGGCACGTTTTCTGAAACAGATGGTGGTGAGTACCTGGATCTTGCTGCCGGAGTGGTCGTTGAAGCAGATATGTTAGTGACGTTGCAAAGTATTTTGAATAGGCATATTGATATGCAGGGAATGTAAGGATATGGGTTCCGTGCCGGTAAATCCATGATGCTCTTGGCATCATGTTCAGCACATTGTGGGAGAACCTGTCTATGTGCTGTACTGTGCTATGTTCTAAATATCTAAGGACCTTCATAATTTCCTCCCCAGCTTCCCAAATGGTTCAAGGGTATACTTAGTGATGTCTAGTGATTTAGTGATTTATCCACCTTAAAGTGCTTAAAAACCACAAATATATCCTCTCTTGGTAATTTGTTTCAAATCTAAGACAAAGAACTCCTATGCCTCAATTCCTTAAATTCCATGATCTTCTCAGTAAAAACAGATGAAAAGTATTCATTTAATATCTCCCCCATCTCTTATGGCTCTGCACAAATATTGCCGTTATGATCTTTAAGGAGTCATATTCTTTCCCTAGACACTATTTTAATCGATGTCTGTGAATAAGACATCTCAAAAATGTAATTGGTTAGTGTAAATTGCTCTTAGTTTGTTGATGTGCGGTAAAATCTAGGAGAAATTCATGGCAATGCGGAGGGAATAAAATAGGATTAACATAATTTTTTATGAAACAGAAGTATGATAAAATACAACGGTAAGAGCAGAAGGAGATATTAGGACAGGATCAAACTTTTGGTCAGAGAGACATGATCTAAGGTTCATCTCGTAGGACAAAGGAGTGGGGGAGGATTGGAGTAGGACTAGGGGAAGACTCGTGACCAGGGGGAGAAAGAAACAACTAAAAATGTACATTGCAGGAGATTAGACCTGAAATAATTCGAATGATCAACAAGGGAAGGCTCAACTTCTCCCAGAAGGTTAGACGTAATTTGTGATGGTGAAGTGCTGTGACAGGAAGGGCATGGCAAGAGGTTAGTCCACTTCAGAGTGGACAAGAACCTAACCTCTGAAGGTACAGTTTTTACATCAGCCACAATCGGAAGATATCAAAGGCTGGGACAGAATGATCCTCTTGCTTGATTTCATTTTGCAAAAGAATGTCCTGTACTTGTGAACTCTGCTTTATCTTTGAAAGAGTTCGTGTACATAATCTTCTTGTTAATAAATTGCTTTAAATTTGCAAACTGTTAAGAAATCTTGGCAAAATTATTGATAGAATCATAGTCATACAGCATGGAACAAGGCCTTTGGCCCAACTTACCCATGCTGATCAAGATGCTCCATGTACACTAGTCCCTACCTGCCCATGTTTGGCACATAGCCTTCTAAACCTTTCCTATCCATGTACCTGTCCAAATATATTTTAAAGAGATATTGCTAATGTGGCTAATGGTTCCCGATTTATCAGAATAGGGATGTCTGCTACATTACTGGTTGTTTGTTGTCCTTTCTCACCAATGATATAGTATGTAAAATGTACATACAATTTGGCAACTCCACGTCAGATTCCTATGCACTGAGTTTCACTACCACCAATATTTAAAGAATGCAGTTCAGTATTTTAATTCTTTCAAATTAAATCTTTGTAGCTGAGCTGGAGGTAATTTAAAAGTCAAAAGCCCAGAGCTAAATACTGAAGCAAACAAAGAGACTGTGACTACAGAGAGCAAGGCTACATTCCAGAGGACTGAAGCTATCGTGATGTGACGTCTGGTGTGTTTGTGTCATTGTTTTGCTCAGGGTGACTCGAGCTGAAGCATTACATCCTGCCCAGCAGCAGAGACAGCATCTCCTCTCCTCTCCGCAAATGGAGGTGGTAGTGGTCACAGGGGCGCCACATGACAGCTGCCAGTTTGTGCCAGTGGATCACGTGGCACTGATAAACCGTGCCCAGCAAATGGTCGAGATGTTGCTTAAAGAAAATGAAAACCTAAGGAAAGAGCTAGAGGGGCACACTGAAAAAGCCATCAAAATCCAGAAGGTAAGAAGAAATGTTGGATAAAACGCATAATTGCATTGAGCCCCTGAGAAATGCGACAGTTCCTGCAGCAGTCGCGATGCTGGGAAAGGAGGAATATGGGTTATATGGCGGTGGAGAAATGATAACGTTGGCATCATGTTTGGCACATAAATATGTGGGCCGAAGGGCCTGTTCTTGTGCTGCGCTGTTCTACTTCTCTGTTCTTTGCCGTCTGACGACACCACCTTTCTGATTATTTCCACAATCCCTTTCTCCATTGGGGAATTGAGTATGCACCATCTCTCCTGATGAATGTGTATCTGGCCCACACACTCGGTCCCTAGTCCACTTCAGCTGATGCTGGATAATCATGACCACAGAACCGAAGGTGATGGCCTCTGTCAGATCAGTGATTAAAATGTGACATTCATCCTAGTTTACATTGAGGATCTTCTGAGGAAAGTGCTGATGCTGAGAACTGGCTCCTGGCAATGAATGCTTGTATTTCTTTGGCTCAGTTATCCATAGTTGGGCTGCATTTTCTCAGCTCCTTTTAACCTCGGTTTTGAGCTGATGTAAAGAAAGATTATCTTGCCTCTTGAGGAGGAAGGTGGAAGGGTGTGCTTTTCCCAGTGTTGTTGTCATTAGACCAGTACTGAGTGTGGAGGGTGACCAGTGGATGGCTCACAACCCTAATAGATGATCTGCTTCAGTTTTCTCCAATCTTGCCATTTCGAGATAGGGATGTAGTCAGAGCCATGCAGCAGAGAAACAGGCCCTTCAGCCCACCTCGTCACTGCTAATCAAGTTGGCGCACTAGGCCCATAGGTCTCTAAACCTTTCCTATTCATATAGCTATCCAGATGTAGTTTTATGTGTGTTGACAATGAAGCTGATTGCAGAGAGTATATTGTTAGGCAGAAGACTATGTTATTTCCCTATCACAATTTTGCCGCATTTACGTAAAATAAATTGCTGGTTATGAAAGTGAACTGGACTGAGGCTTGATACACACTTGATAACTCATCCTTGTAAGGTCTGGTTGGACGTCACTGTCGTGTCTAGTGCTTGCACACCTACATGAACCACCAGCACCACAAATAACTGACCATCACATTTTTCAATCACATGCCCTGTCTGGTTTTTTTTCCCACACTGTGAAATATTCCTTGTTTTTATGACCTGTGATGTATTTCACTGCTGTGACTGGGGTGATGTTATCTGGTAAATATTTAATTTGATTAAGTCCAATGTGTTAGCCAATATCCATTGATGAAAGGAATGCTCTTCAAGCTTTTAGCTGGTTGGGTCTCTCTAATAATATCTCCCTCACTTTGAGGATCAACATTGTAATCCATATATCGCTCCATCCCTACTAAATTGCTTAATAAAAAACAATTGTTCTTTGTTTTGTGCGGTTGGTGGTGAGAGAAGTCAGTTAATTTCAAGGATGCATTAACTTATACATTCTGCAAAGGTGAGGTCAGATTTAGCAACACCTTGTTACAACGCTTAGAAGGAATCGGGATGGAATGTGTGCAATCACCAGGGAGGAACCTCTCCAGCTGTGAGCCAGTCATTAGTTTTCACACAGGAATTTCCCCTGAGACCAGTCAGTGAACAGAGCAGAGGACAAGAGAGCAAGCAGCTCACAAAATCAGTGATTGGCAATATTCTGCAAGTCTTTGAAGAAACTTTGCTGAATATTGTCCCAAAATTTATCAGACTATTACTCCCTGGAAGATTTCCATTGTATCTTGGATTGATAGACATTGTGGCTGATAAACAAAATACACTAGCTCAGGTAAAATAGTTTGAGCTCATTCACTATCTCCTGTCTATAATAAATATGATTACCATGACCATAAACTCCTCTCATGCTGACAACTTTGAACTACAGTTGTTTGGCTTCAGCTACAATGGTTCACTAATGAACGTTGCTGAGACGTTGGTGGTGTGAAGCCTAAAAATTCAACTAACATCTTTGGAATGATGTCTGCTGAAGATCCAACCAGATCAATACGTTTTCAGTTGCACTGCAGAGGTCGGCTGTGTGTGCAACCCAGTGAATCACTGTAGCAAATTGTTACAATTTACAAGTCAGTCCGGGATTTGAGAACATTGAGTTTTATTGATGATGGATTGTGACCTCTCAATTCTACTGATCTCTTTTTAAAAAAAATTTAATATAACATATGCTGTCATTTTCCAAAGCCTGAATGCGGTGTTAGTAAAATGCAGGTGTAAGATCATTGCTAAACATTGCTAAAAAGTTAACAATTTCAAGACAAGCAATAGTTTCTTCCGGGTGCTTCAATTTTTCCCACCTCCCAAATAAGTGCAGGCTTGAGGTTAATTGGCCTCTGTAAATTGTTCCCGGAGTGTTATGACTGGAAAAGTGAGATAACGTTGAACTAGTGTGAATGGGTGATCGATGGATGGTCAGTGTATAGTCGGTGAGCTGAAGGGTCTGTTTCCATGCTCTAACCTAAGCTTGCTTTCCAACCCTGGTTATTTTACGAGAATGTTGCCAGGACTTGAGGGTCTGAGCGATAGGCAGGCTAGGACTTTATTCCTTGGAGCTCAGGAGGATGAGGGGTAATCTTATAGAGGTGTATAAGATAATGAGGGGGATAGATAGGGAAGATTCAGTCTTTCACCCAGAGTAGGGGAATCAAGAACCAGAAGTCATAAAGTTATGGGAAAAGATTTAATAGGAACCTGAGGGGCAACTCGCACAGGGAGGGTAGTGGGAATATGGAACGAGCTGCCAGAGGAGGTAGTTGAGGCAGGTACAATAACAACATTTAAAAAATATTTGGACAAGTACATGGATAGGAAAGGTTTAGAGGGATATGGGCCAAACGTGGGACTAGTGTAGATGGGGCATCTTGGTTGACGTATGCAAGTTGGGCTGAGGGGCTGTTTGCATGCTTTATGACTCTACACTTGAAGTGGGATCCATCATGTATTATTACTCATATGAATGAGCCTCTTTCAATCGCGCCCCAACTGGGTGCAAAGAGACTTTGCCCGTGATAAGTTAGAACGGGGATGCATATGAAACCAACGTTGTGGATGTACTTTCCCTCTGGGGAATGTATGGGATCCCATGGAGATTGCGGAGATTGCTAGTTTATCAGCCTCAAGACAGGTCCCGGCAAAAGCCTGTAAGTAACTCGGGCACCAGCATCCAGTTTTTATCCTTGATCTGCTGAGACATCTGATCTTCAAGGTTTCAAGGTCAGTTTATTGTCACATGTACCAATTAAGGTACAGTGAAATTCAAATTAACCTACAGCCATACTAAAAGAAAATGCAACAAGACACACAACTACATAAAAGTTAACATAAACATCCACCACATTCTTGGTCATGATCATGGAGCTTCTATTGATCACAGTCCCACTGTTGTCAGTGAGTTTTAGGAAATGCCAGTGTTGGTCACTGTTGAAAATCATCTCCATCGGCAGGAGTGACACACTCGGTGGTGTCACTATTCATTCTGGTTTCCTGTCTGCAGAATATCAGTGCAGAGGTGCCTCAGGGCAGTGTCTAAAACGCAACCATCTTCAGTTGCTCCATCATAACTTGAAGTTGCAGGTAACACACCAGAAAAGTTCCAGACAATGACTATTTCCAACAAGAGTCTTAACCACCAATGCATGACTTTCAGTGGCCTTACCATCATTGTAGGTCAGATACCATCAACATACTTGGCCACCATTGATCAGAAACTCAGCTGCACTAGCAACATAAATACCTGCCTGTTCACTCCTCTTGGTGGTGACCATTGCCTGTTCACTCTCCTTCCGTTATGTTAGCGGAGTTGTCTTCACCCTAGGTAATGTCCCCTTTTGGTGCCTTTCACTCATCCGCCAACCTGTGATTATTCTGCAGTTGGAGAGAGAGATCCAGAGAATTTCTGAAGCCTATGACAACCTCATGAAAGCATCATCCAAACGTGAGATACTGGAAAAAACAATGAGAAACAAAATGGAGGGAGAGATTCGGCGGCTTCACGACTTCAACCGTGATCTCAGAGGTAAGATTGCAGGTCTTGCCAAGACTGTGTTTATGACCCGAAACTGCAGGCAGATGTATTCTGATATCACTTCAAACCATTCACCAGGATAAAGATTTCAACGAATGCAATCAAAATATTTAAGACGGGTAGTTATATAAAAATTATTCATATTTAAAATGCATTAATACTATCAAGAAATGACACCATAAGGGGATAATGGAGTATTCCAGTTCAACATTATGTTACCCTTGAACTGTACATTTGAACCAGACTAGCCTTCCTGCTGTGCTTTGGAGTCCAAACAGTAATGTGGTTTATTCTACCAAACTGGAGGATGTTGAAGGAATTAATAGGCGAAAATATCTGGCACATTGACAATGTTAAAACGTATCAGAAAGAATGTGAGATCTAAAGGAGAATTGTGGCTCACATTTTACCTCATCTTTATAGCATTAATTAGACAATATATAGTGAGCAGGAGGTGATTCGGAGCTGCCGTGTGTATTGGCCTGAAGTAGCCTGCTAGTCATTTGTGCAACTTGTTGCTTGGTTTCCTGTGCTCCATGTGGTTCATACTCTGGCTTTCCCATATAGAAAAGCTGGGTTCTGCCAATAAACTGCTGACCACTAAGGAGTGCGAGGTATCGGAAGATGGACAAAGTATTCTCAGCAAGTTGATCATTCAAAGTAAGATTACCTCACTTACCTTCATGATCATTGTACAACTAACCTTTGTCCACAAATGGAAGTATTAGCCAATATGAAACTTGAAATTTGGTTGGAAAGATTCCATCCAACGATTGACATTGACTGATAGTTTGTGTGAAGGACCCAACAATGAATGGGCCCACTCGTGTTCATTCACAATAACTTCAGAAAGTAATTCTACTGTAAAATCTCAGGAACAGTGATAGAGAATGCATCAGATCTTAAGGTGAGAGGTCAAAGATTTAATAGGAACCTAAGGGGCAACTTTTTCACGCAGAGGGTGGTGGGGATATGGAATGAGCTGCCAGAGGAAGTATGTATAAGAAGGAACTGCAGATGCTGGTTTAAACCAAGAAACACAAAAAGCTGGAGTAACTCAATGGGACAAGCAGCATCTCTGGAGAGAAGGAATGGTGACGTTTTGGGTCGAGACCTTTCTTCAGACGAAGTAGTTCCACGTACAATAATAACATTCAAATGATATTTGGACATGAATATGGATATAAATATGGGCCAGATGTGGGGAAAATGAACTAGCTTGGATGGGGTACCAAAGTTGTCATGGATGTGTTCGGGGCAAAGGACAGCACAAATGACGCACTCCTTTCCATCAATTTTTTAGATTTATTTAAGATACTTAGGGGCCTGTCCCACTTAGGCGATTTTTTAGACGACTACAGGCGACTAGGCTGCCGCCACATGGTCGTGAGTAGTCTCCTCAGTCTCCCAAAGAATTGTAGCATTCCATTGGTGACTACATACGTCAACCGGCGACAGATACCAGTGACTGAATTGTCTTACCTTGTCGCGGGTGGGCATAGGTGTGGTCGTAGGTTGTTGTAGGTGGACGTCCTAATGGGTCGCCGGTTGTCGGTAGCTTGCTATAGCTGGACGTCGACTGGGTGGTAGGTTGTTGTAGACATTGTCGTAGACATTGTCATATGGGGGGGGGGGGGTCCAGTCGCCGTTTTTTCAGCGACCTGCTACGACTATGACAGTCGCCCAAAAAATCGCCTAAGTGGGACAGGCTCATTAGAAGGAATTTATCAAAGTTATGTTCATAAGAGGGGAATTAGGAACATCTCAGAAATCTGATACCCAGCTTTTCATCCATCATACACCTCCTGTTCACCCCAACAGACATTCACATGCCCAGGCAAAGGACAGCACATTACCAGGAAGATCTCCTCCCAGGTGACATGGTACAGAGTCTAGATCAACATCTGGATTGATGCCCTGGCTCGGACCAGTAGACACACTTGGACTGACTTTGTGGAAAGAATAATCTGGGTTTGTGACAGTAGTGAGATGTGGTGCCTGGTGCTTGATGGGTAGCAAGATGGCAGCTCTCTATATACTGAAGGTACATTCCAAGCCTACTGCGAAACCCTGTCCCACTATCAACTTACAAGGGCGGCAGCTGAAGACCTGACCCCTTACTCCAGCATTATTCAGAGCATGGCACAGACTCCACTTGCAAACAGGCAGCAAAGTGGAATTTATGTGGAAGACACAATCTTGTCACTTCATAATCAACTGCACTAACCTTAAACCTCTGGGCTGCCACACCCCAACCCCTACAATCTTTCATAGGCCCAGCCTTGACCTAAAAATGTCAGAGTGACCGCAAGGAAGGTTCATTACACCAGTTGTAGTAATGGAAGGGATATTGTATCATGAAGGAGTGAGTAGATTGGAACTAGTCTCTAGAGATGTTAGGAATGAGAGGAGATCTCAGCAAAACATAACATTCTTAAAGTGTTTAAAGGCTAGACTCAGGGAGATTAGGACTGAAGATGCTGTTGAATTATGAGGGAAATGCCATTTGGGACTGAGGTGCGGAGACATTTGCATGCAGAGGTGGCGAACCTTTGAAGTTCTCGAGGAAAGTGGAGAATTAGTCACTGACTTAATTGAGAGCAGAGACTGATCAATTTCTGAATATTAATGATGAGGGGGATAATGCTAGAAAATGGAGCTGGGGTTGAAGATCATGGTTTTGACAAAAAGTGGAGCAGATTGAAGGCTGGCTCCTTCTGATTCATTTGTTATGTGATGTGGCACTTCATGCTTGGTTGAATTGAGTTGCACAAGAAACAGTGAAAAGCTAAGGTAGAACTTAGAGCTAAACAAGCAGCTCTTGGCACTTCAGCACATCCTGTGTGAAAAATAATAGCAATGTAAATTCCTTGCATACTTGGACTGCTGTGAATCTCCTCTGCTGATCCTCAAGCACTAGTCATTAGCTCTGAAGTAATGCAGCCAGAGTTGGTGGACAGGCAGAGTGTTCTGCAGAACAATTAGCACAGCACTTACACGTGGCATATCTTGAGCAGAATTATTTGCTCAACTTTGCTAACATGTCCTTGAGGCGAGTTCAGGAGGGCAGCTGTGAGCCGGCATTGCCCACTGGGTACATGAGCCTCTGGGGAAAATAACCTGCCATGCTGCTGTGAATCTCTCGAAAACCAAGAAAGGAAAGTTAAAACAAAAGACCCTGAGGTGGACAAACTGTTCATGCTAAATGTTAAATTCCACCAGGGTTTCTTGAACTGTGTGCCAGGGATCCATGTCACATTTATTGGTTGATACACAAAGGCCTCAGTATTTCTGTATGTGGAGCTGATTAGTTACTGATTAGTTTTAATAATCAGATAGGAAGAACCATTAAAATGTTTCTCTCGGGATATACAAGGTCTTTTGGTTGAGGCACATGTGAGGACTTTGGTTCTTCCTGACAGGTTGCTGCACCTGCCTCTCCACACTACCACTTGCACAACAGGATTTGCATGATCTAACTTCCAAAATAAGTCCCTTTAAAAAAAAAAAAAAAAATCTATTTAACAACACATACCCTCTAGTTTTACACTTTTCTGTTGTGAAAAAGACTGTGTCCATCCACCTTATCTACACCACTCGTGATTTTGTGAACCTCTGTAAGGTGACTGTGGGCTCATGGTTCTGTGTCCCTGAATCAGCGCTGCTTCTCGAGACACAGAGCCAATCCGTCCAAAGCCCACCATCCCCAATCTGTTCCAAGAACTAAAAGAGTGGTGATGTTAAAAGTGAGAATGAAGCTGTTGCAAAGTCTTCAATCCTCACTGCTTGAACGAGTGTCCCTTAGTGAAGAGTCTGCCCATTTAACCTGAATTGGCCACTCCAAACCTGATTGCTGGTGTAGTTAGACAATGAAAATGGCAGCAAGTTTTAAAGCTTGCAAGTGGGGCAGCAAGCGTCACAGAAAACTGCCTCATTGCAAGAAACTGCGTGGTTACACATGTGGGCAATATTTTGGTGAGGCTCCATCATTCCTACTAAACTTACACTGCTGGGCTTTGATGGATGTTCAACGGGCAGCACAGTGGCACAGCTAGTTCAGCCATTGCATCACAACTCCAGGGGCCCAGGTCTGGTCCTGATCCCTGGTGCTGTGTGTGGGGTTTGCACATTCTCCCTGTGGATTTCTTCATGGATTTCCTTTGGATGCTCCAGTAAAACTCCCCAAAACGTTTAGTAGGTTAATTGGTTGCTGTAAATATGTTTGTTTAAGATTGTCACGTGATACAGTGGAATACTTTTGTTTGCATGCTATTTAGCCAGAAAAATAGACTACAATATAGGGTACAATATTTAGTGCAAATATATAACATTGAAGTCCGATAAAGTCAAGAAGGCTTTTGGCACATTGGGCCTTCATCTGTCAGAGTATTGAGTATGGAAGTTGGGACGTTATGTCACAGGTGTACAAGACATTTGTGAGGCCACATTTATAGTATTATGTTCAGTTTAGGTTACCCATTTATTGGAAAGATGTTGTTAATCTGGGAAAGGTGCAGAGAAGATTTACGAAGAACTGGAGGCCCTGAACTATAGGGAGAGGTTGAGCAGGCTAGGACTTTGTTCCTTGGAGTGCAGGAGGATGGGGTTGATCTTATAGAGTTTAGTTTAGTTTATTATCACATTTACAGCTATAGTGAAAAGATTTTTGTTGAGTACTAACCAGTCAGCAGAAAGACTGCATGATTACAATATACAGATACATGATCTGCATTTCGGGGTTCTGTACTGTACACTGCACAATGACAATAAAGTTGAATCTGAATCTGAATCTGAGAATGATGAAGGGAATAACGTTTAGCGCAAGATAAAGGCCGATTAACGATAGTCCTACTATCTCCAATGAGGTAGATAGTAGCTCAGGACAGCTCACTAGTCGTTGATATGATGGTTGAGTTGCCCGATAACAGCTGGGAAGAAACTGTCCCTGAATCTGGAGGTATGCGTTTTCACACTTCTGTACCTCTTGCCTCTTGCACATCTTGCCCCCCAAGTGTAGAATATGGCAGGCTGGGGGTTGATGGGAATGTGGGATTAATGTGCAGGGGACGTTAGTCTGGAATTGGATTGCTCTCTGAGCTGGCCCAGACTCATTGGGCTGAATGGCCTTCTTTAAAGTAAGCTTATATGATATGTTGGATGTTTCTGGTTACGAGGTCAGCATAATTTGTTTGGAAATGCATGGCAATATATGTGGGTTTATGGTGAGGTTTTCCTGCCACTTTCATCCCCAGGTGGGGATGGGGTGCTGCGCCTTCCTCCACTTACGTGGTCATCTCTGCCCGTGCCCAGTTGGAGATGCTGCCGCTTGATGTAGATGGTTGTTAATGAATTCCCCACTTCTCTGCTGGACTTGTGATACGAGCCCCATCCAGATTTCTGTCTGCCCCCTTCATGTCACTTCCCTCCCACCAACCTGCCCCTGGGTTCCTGCCAAGGTTATGCCCAGGTTCACGTTTGCGACAATTGTGTTGGGAACAGCACACTGTGTGACTGTTAGTTACGGCTGAACAATTGTCATGCTCAATGAGCGCAGCTTAAAGGGAATGTTTTTTATTAAGCACATTACCAACACGACATTCTCACCTGATGAGTGAACAAGCAGAGTCACATCTGCACTCTGAATGCCTGTGTACGAGAATGCGTCATCAAGTCACAGGCCCAGGCGCTTCAGCCCACCAGGTCCATGCCGACAATTTCAACATCTACACTAATCCCATGAGAAAAAACCTATTGAAACTCCCTCCCCGCTTTCAGCCTACACTTTCAGGGTTTTGAATTAGCATATGCGTTTGTATGTGTGTGTCCATATGATCAGGCATAGATCAACAGACCTGGTCACGTTGAAGTCGCAAACATTAGTCATAGAGCCAGACAACACCAAGACAGGCCCTTCAGCCCAACTTGCGAATGCCGACCAACATGCCCCATCCACTCTAATCCCACAAGTCCATATGGTCCCTATCCCTCTAAATCTTTCTTATCCATGTACCTGTCCAAGTATCTTTTAAATTCTACCTGCCTCAATTACCTCCTCTGACAGCTTGTTCCATATACCCACAACCTTCTGTGTGAAAAAACTGTCCCTCAGGTTTTGATTAAATCTTTCCTTCTCACCGTAAACCTATGTCCTCTGGTTCTTGATACTCCTACTCTGACTAAAAGAATCTACGCATTTACCCGATCTATTCCCTTGATGAATGTATACCCCTCCATAAGATCATCATGCAGCCTCCTGCACTCCAAGGAATAAAGTCCTAGCCTGTACAACCTCTCCCGAGAGCTCAGGCCCTCAAGTCCTGGCACTATCCCTGTAAATATGTTTGGCACTCTTTCTAGTTAATGACATCCTTCCAATAGCAGGGTGACCAAAACTGAACGCCATACGCCAAATATGGCCTCACCAGCACCATTTTGTTACGATGTATCGAGATTGAGGTGCTGTACGATTTACAGCAGCAGTCAGAAGACAAGACTAAATCTGAGTGTCCCAGTGAAGACCCACGTGATTAGATGTCCACTTTAAGAGCAGGTGTTGGGGATGTTGCAGTGTAATATATATTATGTTGGACCAGCGAGAAGGATTACTGCTGCCTCACTTTGTGGAATAGTTCCACGGGACACTAGGCCTGGCCACGCCATATCTGCTCACAGTTTGTTCACTTTTCCCTCTGTATTCAGCCCCAGAAAGGCAAAGAATTTCCCAGAGAGCTAAACAATGCGCACATTGCATTTCCAACCCTCTTTTGGCTTCATTCCATTCCTCCTCTTGTTTTTATTCTGTGCCAGTACAAATCACAGCCGTGGGCACTGAAGTGTTAGGTTCCCGCTGAGTTCCTCCAGCAATTTTGTGTACCACTGAAGTGTTAACCCGGGTTTGCTCTTGGAGGTAGTTGTGTAGTATGCATTTGATTGTTAAGTATGTAGGTCAGAGGAACGGGGATTGTAGTTTGTCCCATGACTGCCATTAACAGTGCAGCTCCCCTCCCCCACCCTCGGCCTCAAGCACATTCTTTGTTCAATGCACAACTTTATAGCAGGAAGTTAGGAGCCTACCAAGGTCATTCGGTCATTCCCTTGGGAGCATGGCAGAGGAAGGTGGAGTGGAATGTGGAATGCTGGTTGCTGCTGATATTACTACAATGAGCTTTTAGCGGAAGAGTTAGTATAAACAATAAAGGGGGCAGGATTTTTGATGCTTTGGCACAATTATTTGCAAACTTGCTGAAGAATGTTGCAGTGCTAAGCAGTGGCTTCACTTGCACCAGTGAATTGCTTTGTGCGTCTGCAACCTTATGGTAATTATTGCTGCAGAAGTCAATGTGTTTTCCTATTTATTGCTCAGAGGAATGCAATTTTGGAGAGCCAAAGTTCTCAGAATGCTTTTTATATGTGACTGCACTCTGTGAAATCTCAGTGGGCAGCGCAACGTCAGGCGGGGGCGATTTTATCACAGGAAACAGCGGAAGCACTGATTCTGCCTGGTTCATTCTTACAGCTATTCTTTTACTGATGTGAAGTCAGTTGCATTCTTTAATCTAATGTCCACTGTTAAATAACGACCTTGCATTAATCTACACTTTTGAATATTAGACAAATCCCAATCTCGGAAGTGATGGCATCCAGAATTTAGCAGGGAGCCAGATTAAGATATTGGGAGATGTTGTTAGTAGCTGGTTAAAGATGTGGATTTGGGGTATGAATTCAAGAAGGGGCAGAGGTGGAAAGAGTCAGGGCTTCACCATCTATGACTGAAAATATCAGTTGGAAACACCGGTGGTCATGACTATCCTTGGACATTGTGGTTGGTGTTTAATGTGTTCAATGGAATTGTTCAAGAGGGAGATTCACTCTCAGAAAATGTTGGGACACTCAGCAGGTCAGGCAGATTCTGTGAAAAGAGAAATGGTTAATCTTTCAAGGGTTGGGAACCCTTCATCAGAACAAAGAATGTTTGCCAATACTGATGAATGGCCTTTGACTGTTTCTCTTTCCATATATGAGTTTGTCCAGCATTTTCTATTATTGCTTTAAATATACAGATTCTGCAATATAATTGGTTTCAATTGGAGGTTCTATCTTAGAACATAGAACACTACAGCACAGGAACAGGCCCTTCAGCCCTCAATGCCTGTGCCAAACATGATACCTAGTTAAACTGATCTCAACTGCCTGCACATGATCCATATGCCTCTATTCCCTGCATTTCCATGTGCCTAAAAGCCTCTTAAATACCACTATTGTATCAGCCTCAACCTCCACCCCCTGGAAATGCGTTCTAGGCCTCCATCACTCACAGTGTAAAAATAAACTTGCCCTCTTTCCCCCTTTCACCTTAAAGTATGCCCTCTAGTGTGGGACATTTCCACCCTGGGAAAAAGATTCTGACTGCCTACCCTATCTGTGCCTCTCATAATTTTATATACTTCCATCGTTTCCTCTCGACCTCCGATGCTCCAAAGAAAATAATCCGAGACTATCCAACCTCTCCTTGTAGTTGAAACCCTCTAATCCAGGGAGCATTCTGGTAAACCTCCCCTGCACCCTCTCCAAAGCATCCACATCATTCCTGTAAAGAGGTGAGCAGAACCATGTGCAATATTCCAACTTCAGCCTCACCAAAGCCCTATAATTCTGACTTGGTGCCTGGGGACTGGAAAATTACAAATGTCACACCCTTATTCCAGAATTATGTAAAGATATGTCATTAGACACCAGTGAATTCAGCCTCAGAGTCGGGACAGTTGTTGAAACAATAAATCAGAGATGGAATTAGGAGCCATTGGATTGATCAGTGCATATCTGATCACACTAATCACAGGACGGATTGATTAGAAAAATTATAGAATTGTCAAAAGTAAAATGTATTTGCCTTACCTGAAGGAGCTTTTTAATTAACTAACAGTGTGGCTGGTCCATGGGAAAATAGATTGTATTCTTGAAATCATTTGCAGTATAGTCATTGGTCTGATTGCTATGTTATCATGCTGCCTGTGCTGAGAAAGGCACCATATGGCTGATGAATGTAAGAGATAAATTGCCAGCAGCATTTTCTTGATTGGATGTGCATGTTTTACAGACAGGGAACAGCAGCAAGAGAAGGAGCAGCTTCGGAGAGAGTTGAGCCTTTCGTGCAGCAGGAATGACGATCAGCACAGGCGAATGCAGTTGCTTGACCACGCCCTCAACAGCACGCAGTCCAAAGTCGTGCGGCTCGAAGATGAGGTACAGCAAGTTCTGCCAACTCTTTAACTATCGACTGCCACAGCATGGTCAAGGTTTTGATGTCAGGCATTTCTCTGTCTCTCCCTCAGTTGCGGAAGAAGCGAGCCTACGTGGAGAGGGTGGAGAAGTTGCAGCATGCTCTGACCCAGCTGCAGGCAGCGTGTGAGAAACGCGAGCAGCTGGAGCTGCGGCTGAGGAACCGACTGGAACAGGAACTGAAGAGTCTACGGACACAGCAGGTAACTAGGCCACCTGCCGCCTAACGCGAACTCCACACCCCATTTTGTAAATGTTATTCAGAGCAAGCCCAAAACATGACAGCAGCCAGCATGCCTGTGGAGGTCTGGAAGCTCTACTCCATGCAGACCAATGGACCCAAGTGAGCAACAGATGGGATGACTGATTGGAATGGTATTGCACTGCCTTGTAAGGGTGGCACAGTGGCACAATGGTATAGTTGCTACCTTATAGCACCAGCAGCCCTGGAGACCCGGGTTCGATCCTGACTTGGAGTGTGCAAATTGTCCCTAGTGTGTGAAGGATAGCGTTGATGTGTGGGGATAGCTGGTCGGTGTGGACCCGGTGGGCCAAAAGGCCTGTTTCCGTGCTGTATCTCTAATCTAAATTAAAACCATTCCATAGTGTGTCTGTCAACTATCACAAAGGCAGCGGGTTCTATCAAAAATTATATCGAAGCGACGCAATATAAAAGCCTTGCAAGTGTGTATCTTGCTTGAAGCACAGTCCCTAAAGGAATTTTCAAAGGAACCCAAGTATAACATTTGTGTTTGCCACAAGGTCACTTAGAAAATAAAGAACTAGTGCTCTTTGTGTCTTTAGGACATCCGAGAATGCTTTACTTAAAGTGTTTTGTGAGTGTGCTCACTGGAATAATGTGGGACTTAGAACAGCCAGTTGGACTGATGTTTACTGTGTAGGAAGAACACCAGCTCTGGCAGGTTGAACTACCCAGAGGAGGGTGAACGGTGGAAGTATTCAGAGACTGTTTGCCCTTGTGAGGAAGAGCAGAGCCAGAGGTCATCAATATAAGCATTACCGTGCGATCAAACGGGGTTGAGAAGAAAGCCAGAGTGATTATAGCGTGGAGCTCAATGGCAAGAAGAGAGAATGTGATGAACATTAAGGTGCATTGATGGGATTTTGCATAAAGTTTATGTAGGGCGAGGGCGTTACACTGATAGTGACAAGGCAGGGAAGAGAGGGGTGTTGCTGGGAGTCTAGTTGGATTGTGGCCTATTTCTGGTACCTTGTACAGAGAAAGTTCCCACATGCAGCCCTACAATAACAACCTATTGATGGATAAATATTGCCCAGTTGAAAAATAATATCCTTCAAAATGGTGCTGTGATTATTTTGCAACTGCCATGGATGACAAACAGCATTCAGCTTAATGGCTCATTGAAGTATTTGGCTCTGTGGGAGCTGCACTCGAGGCTCTGCCTGTGAGTGACCCGATTCTGACAGTCCCACTGTGGATCAGGTCTGTCGGTATTTTCAGCATTTAACTAAGATGGCAAGGGGCAGGCGGCTTGTTTATCTGCGGAAAGCTTGAATGCATGGTTCTCCCCGCAGCGCCAAGCAACAGCCCAGAACACTGGAGCTGCAGAGTACAGTGCACCAGCGTTGATGGAGCTGCTCCGTGAGAAGGAAGAGAGGATTCTGGCTCTGGAAGCTGACATGACCAAATGGGAACAGAAGTATCTGGAGGAGAGCACCATGCGGCAGTTTGCAATGGATGCAGCTGCCACAGCAGCAACCCAGAGGTACGTTTATGCTTTCCCAGCTGTTTCACTTTAACAACGCGAATCAGATACATTAAAGGATTTATCCTGGATATATCCTTCCCCCTCTCCACCTGGAGATACAACCTGCAGGGTCACAGGGAACCCGTAGGTGTATACACCCCTGCTCTTGGATTTCTCACCAGTTTATTTTGCTGCCCGGGTGTTTAAAGTGAACAGTCCCTCCTTGAAATGGTAGGAATGACAGATAGATGTTGAATTTTAAAGTTTTCAAAAAGCATTATTTCAGATATCCCAGCACAGTAGGAGCCTTATAATCTGGGAAAAGCCTAGTGTCACGAGAAGCGCCCAGTGTCCCAGGGATCTCGGGTCTGTGGTGGGAGGAGGAGGAAAAGCCGCATATTTAAGGTGGGGGGGGGGGGGGGGGGGGGAAGGAGAGCCCCGCAAGTTGTGGGGGGGGGGGGGTCATGTCTTGAGGGGTACCCCGTGTCCAGGACGAGAGCCCCGTGTCCAGGACGAGAGCCCCATGTCTCAGGAAGCATCTGGGCTGCTGTCTTCGGGAGAACTAAATTATTTCTTTATTTCTGCAGAGATACCACGATCATAAACCATTCCCCCCACCATTCACCCAACAGCAGCTTCAATGATGGCTCTTTGGAGAAGCGAGTTTACTACGAGAATGGGGAGGTTATTGGGACTAACCATCGGCACCAGGAGATGGAGAGCAGGTACTTGTCAACAGATATGGGGCCGGGGGCCGGGATGGGGCTGGGATCAGGTTGCCTGGGTTTGGGCTTAGAACTGGGATTGGTGCACCAGGAGCATCCGATGGGAAGAGGCTGCGTGAGGCAGTGTTTGGGGTGCTGGGAAGGATCGGACATGATGCTATGAGGATAAAGCTATCCCATCTCAAGCACAAAATATTCCCCAGAGCCCCACCGGTAGAGACCAATCAGCGAGGGATGAATGAGACTTGAATGGCGGGAACGTCCAAATCTGGGGCCATCTCTACCCAGGGTGGTTTCACCCTCATTAAGCTGATTGCCAGCCTTGGCGCTCATTTATCGACTCCCCAGCCCCATTTGTACCTAGATTGTATTTTGTCTGTCTCTACCGGGGCTGTCTGCTCTCCAGCCTCACTTGTACCTGGTCTGTCTGCTCCCCAGCCCCAGCTGTACCTAGTTTATCTGCTCACTGTTTGTGTGTTTCCAGTGTACCTGTACTTGGATTGTATGCCCCCAACCGCACCTGTAACCAGTCTGTCTGTACCCGGTCTGTCTGCTCCCCGGCCCCATCTGTACTCAATCTGCTCTCCGGCTCTGCCTGTACACGGCCAGTCTGCAGCCAATCTGACTGTACCTGGTCTTGCTGTATTCCGACTGCCTTTTCTCAGGCCTCACCTGTACCTGTTCGGTGCCTGGTCACCTTGTGTTCTGTCTGACCACTCGCCCAAGACAGGCTGTGCTTCTGCCCATGCACCTGTTCATGGTGACGGCATTAGGCTGCCGCACATCCTGCCTATGATTCTCGTTGACTGAGACCCCACCCATCCTCATCTCCCTGTGACCGTTGTTGTGTGGAATCCTTCCCTTCCTCAGTCTAAACCCATGCAATCATTACCTTTCTCAGTAGGTAACTCCTTCTGGGTTAGCTGCTTTGAGACGGGCCTGGGAGAGGTTTTCGTATCGTGCGGCATTAGTACGTTTGCAAAAGCCCATGGACTTTAAGATAAAGGTGCTGGTGCAAAGTCTGGAGAGCTGTGAATAATTGGTGCTTCCTCTTGCCTTCAGGATTAAGGCCCTGCATGCGCAGATCCTGGAAAAGGATGCTATCATCAAGGTCCTCCAACAACGCTCCAGAAGGGACCAGGTGAAGGCGGAGCAGATTTCATTGAGGCCAGCTCGCTCAGTGCCCTCCATCGCTCTGTCTGCCGGCATGTCTCTGACCAGTGACCGGTGCCCGGATAAAACAAGCAGAGGCAGCTCAGGTAAATCACTTCCAGAGAGCTTTGGTTGCTTCCCCTGAAACTGATTCACCTATGGCATTCCCATGAGTCAGTGGCCGCATACCTGCCCTGTGTGGGGGGTTGTGTGTTCAAACCCTCTGCCATTAATGGAGACAGTTTTTCACTGACATGTTAGCCAGCTTCAGGCATTTAGGGCTGCACAGTTGTACCGTGGGTGAGTTGCTGCCTTACAGCGCCAGAGACCTTGGTTCGATTCTGACCTCAGGTGCTGTCTGTGTGGAGTTTGCATGTTCTCCCTGTGACCATGTGGGTTTCCTCCGGGTGCTCCAGTTTCCTCCCACCTCCTAAAGATATGCGGGTTTGTAGGATAATTGGCCTCTGTAAGTTGACCCTAGTGTGAAGGGAGTGGATGAGAAAGTGGGATAACATAGAACTAGTGTGAACGGGTGATCGATTGTAGGCATGGACTTGGTGGGTCGAAGGGTCTGTTTCCCTGCTGCATCCCTAAACTGAACTAAAGATCAACACACAACTTTGTTATCAATTTGGCAAAAGTCCTGTTAGTTTGTTGTCACTTTAAGCTGGCCTCCTTTGTTACTTTCACCAGAATCTATTGATTCTATTCCCTCACAAAATCCCTTTAAACTGTTGAATGGATGCGGAATAATGGAGTAATTGTACACATGGAGTAAAAAGCTTGCACTAATTCTAAACATCACTGGGAGTAGGACATCCATCAGCCAACTGGTTTGGAAAGTACAGGAAGGCTGGTGAATAGAAGACAGGTTTGATGGAGAGCACTGAAGTATGTGATGCCTCGGCTGGCTTGCCAGTTCAACCGAGGTCCACCACCCTTCGAATAAGTCACCTGCTTGACCAGCTTCAGAGCCTCTTGCAAAGGAGCCCATGACCTAAATCTCTTTCACATCTGCTTGAACTGTTTTAAAGAGCTTGTACCACATGACCTAGAAACATCAATTGAAACAATCGGTGGAGTTGTTCATAGCAGAGCTAGAGAACATTATCCGATAGAAGATTTAGCCCCAGTTGTAGCAAGTGTGGGAATGGAAGACTTGATGTTGAGTGGACCGTTCTGTCTTTCAGGTGCTGGAAGCAAAGGGTACATTGAGGATCAAATAGTTGTCCTGGAGCCCCGTCCCCTGTCGGGCCACACTAAACACAGCAGCCGAGATGGCAGCACACAAACGGAGAAGGAGGGCGATGCAGTGCAGTCGGCCCAGGGCAGCTCGCAGGACGAGACTTTGGTCAACTCACGAGCAGCCAACTCATTAGGTAAGTGTCCATGCAAGACAGCAATGATAAAGGGAGGGAAGGATTGCATTTGAGTAAAATGAGGAAGTCGGTAAGTGCGTCACTGTCTAGCTGATCATAAGAATGGAAAACGTTGATTTCCATATCTCACTTCTTCTGATTGGATTTTATTTCAAGTAATCCCAGCGCAGTGGTTTACGTGGGATGAGGTGGTCCAGAAATCGGGAACGGTGAAAGGAAGGGATGGGAATGATTACAGGCACTAATGAGGAATTCCGTTGTGTGTTTTGTGTCCACAGATTCACTGCAGCCACTGAAGCAGATCAGCCCCAACATTATCAGAAAAGCAGAATCATCAAACACTGAGATGGTGGAAATTCTCATATGAAAAAGACTTCTGGCAGTACACAAGGGACTTCTGTGAAATAAAAGGGCCTCCATATCTGGAAAACCTTTTACTGTCCTCTACCAAGTTATCAGAATGTGGAACCAGGACAGAAACAAAGGAAATATGAACAATTCCTGCATAAATGTGTGGAGACGGAATATGATTTTTTTTTTGGGGGGGGGGAGAGAGGGAGATGTGGCCTTCAATGCATCAGATCCATAAGCTGCTATAACACTGTGTTCATTTGAGGGTTATACACACAAGAAGAGCTGAGCTAGTCTTTGTGCCATGTGTGAGCCTTCCCTGAGTGGCAGGAAACACTCGTAAACTAATCCAAACTATTCAAACTGCTGTGAAGCTCCAACCTGTGACAGACACTTTGGTGTTGCAGAAGTCAGTATTTTTGCATCCAACTGCCAAGCATACAAGCTTCACAGCAGTATTAATATATATAATTACAAATATCTGGCACAAAACTGTGCTATATGTAATATATACTGTACATAAAGCTGTAAATTAATCTCTATTCTAACAAGCTCTTAGTTTCAGCTTTAGACTCTGTGCAATTCTACTAACTCTTTGCCGTGACTAAAAACATCTACTAAACCTCTTGCGCCATTTCTGCCAGCAATGGGCACGGTATCTCTCCCTCTTCCCATCCTCCACTTCTTTCTTTCTGCACTTTCTGTGCTAGCCTTGATCGTTACTTCAGTTCCAACTCACTTTGCATTGACCCCAAGATTTTCATAGGTGACTGGGTAGTTCTCCCTTTCATTGTACTCTGCTTGGAGAACCCCCTTCCCCAGATCCACACTGCCCTGGGCTGCATGTCAGCATTGGCACAGGGAGATTCCACATCTCGTAGCAGGAATGCCCAGGTGATGGGGCTCTCCCAGAACTGTAATATCTTAATGAAAGCTTGTGTGTGTGTGTGCGTGTGCAAAGGGGTGACATTACCCACACCTTTCTGAATGAAACAAAGCATTTTTAAAAGAGAGCGGAATTCTTGTGGCTGCCAGATGCAGGAGTCTCCAAGCAAACTTTCAGATCTTTCGCGGAGTTAAGTGGCCCCCCAAGCTCCCTGATTCAACCACCAGTGTTTAGAGGATGTATCGTTAATTCAGCAATCCAGATGGAGGAGCGACGAGAGTGAGGTCATGGGGTGCTGATTGTGTCAGGTTTAAACCCTCTCGCTCTCCTTCAGTCACACCATTTAATTAAATGGTGCCCACGTAATTCTGATCCAAAATGGCCCTCCCAGAATCTACAACCGAGCCTCCATTGCCCCAGCCTACAACTGCCCACACACACAGCAGCACAATGGCCCTGTTCATCACCCTGCATGCCTCATCCCATATGAGCTCATATCAGACTTCATGTCAATATTGGTATACGAACAGCAGGGGTGAGGGTACAGTTCCATTAATGTTCCCTGCCCTGCACCCCCTGGCTCTGAGTGGCCCTGGTGTATGCACCATCTTCCTGTTCCCTGTGTGCAGCCACCAGTTCTTGCCCTGATGGAGGTGGCTGAGCACAAAAGTGTCAGTCAGAGTTGGGCCACAGACTGGCAGCTGGTTTCTGCCACACCGACTATTCATCATTTCCAAATAACAATGCGAAAGAGTTGATTGGAGGACTGTCAGGGTTACAGCCAAGGTATGAACTTACAATTGTCCCATCATTCACTGGTGAATTTGAGCTTGGGCCAAGAACACTCCACTGACTCATTCTGGGAACAGGTGCAGGCTGTGAATAGGGTCTGATGCCACCTGTGGCCAAATAGCCTGCGGGGAAGATGCCTAGGCCTGTAACCTAAAGTATTAAGGATACCCATCGCAGCAAAACCCATGAAGAGGAGATCAGGATTAGCGTCTCCTGTTCCGCCACACAAGTGGGTGCAGGTCATATGAGAACAAATTCAGCAATGCCAAAAGGCAGAGGGCAACCTGCTTCATTCTGCCCAGCTTGTTACATGCTGATGTTTTTCCATACATTGTGCAATTGCTGGCCATTGCCTTCTCTCTGTGACGGAATTCACATGTACTTTGTTTACAAAAAATATTGTGAAGCAAAAAAAAAAAAAAAAAAAAAATTTAATATATTTTGTATGAGTATTTGTATCTGACACGGCTGTATTTTAGTGCCACTGAACCTCATGCCAAAGATGATAAACTGCATTATTATTGAATAACTTATAAAGGTATTTAAAGGTGAAGCCAAGGCTGTGTATTAATGCTGAGATTGCTGCAGCATTCTGTACGGTATGCGGTTATTTCAATTTAATGATGTGAATCTCAGACCTGGGATTTTTATATTGAAATGCCAGCACACATTTCAGTAATAAAATCAAAAATTCAGTCAATTTTACTCCAGCCGTTTCTATTTTGTATCTTATTTGCTAACAGTAAAAACTAAGCTACATGGACTGCATGCAAACTCCCTCGACACCAACTTGCCCACAAGCTCCACAATGTCTTGAGCCAGGCTGGTCTCTGTTCTGAGGAAATGGGAAAGGGTAGGAGAACCAGGATGTTTAGTTTATCAACTCTCTGAATGTGCACTTGAATTGCCCCCAACCTTCCTATAGATGTTCCCATTTTTCAAGTATTCATCTCATTCTGTTTTGCTGTTGAAACTGACTTTGATTCCAACTGACTTTGCCTTCTCAGGGGGGCATTTGCTGCATAGAAGATGTTGCCTATGATTAGCATTCGTCTATCTGATTCTTAGAATAAAGTGGAGGTCATTTAAGACTGAGGTGAGAAAAAACTTTTTCACCCAGAGAGTTGTGAATTTCATGGAATTCCCTGCCACAGAGGGCAGTGGAGGCCAAATCACTGGATGGATTTAAGAGAGAGTTAGATGGAGCTCTAGGGGCTAGTGGAGTCAAGGGATATGGGGAGAAGGCAGGCACGGGTTATTGATAGGGGACGATCAGCATGATCACAATGAATGGCGGTGCTGGCTCGAAGGGCCGAATGGCCTCCTCCTGCACCTATTTTCTATGTTTCTATGATGGTGTGGCATTGATGATGTCCTGCTTGGAGAGGGGAATGTTTCATGTGTGGTTGCATTTCCTGCTGTGGCTGATTAGGCTGTGACAGGGAGGCCATGCCACAGCTTCCACAGGTGAAGCTGTCTGTAGAAGTTGGATTGGGGAGTGTTTCTCTTGCCGTTGACCATTTTGTGTAGTTGGCGCCTGGCCTTCAAGGTCTTGAACCAGATGCTGTGATGGTGCTTCGTACCCGCCTGGAGGTCCTTTTTCCACCAGCCCTAGTCATCAACAGCTGCTTCCCAGTTTTCAGTGTCAATGTTAAAATTTGTCATATCTCTTAATTGTCTCCTTGTAGTGAAGCTTTGGACTTCCTGCTTTGACAACCTCCCACATAGCACATCTTTGGGGATACGTCCTTTTTCCATCCTGTATACATGTCCAAGGCAGCAGAGACACATCTGTTTGAGGATCACAGGCATGCTAGGCTTGTTGGTCAGGGAGAGGACAGATTCATTGGTGACTTTATACTGCCAGGAAATTCCCACAATGCGAGGAAAACGGCGGAAATAAAAATATTCAATGTATTGGTGTAGGTAATTCCTCCAAGCTTCACTGCTTCACCAGACTGATTCCTGGGATGTCAGGACTTTCATATGAAGAAAGACTGGATAGACTCGGCTTGCACTCGCTAGAATTTAGAAGATTGAGGGGGGATCTTATAGAAACTTACAAAATTCTTAAGGGGTTGGACAGGCTAGATGCAGGAAGATTGTTCCCGATGTTGGGGAAGTCCAGAACAAGGGGTCACAGTTTAAGGATAAGGGGAAATCTTTTAGGACCGAGATGAGAAAAACATATTTCACACAGAGAGTGGTGAATCTGTGGAATTCTCTGCCACAGAAGGTAGTTGAGGCTAGTTCATTGGCTATATTTAAGAGGGAGTTAGATGTGGCCCTTGTGGCTAAAGGGATCAGGGGGTATGGAGAGAAGGCAGGTACAGGATACTGAGTTGAATGATCAGCCATGATCATATTGAATGGCGGTGCAGGCTCGAATTTCTATGTTTCTATGTAACATGCTCAAGATGCATGCCTTGTAGACAGTTACCTTGGTCTTGATTGTGAGCTTCCTGTTCTTCTCTGGTTAGCCTCCTGAAGGTAGTTGCCTTTCCTACACGTAAACTGCTTTCTTCATACAGAGAGGCTATCAGTCACTGTAGATCCAAGTTAGTTGACAGTTTCCAGCGGAGTGGTGTTTTGGGTAATTTCAGGGGGAATGGAGTGACCCATGACAACAGTCGTCTTAATACTGATTGTCAGTCAGATCCAGTTGCAAAATGAGACAGTCTGTCCATCTGTCCCTCTTCTTCCTTTTTTGCAAGGTTTGCTAGCTGGCGGCATCTGGATTTATTACCAGTGCACTAAACACATGGACAACCTTGTTGCTCGCACCACCAACTAGAAAGTTGCCTATATCTGTGGCTCTCCAAATCAATGCAAATCATCGATTACCCGTTCACACTAGTTCTATGTTATCCCACTTTCTCCTCCGCTCCTTGTGCACTTGGCGAAATCTGCAGAGGCCAATTAACCTGTCGGGGAGCGGCCTTGTCGAGAGAAGTGCCTTGTGAGAAAAGTGCAAGTCTTTGGCTCGAGAGTCTTCGGCAAGGATGCTGAGGGAGGAGACTATGCCAAACGTTAGAGAGGCGAGACACAGTGAAGAAATGACAGAGCTGATTCAGTGCGATGCTTGCAGGATGCGGGAGGTCAGGGACACTGCTGGTGCCTCTGGCTGCTACAACTGGAAAGTGTGTCCAGGTTCAGCTCCTGAAGGACCGTGTTGGGGCAGTGGAGAGGCAACTGGATGACCTCAGGATCATCTGGGAAAACGAGAGTTTCCTGGACAGGACCGACAGCGAGGATCGTTACACTGAAGATACCGGAAGAGAGAAGGTGGGCGATGATGAGGAAGGATTATGCCCAGAAATTCTTGCTATTGCTGTTCCACCGTCATTCCTGCTGGGATCCTCTTCCAGTCGACCTTGGCCAGCTCCTCTCTCATGCCTTCATAGTCCCTTTTGTTCAACTGCAACACTGACACTTCTAATTTAACCATCTAATTGCAGATTAAAACGTATCATATTATTAAACCTGGTTCATTTGACAATTGACTAAATCCAGAATTGCCTTCTCTCTGGTAAGCATTAAGAATCCATCTCGGAGGCACTCTACAAACTCCCTTTCATGGGGTCCAGAACCAACCTGATTTTCCCATTCTACCTGCATATTGAAATCTCCCATAACCACAGTGGCATTACCTGTGTTACATGTCAATTTTAACTTCTGTTGCAACTTGCACCCTATACCTTATAGATATTGTTTATGACACTTTATAAATATTCTTGTTTTGTTTTTTTGTATGCTGTTTCACACTTGCTTTTTATTCAGTTTGAAATAATCAAATAAATAAATAAATAAATATTAAATATCCACAGTACTGTTTGAGGGTCTGTAGATAATTCCCATTAGTATCCACTTATCATTACAATTCCTCAATTCTATCCACAGCGACTCTACATCATCAGTCCCTATGTCACCCCTCGCAAGGGACTGAATTTCATCCCACACCAACAGAGGAGCTACCCCAGCTCTTCTGCCCACCTGCCTGTCCTTTCTATAGGACGTATAACCCTGAATATTCAATTCCCAGTCCTGATCCACCTGCAGCCATGTCTCTGTTAACCGTACAATGTCATATCTACCAATCTCTAACTGAGCCTCAAACTCATCCACTTTACTTCTTGTACTTTGCGCATTCATATATAATACTTTTAATCCATTACTCGCCTCACCTTTCACATCGATTCCTATTTCACTTGACCATACTTTTCTATCCCTTCGTGAGCTTCCTGTCCCGTTAATTCTGGTGTCTTTCTTACATTTTCCTATACTCTCTTTCCCTTGAACTCCATCCTTGTATTTCCAATTTGTCTTCCCCCTAAGACTATTTCGTTTAAACCCACCCGTGTAGCAATGGCAAACCTGCCTGCCAGAATGCTGGTTCCCCTCCTGTCAACATGCAACCCTTTGGCCCACAATGTCTGTGCCGAACATGATACCAACTCAAACTAATCTCCTCTGTCTGCAATTGACTCTTATCCCTCCATTCGCTGCACATCCAAAACGCATTTTAGTATCTGCCTCCACCACCACCTCCAAGCACCCACCACTCTGTAAAAAAATGTGCTTCTCACAGCTCCTTTATAATTTGCCCCTTTCATCTTAAAGCTCAGCTCTCTAGTCTTTGACATTTCCACCCAGGAAAAATGGATCAGACTGTCTACCCTATCTATGTCTCTCATCATCTGACATCTTTCTATCAGGTCCCCCCTCAACTTTTGACATTCCAAAGAAAACCATCAGGCCATCCAAGTATGTCAAATCTCTCGGTATAGGTAATACCTTCTAATCCAGGCAGCATTCTGGTAAAACTCCCCTGTTCTCCAAAGCCTCCACATGTTTCCTGTAACGGGGGGGGGGGGGGGGGGGGGGGAGACAAGAGCTTCACACAATACTCCCAAAGCAGCCTAACCAAAGTGGTTCAAGAAGGTGATGGCTGATGGGATGAAGCTGTTCTTGAACCTGGAGGTAATGGTTCTCAGGCTTCTTAGTTCTTCTTTCCAATGATAGCAGCAAGAAGAGGCACAATCACCTCTGGCAGTGCCTCTGCGTAAAAAAATGTTCCTGCACATAGACTGTGTGTCATACAGCATGCAACCAGGCCTTTTGGTCCAAATTATCCATGCCAACCAAGTTGCACCATCTAGGCCCACAAACCTTTCTTATCCAGATACCTCTCAAAATGTGTATTAAATAGGTTTGCTAGTGGTATACCCAGTGCTAGGATTGAAATTAGATTATTGGGGTTGGGGGGTGCAGGGATCCAATGCATGGCTGACGCAGGTGAGAGGCTGGAAGTCTGTACGGAAGGTGATGGAAGAAGGTTCTATGGACAGGATAGGCAGGAGCATGGCAGAGATGAGGAAGGACTGAATTGTATTTATTTCAATGTGAGAGGCCTGACGGCTAAGACGGATGAACTCAAGGCGTGGAGACATGCGTGCAACTGGGATGTTGCAGCAAGAGCAAACTCTTGTCCTCTTTTTACTCTCTTGATTTCCCTCTTAAGGTGCACTCTTACATTCCTCAAGGGATTTGCTTGATCCCTGCTGCCTGTACCTCTAGAATGGCAGCAACTGGTTGAGCTGCTGCCTCACAGAGATTGGATCCTGATTTTGGATGCTGTCTGTGTGGAGTTTGCATGTTCACTGTGACAATATGGGTTCCCACTTGGTGCATTGGCTTCCTCGCACATCGCAAAGACGTGTGGGTCTTAGGTTAATTAGCCCGTGTAAATTGCCGCTGGATGTGAAAGTGAAATAACATAGAACTAGTTAGTGACAGGGATACAATGGGCTGAAGAGCCTGTTTCCAGGCTGGATATAAAAAGTTGGAGAACAAATGTGTTTGGAGTCAAAGGGTTACCTGCAAGGGAACTGCACAGTTAACCAGCTGTAGGGAAGGAGTAATAAACCAGGACGGTGTTTAAGGGTTAGAGCAGATGGTGCAGAATATGTAAGTTCTGTATTTGGTATCATTTCATATAACCTCTTATGTCATTTGTTGTATTTGGTATGGTTACTTTGGTTAGGTTTTCAAAATCTTATAAAAAGTATTGTGAACTGTGTTGCTTTGTGAACCTTAACCCCACCAGGATGTGCCCAGCTGAACTCGGAGAATACCTGTAGGAGAAACAACCTTCACACAGAGACGGTGGCTCTCGGAGAGAGTGAGAGTGGCACACAGAACACCGAGCCTGGGAAAGAGGGAAATCAGCAAGGAAAATTGAGAGTAACAAATCGTGGAGGAGAATGAGCCGAATACACAGAGCAATAATATCGGAGACACTCTCCCAGACAGAGAGGCAGGACAGGAACAGAGAAAAGGGCTACAAAAAGCAAACTGTGAGGTGCACAACACAGAGGGAGAGATATGAAAGGGAAAGATACACAGAGCAGTAAAGTCTGAGACGGACTGAGAGAGATAAACAGGTATTGTGTCAGAAACAGGGAGAACGGGACAGACATGCTGTCAATGAATCTTATTAGCCAAGAGCACCCTCTGGGGGAGATGAAGAGAAGTGCACAGAGCAGCAAGAATTAGGACCACAGGAAAGAGATGAATGGAGCAGCAATGCTTCAGCCAGATAGAGGGAAGTTAGAACAGCCAGGAAATATGAGCAGGTGGGAGGGAGGGGCGGGGGGGGGGAGGAGAGTTACATGGAAGGTGCCATCTATTGGAAGGAAAGGTGAAAGGGCTGGTGGTTCAGAGAACACCTTGGACTGCAAAAGCAGGAGAGAATGGAAATATATTTCCTCGCTAATAATACTGAGCTGGATGTCAGTGTTTTTTTGTTTTGTTTTTTAATTTATTAGAAGTGAGTACAATGCATTGATACAAAAATTATGTTAACATATTACATTCTCTGTACAACTTCCATTTAAAAAAAAAAAAAATTTTAAAGAGAGAAGTGAGGAAAGAGAGAAGAAAAAGAGGTTGTGAAAAGTGAAGAATAGACTAGTAAGCGTGAGTGAAAAACAGATAAAGAAAAAGTGAAAAAAAAGGAATGTGAAGAAGGAAAGCAGGAGGGAGTTTATTCAGTCGCCACAAGGAGATTATTTTTTTTATATTCTAAATCATCTTTCACCCATACCTGAAACTTTTAGTTTTCATGATACACATGGATCCAAGAAATCAATAAATGGGGACCAACTCCTTAAGAATTGGTCTTGTTTGTCTATTAGGAGGAGTCTCATTTCTTCCAAATGTGCTGTGTCCAGCATGTTACTAATCCACATTTTAAATGTTGGGGCCAAGGAAAGAGCGTTCACGTCGCGGCCC
The DNA here is from genome assembly GCF_010909765.2 of Amblyraja radiata. NCBI lineage: Eukaryota > Metazoa > Chordata > Chondrichthyes > Rajiformes > Rajidae > Amblyraja > Amblyraja radiata. Next base: position 33,203,328 of record NC_045968.1, read on the forward strand.
TGTTTCAACCAATCTTTCCACCACCACGCACAAGAAGCACAAGAAGCGCAAGACAGACACCATTGGGCAGATGCCAAGAAGTGTGTTCAGCTCTGGCTGAACAAATTCTAATCTTGTGTGTGGACTCGATAAGAAGAAGAAGATTTTAAATGTTGGTGTATTAGCATTTTTCCAAAATTTAAGTATAAGTTTTTTGCTGTTATTAACCCATAATTGAAAAATGAGTTGGTGTGTATTTAATTTATTCCCATCTCCACTTACTCCAAATATAATCATTTCAGTGTTAGGTTCCATTTTTGTCTTAAATAGCTTTGAGAATATATCAAATATGTCACACCAAAATTTATAGTTTTGTACAAGAGACGAATGAGTGCGTAATATTGGCATTTTGAGAAAGACATTTATCACAAATGGGAGAAATATTTGGATAAAATTTATTCAACCTAGTTTTGGAATAATATAATCTATGTAATATTTTAAATTGAATTAAATTATGTCTAGCGTTGATCGAACATTTATGTATATGTATCAAATATTTTTCCCATGTTTCTTTTGAGATTTTTATCATTAATTCTTTTTCCCAGTCTTCTCTAATTGTCTCTGTTGATGGTAATTCTATGTTTAAAATACTGTTATACAAGTATGATATTAATTTTTTTGACTCCGCCTTGATATTCATTACTTCTTCCAGTGGGTCTAAAATTATACTTTGGAATCTTGGTACATATTTCTTCATAAAATCACATACCTGTAGGTATTTAAAATATTGATTGTTATTCAATTTAAATTTTGATTTTAGTTGTTGAAATGAAAATAAATTTCCCAATTCATACAAATGTCAGTGTTCATGCAGCGTGTATGTGCATGATTGTGTCTGTGTCTCACACCATTCTATCACTCAGCCAGTTTCTGTGTCTCTTCCTATGATTGCTGCCTGTGCTGTTCTCTCATTCACCTGTTGTTTGCCTCACTCCTTTCTTTCCTGTTTCTCTCAATATCTATTGTTGCTTTCTATCACTCCCCCCCCACACTACTACCTCCCCTAGTCTCCTGCTACCCATCTGCATAACCCTAGTGCCTCTTCCCTTTCCTCCACATGTCTCTCTCCCCCATTCTCCAACCCCAGTTTTCTGGTGATGTATTCATGAGTTGGATATAGGTCTTAGGGCTAACGGAATCAAAGGATATGAGGAGAAAGCAGGAACGGGATACTGATTTTGGATAATCAGCCATGATCATACTGAATGGTGGCGTTGGGTTGAAGGACTGAATGGCCTACTCCTGCACCTATTTTCGGATTCATTCTTCTCTCCCTGTCCCTCACACGACTGCTCTGTCCCTCTTCCATTCTCATTAGCTTCACCCAGTTTTCCCACTCTGTCTTCAACTCTCTGTCCGTGCTTTATCTTATCATATTCTTTTCACTTCGCTCCAGCCACGTTAACATTTACAGCACTGTCTTCCAGCTTTAGTACACTAGTGCCCATGGAATATGAGACACACGCATGCACAAACAACAGCTGTCATTTCCATTAACACTGGAAAACTCCCTGTAGTATTATGATAGAGATGTAAAAGAGTTGAGGGAGTTGCACTACTTATCAGAGAGAATGTCACAGCAGCACAGAGGGAGGCCATCCTGGAGAGCTCAAGATGTTTAGTTGGCAGGAATGACTATTCAGAAGTGAATAGCAGCAGTCAGTTCTGTGGCACCCAGCCTGGCTCTGAGGCATAGGGGGAAGGATAAAGGCAGACAGGATTATAATGAGAGAAGGCTCAAAAATTAGCAGATCAGACAGTAGATAATGTAGCAACATACACAATTCCAGGATAGTGTGTTGCCTCCCATGATGCCTCGGAGTGGCTGCTGAACATTCTCAAGGAAGAAGTTGAGCTACCAGAAGTTATTGCGCACATTCGCACAAATGACATTGTTAGAAAAAGAGATGAAGTCTTGCAGATTGAACAAAGGAGTGTTCATGGATCATGAAGTGAAACAATATGGGTGAAACAAAGAAATTTGAAGGGCATAATCGCCTTGTTGGGATTATACCAACAGTCGATGGAAATTAGAACAAATATGAAGGGAGAATGCAGAGTTGCAAAAATAATGGGGTAGTCATGGTCAGAGATTTTAGTTTTCCTAATATAGACTGGGACTGCTATAGCACCAAAAGCTTAGATGGGTTGGAATTTGTTGAATATGTTCAAGAAAGTTTGTTCTGGCAATATATTGAGGGCCCAATTAGGGAGAGACCTAAGCTTGACTTACTCTTGGGAAATAAGGCAGGGTGATTGATTGAGATGTCAGTGCAGTGCACTTTTGAACCAGTGACCGTAGTTCTATTATATTTAAAATAATTATTGAAAAGGATAGAATTGGGACATAAGTTAAAGTTCTAAATTGAGGCAGCCAAATCTCGATGGTATTAGACAGGGGGTTGCAAAAGTTGAATGGAGCAAGTTGTTTGTGGGCAAGGGGACATCCAGCAAGTAGAACATTTGTTAATCTTTCTTGCACCTTTTCTAGCTGAATGATATGTTTTTCCTAAAGCTGAGCGACCAGAACTGTGCACAATACTCCAAGTATGATATCATCAATGACCATTTTGTTGCAACATGATGTCCCAACTCCTGTCCGCAAATATCTGACTGATAAAACAAGTGTGTCGGATGCCTTCTTCACCACTCTGTCTGCCTGTATTGCCACTTTCAATGAACTATGTACCCATAGGTACATAGTTCCATAACAATCTCAGCCCTACCACGGACCTGTTCTGATTCAACTTATAAAATACACCACACACTTGTCTGAATTAAAGTCCATCTGCCAATCCTTGGCTCAATTCACCTGGAACCTGAAGCAGGTTGTAATCTAAGAAAACGTGCTTCATTGTCCACCACATCATCAATTTTGGAGTAATCTGTAAATGTACCAACTCTGTTAACATCATTGTCATCCAAACATGGACAGATAATGTTTTGGGTCAATACCCTTCTTCAGACTGATTGCAGGGGGTGGGGGGGGGGAAGGAAAACTGGAAAAGGGGAGAAGTTGGAAAAACATGGCAGACAAATGCTATATGCAGAGATATTGTCGACAGGCAAGGGTATTTTTTGATAGGCAGATGGTTGGAACAAGGGACAGAGATAAGAGTCTGAAGAAAGGTTTCGACCCGAATCTTTGCCTATTTCCTTCGCTCCATAGATGCTGCATCACCCGATGAGTTTCTCCAGCCTTTTTGTCCACCTTCGATTTTCCAGCATCTGCAGTTCCTTTTTAAACAGTGATAAGATAGGAAGGTTTGAAGAGTTCCAGATTGTAAAGCCAAGGGGTGGGGGGGGGGGGGGAGGTAGTTGGAGAGGTGGGGCACAGGGGAGCGAATGGGGGGGGGGGAGAAGTGGAGAAGGGGGCGTTTGGATTAGATTGGTAGTGAAATGTTACCTAAAATTGGAGAATTCAATGATCATTCCATGGGTTGTCAGCTATCAAGTGGAATATGAGGTGTTGTTCATCCAGTTTGCCTGTAGCCTCACTCAGCAAAAGTGGAGGTCGAGGAGAGAAAGTTCAGCGAGGGAATGGGAAAGGGAGTAAAAATGGTTAGAAACCAGGAAATCCAGTAGGCCTTGGCAGACCGAGTGCAAGTGTTCAGCTAATTAACCTACACGTCTTTGGAATGCTGGAGGAAACTGGAGCATCCGGAGAAAACTCATGTGGTTACAGCGAGAATGTACAAACTCCATACAGACAGCACATGTAGTCAGGATCGAAATCGGGTCTCTGGTTCTCTACCACTACACCACTATGCCGCTGACGAATTCTCCTCAGCTCCCCAAACGGATTCACTTGATCCCAGCTGCATTTACCTTGCCCTGGCTTCCTTTTCCCTGACGAGATCCTTAATTTCACCCGTCATCCCGGTTTCCTTAACCCTGTAGTCTTGCCCTTCACCTTAAGGGAACATGCATGCTTTGAAGTCTGAGCATCACTCTTAAAACATCTCACCTTCTAGACGTCCCACCAACACTTCAGTCACTTGACCGTCCCAATTTCCTAAGAGTATGTCAAGCTTTGTAGGGCCCTCTACATATTGCTTAAGGAAAGTTTCCTGAAAATATCTGACAAAAACCACCCCGTCTAAGACTTTGGCACTATGACAGTCTCAATTTATATTGTGAAAATTAAAATCCCATACTCTGACAACTCTATCACATTCATAGTGAATTGCAAGGGTCTGGGGAATTTGTAGAGCATAGGAATCTAGAAGTCCAGCTACAGAGTTTCTTATAAGTGCCATCACAGGTAGATAGTGTGATCAAGTAAGCTTTCAGTACATTGGCCTTCATCAGTCAGTGTATTGACTATAGAAGCTGGGACGTTATGTTCCAGTTGTACAAGACATTGAGAGGTAAAATTTGGAATATTGTGTTCAGTTTCGGTCACCCTGTTATAAGAAAGACATTAAGCTGGAAAGGGTGCAGATAAGAATTACGAGGATGTTGCCAGTACTTGAGGGCCTGAGCTATAGGGAGGCAAGGACTTGGAACACAGAAGGAAGAAGTGTAACCTTACAGAGGGGTACAAGGATCATGATGGGGATAGGGTAAATGCAGTCATTTACCCAGAGTAGGGGAATCAAGAACCAGAGGCCAGAGGCTTGAGATGAGAGGGGAAAGATTTAAAAGGAAACTGAGGTACAACTTTTTCACACAAAGGGTTGTGGGTTTATGGAACGAGCTACCAGAGGAGGTAGTTGAGGCAGGCATGGTGATCAAGGGGGTGGCAGTGACGCAGCAGTGAAGTTACTGCTTTACAGTGCCAGAAGCCCGAGTTTGATCCTGACTACGTGTTGTCAATGTGGAATTTTTATTCTCCATGTGACGGTGTGGGCTCTGTCCAGATGTTCCGGTTTTCTCCCACACCCAAAGATGTTCAGGTTAGTAGGTTAATTGGCTTCAGTAAATTGTCCCTAGTGTGTAAGATAGAGCTAGCATTATGGGCGTTCGCTGGACGGCGCAGACTCAGTGAGCCTAAGAGCCATTTTCCATGCTATATCTTTAAACTGAAAAACTAAACTACTATCACAACATTTAAAAGACATTTGGGCAGATACATGGATAGGAAAGATTTAGAAGGATATGGACTAAACACAGGCAGTTGGGACTAGTGTAGATGGGGGCATCTTGGTCGGCATGGGCAAGTTAGGCCGCATGGTCTGTTTCCATGCTATATGACTATATGCATTTGGATATTCAGGGGCTGGTTGGTTCTAGTTGGCATATTTTGTATGTGGGAGATCATGTCTTACAATTGTGTTTGAGTTTTTTGAAGAGGTACCGGTAATCAAAAAGGTTAATGAGGGCAAGGCTGTGGACATTGTCTATGTGGACTTCAGTGAGGTTTTTGAATAGGATTCTACATAATAGGCTGCGCTGTAAGATTAGATCGCATGGGATCCCGGGAGAGATAGCAAACTGGATCCAGTGGCACAATGACACATCAGGTAGATCTGCTGCCTCACAGCCAGAGACCCGGGTTCAATTCTGACCTCGGGTGTTGTCTGTGTGGAGTTTGCACGTTGTTCCCGAGACTATGTGGGCTTCCTCCGGGTGCCCCAGCAACCTCCTGCAACCCAGACGTGCAGTTTGTAAGTTATCTGTCCTCTGTAAATTGCCCCTAGTTTGCAGGGAGTAGATGAGTAAGTGGGATAACAAAGAAACAATGTGAACGTGTGATCAATGGTCGTCGCTGTCTCAGTAGGACAAAGGGCTTGTTTCCACGCTGTTTCTCTGAACTAAACTAAACACAATTGGCTTTAAGGAATGCGCTCCAATATTCTTGATGTCTACTCTTTCCTGCTACTGAACTGATCATCTCCCACAACACTGCAGCCTCCACATCCTTCTCCTTGGTGAATATTCAAAATATGGAAGAATTCATTTAGGATGTCACACACATCCTTTGGTCCTTGACTTCACTCAGTCTACCTCTCCTAGTTCTTGAGAGTCTGAAAGTAAAGAAAGAAAGAAATACCCATGTGTTGTTACTCACCATTACCTTCCTTACCAAAGCACTTTAGCTGATCAAAGCCCATACTCAGACCTGCTCAGCAAAACCAGGTTGTGGTTTCAGTATCTCTCTGAATCCACTCAGACAACTGTAGTCCTTTGGGTTGGTGCAGGGAAATGGAATGAATATTGATGGGTAGTTGATAGCTAAACAGACATGGCGCACCGAAGGACTTGTATCTGTGCTGGATATCTCTTACATAGTTCATGCAATGAAATTACTTTAAAATCCTTCATTTTTTCAATATAGCTACTTAAATTAAATATTCTAATATATATGTAGGATTTCTCTCTTTTAATCACATCCTCTGCATTGTACATTATACAAAGATGAACATTCGTTGGCAACTAGAAATAGTAAACAATTGAATTTAAAAAATATATACAAAGTTTGGATTTACAAAGCAAGGTTTTGAACCTCGTGATCCCAACCATCTTGTACCGAAAAAAAAAGGCTGACGGTATGTTGTTAGGTTTCCATGCAATAATAGTTTGAACATAAGAGGATAAATTACTGTGGCAGGAAGTGCTAAAATGCAAAATAACTCCCCACGTACCTAGTTTTGAGGCAAAGGCAGAAGCTTCATTTCCCATTGCAAGCAAGTACCTCAACCATTCAAAACTCAAGACTGCTGCACAAAATTAACATAACTGGAGGTGCATGGAGGCTTCAGACTTCACCAGACACAGGTATGAATCTGGATTCTAGAGAATAGATAACAGCTTCGCCGCAACGGTGAAATATTTGACAAATTATTCACAACTTCAGCAACACTTTGGTAGTACCAAAAATAAGTAGACATTCAAAAGACTCAACAAAATATTTTTCAGTCTTCAACATCCTGCCTCCTAAAGAAATAAGGCAATAGAAGCCAAGGAATGCAGTGTAATGCTTCCCTGATATCTGCCCTTAACAATCCTTTACAAGTGGATGCACCAGGAATTTCAATCACGTTCTCATTCAAGTGAACACACTGCTGTTGCTAGTACAGATGAGAACTCGCATTATCTGGATAGTTTACAAAACAAATGATGAAAGCATTTGAAGGCACACTTTAATAAGAAATGTCTCCTCTATTTTCCTTTATTTCCATTATTGAACCAGCATTTAGTGTTGAAGATTTCAGACGTAGGCACCTAGGGCTGCGTGAAATTCAGTGAGGCACTGCACCAGCTGCTGAAATTTTGGCCTCTCCTCCCGATCCAAGGCCCAGCAGCAGGCCATCACTGCAAATCTGGGGTTGGGGAAAAAAAAGGCATGGATGTCAAAACACAGGGCGACTCATATGCGAGACACAATAACATCCCAGATCAGAGTAAAAATACTCAGCGGCAGCTGGTGAACAGATAACCCGGTCCCTGTTTCACACTATCTGAATAAATGAGACCAGTCACCAATCACCTACCTGATATATAATGGCAAAAAAAAGTAGTCAGTAATATTGGGTATCCAAGAATAATTACTAATGAAACATTGAGCTGGGTAAGAGATCAACAAAAGCAGATATACGAAACGAAATAAAAAATCACATTACACAAATAATGGACCAAAGAGTCACTGGTCAGATTAACAGGAAAAATGAAAAGAATCACCAATTGGAAATGGGAGCAGAGAGCGTTCACTGGTCAAATATTAACAACAGAAGTTAATAATCAGACATGGGTCAGATGTGCAACATTAATTAACATGTTTTAAGTTTTGCTTTCTAATATAACACGGAAGACAAGGCACACTCTGATCAGGTGTACAATGCTGCAGATATCAGATACCAGCAAGGGGTTTCCTTACTGTGGCTGTCAGAGTGCAGTGGTGAACGCTGACTCTGGTGAGGAGGGTTTTCTAAGTGCTTCACAACATGAACTTCACACCTGAACCAGAACTGGTCCAACATTCTTCCACGGTGGTTTGCTTGTTCTGTCGCAAAGAATTTAAATTCATTTTCAGGGGAAATCGGTCGTCAAATATAGTGAGAGAGCAATGGAAAGGTGCGGGTCAGAAATCGAAAGAAAATAAATTAATTCTACAGGCAGAGCAGTTAAGGACTAGAAGTTTGGAAGGCTAAGATGCATCCACTTTAATACAAGAACGATATTTAACAAGATAGATAAATAGAGCATTGATAGGAATATGATACTGTTGCTATCATAGAGACATAGCTAAATTAATGGAAGGATTGGAAATTCAACGTTCCACAGTATAGAATGTTCAGGTGTGATGGGGAGGATGCAAGAGGATACTGTATTAATAGCATGGGTAAACTAGATATACGCACAAGAGACTGAGATGCTCGTTGTAGTAGGGGTAGCAAGCTGGAAAAGAGGTGGGAACAAATCAAAAACTGGCAAGTAATATGTGGATACAAAATGCTGGAGTAACTTAGCGGGACAGGTAGCATCTCTGGAGAGAAGGAATGGGTGACGTGTCGGGTCGAGACCCTTCTTCAGACTGAAGGGTCTCAACCCGAAACATCACCCATTCCTCTCCAGAGATGCTGACTGTCCCGCTGAGTTACTCCAGCATTTTGTATCTATCTTCGATTTAAACCAGCATCTGCAGTTCTTTCCTACACAAATAATAAGTGGATACAGGTGAGGAGGGGGGGGGGGGGGGTTGATTGGTAGATAGTTGGCCAAAGGCCATAGATGGCCTTCAGCTACTTGCTGAAGCTAGGGCACAGGATAGAAGAGCAGGCCACAACTGAGTACAATTCTGATTGGTGTATTATAGGAAGGACCTAACTGCACTGCAGAGGGGGGTGAAGAGATTCACCAGCATGTTGCCTGGGACTAGGAGCGACTGGATAGGCTAGTTTTGTTTTAATTGGAATGAGGGGATCTTATACACAATAATGAGTGCCATAAATAGAATGGATAATAGGAAACTTTCTAAAACTAGAGGGGTACAGGGTACAGAGGGGTTGAGTGTACAGGGTAGCATGTTTTGAGAGGATCTGAGGAATAAATCCCACCCCCTCCCTCCTCTGTTCGGAGCATGGGAGGAATCTGGAACCCACTACCTGAGTGGATGGTGGAAGCAGTGACTCTAACCGTATTTAAGAATGACTTAGACAATCGCTAGAATCACCAAGGCATAAAAAGCAACAGATCAAATGCTTAGATCTGATATACTGGTGTGTGGATGGGACTGCTTCCGTATAGAATGATGCAATGAAATCGAGGACGGGTCAGGGAGTAATTGAATTAAATTTGAAGTGAATAAATGTTATTAACCAAGTATGTATACATACAAGGAATTTGCCTTGGTGCTTTGCTCGCAAGTAACAACACGATATACAATGAACAATTAAAAATAAAAACTGAGTTAAACATGTGAAGAATGAAATAAAATACCAGAACAAAATAAAATACTTTGTCCTGCCCAATTAGATATTGGGCAGGACAAAGTACGCAGAATGAAACATTGCATGGACACAGCAGGAGCTCTATGCAAATTCTGGTCACCACCTTTCAGGCATAATGCAGCAGCATTCTAGTAAACCTCCCCTGTACTCTCTCCAAAGTATCTACATCTTTCCTGCAACGTGGCGACCAGAACTCCAAATGCAGCCTAATCAAAGTCCTATAGCGCTGGATTATGACTTCCTGCTCAGAAGCTGGATCACTGACAGCATTGAAATGCTTAGACCTAGGGTCACTGATGCCCATGGCTCCCTAATTTGAGGAAGGACATACTTGCTATTGAGGGAGTGCAGCATAAGTTTACAAAGTTAATTCCCGGGATGGCGGGACTGTCATATGCTGAGAGAATGGAGCAGCTGGGCTTGTACACTCTGGAGTTTAGAAGGATGAGAGGGTATCTCATTGAGACATATAAGATTGTTAAGGGCTAGGACACACTAGAGGCAGGAAACATGTTCCCGATGTTGGGGGAGACCAGAACCAGGGGCCACAGTTTAAGAATAAGGAGTAAGCCATTTAGATCGGAGACGAGGAAACACTTTTTCTCACAGAGTGGTGAGTTTGTGGAATTCTCTGCCTCAGAGGGCGGTGGAGACAGGTTCTCTGAATGCTTTCAAGAGAGAGCTAGATAGGGCTCTTAAAAATAGCAGAGTCAGGGGATATGGGGGGAAAGCAGGAACGGAGTACTGATTGGGGATGATCAGCCATGATCACATTCAATGGCAGTGCTGGCTCGAAGGGCCGAATGGCCTACTCCTGCACCTATTGTCTATTGACTCACCAAGGCCCCAATCTTAACCTCAATAGCAGCACTGCAACCTTACATCGATTGTAATGATTACTCTCAAAAAGCCTAGCACTCCTTTACACAGCGCTCTTTGTGGTGTTGCGCTTATCGCTCCCCCTTCATCCAAATTCCAAGGAATACAGATCCAAGAGTGTTATTTTTTCACACAATTAGCAGTGGAGGCCAGGACACATTGATAGATTGATGCAGACAGAATCCTTCAGTACCTTTCGAATGTATCGAAATGCATTTGAAGAACCATAAGATCATGGACCAATAGCTCAGAGTCTGCCAAACAACCTCCTTCTATCTCATAAATTTCCATGACTTTATGTACTACTTGATTAAATAAGTTAATGATCAGATATGCACGAACACCAGGAACATTCACAGATCAGAAATAGGATGGGGCAACAAACATTATTGATCAGTACAATCGCTGATCAGAAATGTCAATGGACAATGTCACTGAGGTAAATGTAGAAGATAGATAACTCAAATACTGATCAGAAAAAAACGATTTAATATTTTAAAAACTGTAGCAAGTGGTATTTCTAGACAAGTAATAGCCCTTTAAAATCATATTATGAAATCACCAATACAGAACTGAGTATTTTGATACTCTGAGAATACAAGCAGACCTTCACTCTTGGAATTTTCATCCTTACAACATCACTTGGGCATCAATTACCGTGTGTCAGCAGTTTTACTCTTCCGAAATTTGTTCGGCAGGCCATTGCTTTGTTTCATTTCCTCATTACTAAGTTGAATGTTTGCTTCATTACAAATATTTCAGCTATAAATTAGGTTTACACATTTAAAAAAACACCAATTATAAATGGTTACTTACAATTCATCTGGGCAGTTGATTGGCTGGGCTATTCTGTATCCATCCTTTAGATAAACAGCCATCTCAAAAGGATCAATATCAACATATGGTGTCTGTCCCAGAGTCATTAATTCCCACAGTGTAACGCCAAATGCCCACTGAAAAAAAAAAACAAAGAATTATTTGGATTAGATGATCATGCATTCTGTGACACTGCACAATTCCTGGTTCACAAAAAAACAGCCTTGCCATCCGAGCAGATTGGCTGGCAAGATTTTGATGTCGACATCAAGCATCAACATACCATCTACATACAAATGAAAAACCCAATCACTTCACCATTTAATATTGTGTGTGCTGTTATGTGGACGTTCCCTATTGACCAGTGCCCTAATTGGCTTTGTCTTTCCCATAAATCAAGTCTAGCAACATTACCTCTCTTGTTGGGCTGAAACAAACACAGATCAAAAATGTTTTTAGGAATATCTCCAGTCTTTGCTCGAATAATTGAAAACCTCCATTACCACTGCTGTCTAGTTTTGCATACTGCTGTACTTCACTGCAAATTTGCACTTCAACCTCCTTCTCTCTAATTAGATGCCTACAGCACAATCCCAGCAGAATTCCTTAATTCTGAACTAAAAGATTCTGCCTTGAACCTTCCAGGACATCCTCTTTCTGAGACTAGTCTTTCTGCCTTCCCATCCAAACATTCCTGAATATGAACCATTGGAACTCATATTTGACCTTTAATTATCAGGATCTATCTCAGGTCTCTGGCGCTGTAAGGCAGCAACTCTACCGCTGCGCCACTGTTCCACGTCATTTCATAGCATTATTAATCTTTTCCCTGAATGCAACCATTCTGCGGTTGAAATCTCTGGTTTTATTTCTCAATCTCAACAGCTTCAAATGAGTCAATACTCTCTGTAATTCCCAAATTTCTAAAAATAGCGCTGCCACCTTCAGCTTCCAAGCAATATCTATGCTATTCCACACTAAGCTGTGCTACCCTTTCTTGTTCCCAATCCACCATGCATTGTTTAAAAAAAAACGTTGTTACTTGGTCATATGGGAATTCTGACGTTTACTTCAAGTGACTCGAGTAGCACCCAGTGGAATGTCTGCCTATAAACACCCAAAAGTCCTTCAGAATCACTTCACAAGAGTTGAAGCTCATCGAAATGAAGGCAAGTTGTTATAACCTTAACCTTAGAGCCATAGAGTCATATAGCATGGAAACTGGGCCTTTGACCCAACGTGCCCATACCCACCAAGATGCCCCATCTCTACTAGTCCTACCAGACTGTGTTTGGCCCATATCCCTCGAAACCTGGTTAGGAAGCAGTCTAAATGCCAGGAAATGCAATATTGGGCAAGTAATCAGCTTGGCAGATGTAATAAATTAGTTTCTTGGAAGGATTTATTAGGGCCACAACTACATATTGTTTAAAGAATAGGAAGGAACTGCATATGCTGGTTTACACTGAAGATAGACACGAAATGCTGGAGAATCTCAACTGGTCAGGCAGCATCTCTGGAAGAGAGAAATTTGAAGTTTCAGGTCGAGACCCTTCTTCATAAGGAGAAAGAAACAGGCAGAATTGGGCAGGGGAACGATAAGGTTGGAGGCTGTGAAGTGGAGATCGGAAGAGGTGATGAGATCAGTAGATCACAGTAGAGGAACATAAGCAGACAGTTTTCTTCTTAACTAGTTTGATACAAGGGCAGAAAACTTAATAAATCATAACCTTTCATGAGATATGCAACATAAATATGATGGGTAGTGAACTGACAACAATCTGGGAATATATTCCCTGGAAAAATGGAAGGCATTAAATTACAAGTACAAAAGCTTTTGTCTTTTTCCTTCTTTGTGTTTTTAGTTTGTTATAAGATGTATGTTTTAGTTTTTCTTTAGTTTTGTATCATGTGATGGAAACTTTAATTATCTCTTTCCTTGATGGAGATGCCAATTTTTCCGTGTCGTATCTCCATGGGCACTGAAGCTTAACATCATGGAGCTGGCGGCCTTTTGCTGGGGACGACCTCGGAGTTGCAACTGCTGGAGCCTGCGGATTTTAACAACATGGAACTCATGGTCTCTGGTTAGAGACCGACTTTGGGAGATTCAAGCCGTGGGAGCATCGACAGCCCCGACTGCAGATGGCTCGACTCCCCCTACCGCGGGAGATAAGAAGATAAGACTTATGTTGCCTTCCATCACAATCGGAAATGGGGAGGAGCCGCTGTGGTAGATGTTTATGTCAAATTCTTATGTAGTTGTGTGTCGTGTTGCTTTTTTGGTATGACTGTATGGCAAACCAAATTCCTCATATGTTGCAAAATACTTTGCTAATAAATTACAATTATGATTAAGTACCTCGGTATATATGACAATAAACTAAGCAACTAAGCTACCTCCTTTATTGTGTTTATAATGGTATTTACATTTCAACGTACTTTGGAACAGATTGCTTACCACATCACTAGCACTTGAAAACTCATTGTTGACAAGGCTTTCCAATGCCATCCATCGAACAGGTCTGTTTTCATTGTCCCCTAAGCAATGATAGTCCATGGGGAAGAGATCCCTGGAGAGAGCATTGTCTGCAATCTTTACCTGAAGGCCATCATCAATGCTAGGATGGACACAGACTTACAATTAGCAAAAATACTCTTATATAAGTGATAGAAATGTTCAAGTCAGAATATACAAAATCTGGTTCCAGCTTTCACATTTTAAAACAAATACTGGAGATCAAAAAATCTCTGACCGAAGGTAGGAATGCACATCCAGTCCAGATAGCAACTGAGTACATTGCAATGCTGGCAATTCTTTGCAACATGAATTAAATCGTAATACACGTCTGCCTAGCTTTCTACAGTACAAGATATACCTGCGTGAATAGCACATCCTGCATTTTATGAAACCTACCTTCAAAGTTTGAGAGCACTTTCTTGCATTTTGACTAAATGTTGAACATAGGTAAATCTAAGATTGCAATGTAAAGACATTTTCAGCAACTGCTATTTCTGTTATTAATATTTCTAATATTATATACCAAAATAAAACATAACAATTCCTATGACTCATTCGCCACTTTCCACTCAAACCACCATCTCCCCAGGTACTTTCATTTTCAATCACGGGAGATGCAACACCTGTCCTTATACCTCCTCCCTCGACTCCATCCAGAGTTTCCGACAGCCCTTCCAGGTGAGACAGAGGTTCACGTGCACCTCCTTTAATCTTATCTATTGCACCCGGTGTTCCTGTTGTGGGCTTCTGTACATTGGCAGGCCAAAGCGTAGACGCGACAAACATTTTGCTGAACACTTACACTCGGTCAGCCATGGCTACAGGATCCCCTGGTGGCTAAATAATTTAACTCCACTTCACATTCCGACCTCTGTCGTAGGCCTCCTCTGCTGCCAGCGTGATGCCATGTACAAATCTGGGGAACAGCACGTCATATTCCACTTGGGTAGTTTACAACCCAGCGGTATGAACGCTGAATTCTCTAATTTTACAGTGCCCTCCATAATGTTTGGGACAAAGACCCATCATTTATTTATTTGACCCTGTACTCCACAATTGAGATTTGTATTTTTTTTTTAAATCACATGTGGTTAAAGTGCACATTGTCAGATTTTAATAAAGGCCATTTTTATACATTTTGGTTTGCTGAAATGGGGGGGGGGGGGAGGCTATGTATAAACACAGCTGTAATTTCTACATGGTGAAACCAAAATGTATAAAAATACCCTTTAATAAAATCTGATAATGTGCACTTCAACCACATGTGATTTTTTTCTATTACAAGTCTCAAAATCACCCGGCGGGGTCACAACATCAGAGGCTTGGATTGCCTCAGCGCAGAGGGGGAGAGCAAGGAGGGAAGAGACAATGACTTTGGGACTTTAAACTGTTGAGTGTTTGTTATTTATTCTATGTTATGACTGCAGGCTAAACCATTTTGTTGCACTGAAAAGTGCAATGACAATAAATTGAATCCAATCCAATCCAAAACCTGTGGAGTACAAAGGGAAATAAATAAATGTTGTGTCTTTGTCCCAATTATCTTTAGAAAGGCAGGCAGTTAATGCTAACCCAAAATATCATGAACCATAGCAATTATTATGAATTAACTCTGAAAAAGGTGGTTGGAAAGATCATAATGACTTGCTAGGTAATTTCAGGTCAATTAGAGTTGCATGTGGGCTCAAACTAGGTGTAAGGACAGAATAAATTTAATGGAATTGTTTGGAACCCCCATAAAGAGTTCTATAAATTTTGCATACATCGAAGCCAACGTGGTCCCCTAGCCATAAAAATACATAATTTGTGAACTAGAAATGTTTTGCAGTAATCTCTTGCACTCACACACAATTTCTTGTTGCAAGGTCTTTATGGATAACCTCTCTCCTTGCCAAGTAACTCATCCCACAGGCAATCTGAATGGCCATATGAACAAGGTCTTGCTGTGATATTGCCTGTGAAAAAGACATAACAATTACTTGAATGTCCCCTGTATAAATTGAAAACGATATCAAATTGAAAAGAATTACTTTTCCTAGATCCAAAAATAATTGTCATACTTGTAGAATACATAACAATTTTACTAATAATGTAATCTCCTATAATTTCCATTCCAAACAAGACACATCGAACATCGTGATAGAAATTATATCACTTTCAGATGAATTAAACTGCTGCCCGCTGATCCCATTTTTCTTTTCCATATCTGAAAAACTCAATGAAACTCATGGAAACAGCCACTCCAAGACATCCAAGTCTCTGGCACCAGGGAAGCAGCAAAGCATCCTGGAGTCCCATTTGCTGCCACAGACACTCCTGACTGCTCACCTAACTATCGAGTCTCCTATCACTATCGCACTGCCTAACTTCAACCTACCCCACTGTGCCTTAGAGCTAGGCCCGGTACCAACCTAGCTGCTGCTCTCCCCTAAACAGTCATCTCCCTCAACAGTATAAAAAAACATTCACAAGGATATTACCAGGACTGAGGGCTTGAGTTATAAGGAAAGTGTGAATAAGTTGGGGGGTTTTTCCCTGGAGTGTAGAAAGCCGAGGCATACCTCTGTAATTATAGATACATACAAGATACCTTACAGTGGTATCTAAAATCATGAGGGGCGTAAAGTGAACTGGTGCAGTCTTTTTCCCCGCATAGTAGGCGAGTCTAAAACTAGAGAGCATGGGTTTAGGTGAGGAGGAAAATATTTAAAGGGGACCCGAGGGGAAGGTTTGTCACACAGAGGCTGGTGTATGTATGGAACGAACTGCCAGTGGAGGTGGAGGTGGTACAATTACAACATTTTAAAAACATTTGGATTGGTACAGGTATATGAAAGGATTCAAAGATTTCAAAGTCCAAATGGAGGCAAATGGGACAAAAAAAGTTAGTCGAGCAGCATCTGTGGAGAGAAAGTAATCCATAAATTACTTGGGTTGAGATGTCGACAATTCCCTACCCCCTACCCCCTGCCCCCCCCCCCCCCCCCCCCCCCCCCCCCACACATGGACATTCTGAAAAGAGGAATAGCTCAGGGTTGGCATGAGTGAGTTAGGTTGAAGAGTCTGTTTCCTGGCCATAACTAAATAAATTATTAAAAAATATTTAGAAGTTACCTGTGGATTGTTGGCTTCGGCAAGTTTGCATTGTCGAAGGAAGAGCTTTAGATTACCCCAGTTCATGTAAGGGAGCAGTACCATGGGCCTCTCACCATCCTCTATGCAAACATGATTGATGGGCAGAAGGTTTCTGGTCCAAAAACAACACAATATTAGTCACTATCAAACACCATCTCTTGCTCCTGCAGTTTTCGAAACAGGAGAGGTTCCATCCCCCTGACCTCCACGGCCAATTACACCATATTCCTCACTACACACAAAGTTCAAATCTATCAGAAGAAACAAATCGTAAAATATTAATATATAAAAAATATTGCCTGTAACTGCATTGTTATCAAGAGGCTTGAAGCACTGATCCAGAGACCTTGGTTAGCATTGGGAAATAGCTTCTTCCTTTCCTGTACTTCATTTCTAACATTCACTCTTCCCAATACAGATACCCCATTATGTTTTTTTGCCCTGGCTTGCATCCCACAACCCATTCTCCTTGTGTCCTTCCTCATCCCATCTTTCCCCCCACCCCTTCTCCATGTTGACCATCCAACTGCAAAGTCATTAATCAATTGACAGCTGGTTGTGGAAATGCCTAAACCCAGCCCCTCTCATGAATGGGTATAATTCTTCATCGTTTAGAATAACTTGCCATGGTAGAGATGGTGCCAGTGTGATGTTTGCTTCCAGGCAGGAGCTTATTGCCATAGTATGGCCCTCAACCTTGGTGCTTCAGGCAGAAAAATCACGAGAAATAGTCAGTGATTTTACAGCTGACAGTCTGATTTCACTATATTTGGCCTCAAACTAGTAGTAATTATTTCCCAATCATTAGTTTCCCTTAGCTGACCTTCATGTCTGTCTGAAAACTTTCCTCCTCTACCTTTCTCTCCCTCACGGACAAAATGAATAGCCACACTCTCAGTCCTATTGCATAATGAATTCACCTGTGCTCTCATCCTCTCAGCTTTCCACTTCAAGACCAAGTTATGCTGCCATGTATATCGACCTTGAGAAAGACTAGTCTAACATCCTGACAAAATATGCCTCAACGTTGGCACCTCTGAACATAGGGGGCACGCCAGGTTCCCACCTACCCACTGTTTGAGTTTCTTTGGTGATGGCAGCACAACATAAATAGCTCCAATAAAGAAACTTCTTTGTTTCTTCAGTTTAACGTTAGTTTAGTTCAGTTTATCATCTTCGGCACAAACATTCCTGTGCTGTTCTATGTTTGCTGAACACAATTCTTTTCCATTTACTCTATTATCTCGATCTATAATATATAAAACATGAACACTAAAGGTCTGGAGATCACATCTATAATGGGGTGGAAACAGGCTTTTAATGAGGTATGGCAGTTACGTGACAGCTGCACTGTTGAGTCATGAATAACACATCCGCCAGATCGAACAACAATTTTCTACCCAAATGTCATTAATGAACCAGATCATTATTTTTTTTTGTAATCTTTTTTTCTTTAACTTCAGATTGATTTAATTGTTTATATTTAAACTCCTCTGTTGCAGCAGTGGAATTTGAACTCATGCATCTGGAACCATGGTCCAGTACTTTGGCTGTGTATTCGCTGATGTAACCACTACATTGCTGAACTGTTATGAGTAAGGTATTTAACTCGAAACATTAATTCTGAATGTTTCTAGCAATTGCAATTTTAATTTCAGTTTGCCAGCACCTGCATTTTGGGGGGATTTTCACACTACAAGTAGCCTCTCCTGTACCAATACAAATCAATGATTCTACATGAAGGAAAC
Organism: Amblyraja radiata; assembly: GCF_010909765.2. NCBI lineage: Eukaryota > Metazoa > Chordata > Chondrichthyes > Rajiformes > Rajidae > Amblyraja > Amblyraja radiata. The sequence continues at coordinate 33,221,858 of NC_045968.1, forward strand.
TAAAGATCCACCGGATCCTTTGTGTCTGAAAAGCAAACCCGAAATTGGCATGTCAAAGCATTGCAGAAGTACCACCAAACTCTCTCCATTAAATCCTGGAGAACCCTCACCCAAGACTGCTCGCAGTGACAAGAGAGAGGCAGGTAGCTCCAACAACACTGAACATCTCTATCAGGAGCACCTGCTAGCCATGCGCCAACAGTGGAAGGTAAAAATATGATGCAACAGGGTTCAAGAGAGGGGGAGTGGGAGAATATGTTGAACCAAATAAAATTTTGGGGAGGATATCATGATAGGCAAATATTGAGAACAAGACTGAAAAGTAAACTGAGAAACAAGGCATAAAAGAGAATAAGATGGACAGAAGATGAGAACAGAATCACAGCTACTGTAAAAGACTAGCAAATATTGTATGCAAGTTCACTGTTCCCACACAGGACTCATTTGTCATCGCAGACTCAATATAATAAACGCTGAAGCAGGAGAGTCTGAAGAAGGGTTTCGGCCCGAAACATTGCCTATTTCCTTCGCTCCATAGACACTGCTGCACCTGCTGAGTTTCTCCAGCACTTTTGTCTACCTTCGATTTTCCAGCATCTGCAGTTCCTTCTTAGACACTTAACCCCAATGGACTGCCTGAGAAGAACGATAGATGAAAGTTAATTTTGCTTACCTGTGATGGAGTCCCCGCAGTTTGCAGCTCTCTGTCAACATCATAGTTACTTGTACCTCTGAAGCATGGTCTACAAAAGGAAACAAAAATAAATTATAGCACTTGCACACATTTTTTGGACAAAATCTGTTCCCTTCTTTCCATTAAACAAAGGTAAAAATCACTACCTTTAAAGCTAGTTAAGTGTGCATGTGGCTCATAGCACCATATCATTTAGTGCTAGGAACTAATCTGTAAACAAGCATTCTCAAGTTCAAGCAGAAGTGGTTAATTGAGAAAAACTCACCCCCGTATTCTCTTAGACAATACTATAAATACAATTCCATCAATTATTTCCTTATAATCCTAGTCACATGCCCATTGACTATATCTCCATTATCAAATAACATGGATATAATTTACAGAAGCCACTTGACTTACAAACCAGGACATCTTTGGGATTTCGGATGAAACATGAGCACCTGGGGCAAACTTATCCAGACACCATGTGCAAACTCCAGATAAACAGCACCAGAGGTTAGGATCAAAGCTGGGTTGTTGGAGCTGTGAGGCAGCAGCAATGCATGCTCTCAATCACCAGCATCTCATTCAATTGAAAAAAATATTAATTTTTGTATGATTGAGGTCAAAGATTAAAATAGATTCTGCACCATTAGACTGAATAATACAGTACAGGAATGGGCCCTTCGGCCCACAATGTTTGTGCCCGCACATGACGCCAAGTCAAACTGATCTCATCTGCCTGTACATGATCCATATCCCCCTAGACACTATACTTCTATGTGCCTATCTAAAAACCTCTAAAATGGCACCTTATCGGCCTCCAGCACCACCCCCGGCAAGGCCCTCCACTACGATCTGTGTAAATAACTTGATCTGCACATCTCCATTAAACCTTCCTCCTCTTTCCTTATGGCCACGCCCCCTAGTTTTGGACATTTTCACCCTGGAAAAAAATATTCTGACCGTCCACCCCATGTGTGCCTCGCATAATTTTATATACTCCTATCGACTCCCCTCAAACACCAACATTTCAGTGAAAAGAATCCGAGTCTTTCCAACTTCTGCCTGTAGATGGAACCCTCTAATCCAAGCAGCATTTTGGTAAACATTGAATATAAACGTTGAGAGGTCAAATGCAGTTATACTAGACGTCAGTGAGACCACATTTAGAGTATTGTGTTCGGTTTTGGTCACCATGTTATTGGAAAGATGTTGTCTGCCTTGAAAGGGTGCAGAGATTTACGAGGATGTTGCCAGGACTTGAGGGGCTGGGCTTTAAGGAGAGGTTAAACAGACTAGGACTTTATTCCTTGAAGTGTAGGAGAATGAGCGGTGATCTTATAGAGGTGTACAAGATCATATGAGGAATAGATGGGGTAAATGCACATTCTTTAGACCTGAATAGGTGAACTAATAACCGGAGGACATGGGTTAATGGTGGGGGGGGAATAGATTTAATAAGAGCCTCAGGGGTAACTTTTTTTACACAATGGGTGGTGGGTATATAAAAGACAAAGGATATTTATTGTCACATACACCAATTGGTGCAGTGAAATTTGAGTTACCATACAGCACACAAATAAGATAAACACAACACTATAAAATTTAACATAAAACATAAAAAAATCCCCCCACAGCGGAATCAACGTTTCCCACTGAGGGAAGGCAACAAAGTTCAGTCCACTTCCTCTTGTTCACCCGTGGCCGGGGCCTGTTGGGGCCTCCGCAGTCGCCGCAATGGAGCCCGATGTTTCAGGCCCTCGCGCCAGGATGATCGGAGCTCCGGCGTCAGAACGGAAGAACATTCTCAGCGGCTTGGAGTTTCCGAATCGGCCGCTTCCTACTGGAGACCGCGGCTTCCGAAGTCCACAGGCCGAGCTGGACGGAGCTCCATCACTGGCGATCCTCGGCAAAAGATCCCAGGTCTCCACGATGTTAAAGTCAGCGCCTCCCGCAGACCACAGCTTCATGGTGTTAAAGACGGCACGCCCGCTCTGCGATGGTAATTTAGTGCTGTGCCGCTGCTGAAGCTCTGGCCGGGGGGGGGGGGGGGGGGGGGGGGGGGAAATGCGGCTCGGAGAAAAGACGCATCCTCGACAAGGTAGTGACTGAGAAGACAGTTTCCCCCTTCCCCCACATAAAAAAGACTAAAAGACCTCCAAAAACAAACGTTTAGACAGACTAAAAATAACAAAAAGGATGAAAGGACAGACAGCTGCTGGCGAGGCTGCCACACTCGATGGTGCCACCACTCGGATGGAACGATATTTGGATAGGTACATAGAAGGCGCCACCACTCCATATGGAACTTGGATAGGTACACAGACATGAAAGGTTTGAAGGGATATGGACCAGACACAGGCAAGTTTCACTTACTCAGTTAGGCAACTTGATCAGCATGAAACAGCTGGGCCAAGGGACCAGTTTCCTATGTTGTACTGTTGTATAACTTACATTAAATCTATGCTCTTTAGTTTTAGACTCCCAATTCCCAGGAAAGACTCCCAATTCCCTCTTATCTATGCCACTCATGATTTTATAAACCACTATAAATGTCACCCTTCAGCCTCCTCTGCTCCAGGGGAAACAGTCCTAGCCAATCCAGTTTCTGCTTATAATGCAAGTCCTCCATTCCCAGCAACATCCTTGTGAATCGGCACCGGCTCTAATTTAATCACATCCTTCCAATAATACGGTAACCCAAACTGTGCACAGTATTTCGGTGCAACGGCACCAAGATCTTGTACAGCTGTAACATGACGTTCCAACTCTTGTACTCAATGCTCCGTCCAATGAAGGCAAGCACGCCATATGCTTTCTTCACAATCTTGTCTACCGGTTGCCACTTTTACCACTCGGTCTCATGTTTAATAGCACTCCCCAGGTCCCTGTCACTTACTATGTATGCTCTGCCTGGTTTAACTTATCAAAATGCATCACTTCACACTTGTCAGAATTACATTCTATCTGCCATTCTGTGATGACAATTTTGCAAGCAGCACAACAGCAAATAAACAAATATTGCAGCTCTTGGCAAGGGAATAATAATCTTCTTGTTTTAGTAGATAGCCACTCAAAGGGGATTCAGGAGGTATTTGGCAGAAGTCAGAGGACGTGTTAGAACTATGCACACGAACCATATGATCCCAGCAACGAATGCAAAGCATGGACGAAGAAGCAGATAGACAATAGACAATAGGTGCAGGAGTAGGCCATTCGGCACTTCGAGCCAGCACCACAATTCAATGTGATCATGGCTGATCATCCCCAATCAGTACCCCGTTTCTGCCTTCTCCCCATATCCCCTGACTCCACTATCTTTAAGAGCTCAATCGAGCTCTCTCTTGAAAGTATCCAGAGAACTGGCCTCCACCGCCTTCTGAGGCACAAAAGTCCACAGACTCACAACTCTCTGAGAGAAAAGGTGTTTCCTCATCTCCGTTCTAAATGGCTTATGCCTTATTCTTAAACTGTGGCCCCTGGACTCCCCCAACAACGGGAACATGTTTCCTGCCTCTAGCGTGTCCAAACCCTTAATAATCTTATATGTTTCAATAAGAACCCCTCTCATCCTTCTAAGCTCCAGAGTATAGAAGCCCAGCCGCTCCATTCTCTCAGCATATGACAGTCCTGCCATCCCGGGAATTAACCTTGTAACCTACTCTGCACTCCCTCAATAGTAAGAATGTCCTTCCTCAAATTAGGGGACTAAAACTGCACACAATACTCCAGGTGTGGTCTCATTAGGGCCCTATACAACTGCAGAAGGACCTCTTTGCTCAAATACTCAACTCCTCTTGTTATAAAGGCGAACTGTCTATTGTCTATTTATATTGTCTATTGTTGCAATTTTTAAAACCATCTTCGCTATCTACAATACCACCCACTTTAATGTCATTTGCAAATGTACTCATCATGCCTTGTACATTGTCATCCAAATTGTTGATATAAACCACAAGCAGCATTGGGCCCAGCACCGATCCCCGAGGCAAACCACTTGACACAGGCCTCCGGTCCAAAAAACATCTTACCACCACCACTGTTTCCTTCCATGAAACCAATTCTTTATCTAGTTTGCTAGCTCTCCCCAGATCCTATATGAACCGTATCAAAAGCTTTGCTGAAGTCCATATGGACAACGACTACACCCATGCCCTCGTCAACCTTTTTTGGTTACCTCATCAAAAAAAGCTCAAATTCATAAGACACGATTTCCCATGTACAAAACCAGGCTGACTATGCCTAATCAGCCTATCTGTCCATATGCATTCACATCTTATCCCTCAGAATCCTCTCTAGTAACTTACCTACTACAGACGTTAGGCTCACTCGTCTAGTTCCCAGGCTTGGCCTTGACGTTCTTCTTAAATAAAGACACAGCATCAGCCACACTCCAGTCATCCAGCACCTCACTAGAGTCTAACAATGATTCATATATCACAGCCAGGAGCCCCCCCAAATTTTTCTCTAGCTTCCCACAGCATCTTTCAATACATCTGATCAGGCCCGGGAAATGTATCTACCTTCATATGCCCTAGGACATCCAGCGCCTACTTGACCGTTATACGGACCGTCCTCCTGACAGGAGGTGGAGACAGTTAGTCAACTTCAGAGCTGTGTATTCAATTAGGTACAATATTTACTATATGATTACTTACCTTTTACTGCTTTAGTAAATACATATTTTTCTTTACTTGGATCTTTCTCATCAATTAAAATCCCAAGAAAGATACGACCAAATGTACCTGAAACACAAAATTAACCAAATATTGTATGGAAAGCCATTAAGCTAATTTATTTACACTTCAGATTTAACTTTCAAAATCTATATAAGATCTATTTTGCTGAAAAAGTCAAAATGCTGGAGTAACTCAGCAGGTCAGGCAGCATCCCTGGAGAACATGGATAGGTGATGGTACACAAAAATGCTGGAGAAACTCAGCGGGTGCAGCAGCATCTATGGAGCGATGGAAATAGGCCGAAACCCTTCTTCGGACATGGATAGGTGATGCTTCGGGTCTGATTGAGGGGGAAGAAAATTGGAAGAGAAGAGGAGCAGGACAAAACACGGTAGGTGAGATGTGAAGACAGGAGGGGGGGGGGGGGTTATTCGGCAGATGGATGGACAAAGGCCAGAGTTGAAAAAGCAGAAGGAATTCGTTGAGATGTAGGAGCGCAAAGATATGGCAACACTTGCGATTGGTCCACCAAGGCCTACTGGATTCCCTGGTTGTTTCTGAAATTACCCAGTCATCTCAGAGCGGAAAAGTGTAGGATTGAAAAGTTAAATAATTAAAAAACTTTTGCTGCAATCTTCACCTTCTTGAAGAACTTCTTTGAGAGTGACCCTCTCTCTGGAGATAGCTATGTCCTTCACTTTAGCTTTTGCCTCTGCTAATGTGACACTTTTGAGATCATTCTTTTCTATCCGAAGTGTAGGGTAACCTGGAAAGAAAAAGTGAAAACCAATATCCAACATATATTGACCTTGTTCAAAACTCAAAAGTGCGTAACTGTAGGATTAGTGATAAATTGCAGCATATACCATGCATGAGGAAAGCAGCTACAAATACATAAGAGAAAAATAAACAAATAATGTTAGGCCGTTTTGCACATCACAACAAATACGCTTACGTAAAAATGAAGCATGACTATCAGAAGTATGAAGCATGGTCCTGTCAGCAATCAATTTGTGTTGCGCCCAAAGATCCTCAACCCACGCACCCAGAGAGACCATCAACCCGTGCACCGACAGAGATCCCCAACCTGTGAGCCCACAAAGATCCTCAACTCGTGCACTCACAAAAATCTTCAACCCCCTCAGTCCAGAGACCATCACTCTACTCTGCCTACCAAGCCTAACAGCCCCATTTGTCCACAGAGATGCAAACACCCTCCATCACCTGAGATCCCCAACCCCCTCGTCTCCCTGGAGCCCCAACCCTCTTGCCCACCGAGACCCCCGAGTCCCCATTGCCCACCAAGACCCAATCCGCCCATTGACCCCAATCCCCTCTGCCCATCACACCCCATCCCCTCTGCCCATCGCACCCCATCCCCTCTGCCCATCGCACCCCATCCCCTCTGCCCATCGCACCCCATCCCCTCTGCCCATCGCACCCCTCCTCCTGTGCCCAAAAAGACACCCATTCAATTTCTTCCGCTCTCTTCACATTAATCCAAAAGTACAGGAGAACAACAGACCAGCACTTTTAGACTTTGGTGGTCGTGCCTCAGATTTCCCAGACTATTGGATGTTATTTCTATTTATTTCTCTTAGAGCAGTAACAGTCATTTAGTAAAGTAGAAAAGGGAAATGACAGACACATTAAATAAATATTTTGCTTCAGTCATCACAGAAACAAAATTGGTATAAAGCAAAAAACAGTAAAATTAAATTTCCAAATGGCTACTGAGCAATTTCCAAACTGTTGATTGGGATATGAATTCAGTAAAACCACTTTTGCATCTCCATAGAACTTTCTTAGCACCTTAAATACAATGTGCTCTGTAAAGTCACTGCTATTGATGATGCTAACCTGACTTTTTGGAAACTTGGGTGATACCATTTTGTCTTTCTTCTTCAGGATTACACCCAGAAAGTTCCTTCAAATCACTTCCTGCAAGGTCAGAAAGTTGTGTTATAATCATAATTATTTTTCTTTTAACAATCATTTATACACAAAGGCAGGCTTGGAGGAAAAGTTGAGCCGCAGGGACAATCCATAACCGCCAGCGTCTCCTCCTCGATTCCAAAACTGAACCGCTGGGGCAAGCCTCAGACCACCAGCATATCCTAACCTGCTCAGACAACAAGGGACGGCGCCCCACATGGAGTGCAAAGATTGAGCCACCGGGACAAGCCCAAGACCGCCAGAACCTCCGAGGCCAGGTCGGAGCTGCTGGGAAAAGCCCAAGACCACCAAAGCCTCCTCTGTGAGACTTAGACCAAGCTGCCAGGACAAGCCTGAGACTCCCAACATCACCTTTTAAGGTATGAGTGAGCTGCCGTGACTAGCCCGAGACCACCCGCACTTTCTCCTTGAAGCCAAGATTGGGCTATCAGAATAAGCCCAATGCATAACACTCATGAGCAGCTGAGCAAGAAAGCATTTTTTACTAGTCATTTTTGGATTTGGGATGCAAGCATTGACAACATTTAATATGAACTGTAAGAAATAGTAATGGCTAAATGACCAGATTCTACAAATTATGCTTACTGAAATACTGAATTCTAATTCATGTAGTTTGCTTTCCTGCCTGAATGAAAAGACAAAACTATGTCAGTCACTCATACAATACTCCAAATGTGATTTCACCAACATCTTGCAGAGTTGTAACATGACATCCCAATTATTGTGCTCAATATGAATCCAAGACGAGTCCAATGAATGTAAGCATGCCAAATGCCTTCCTCAACCGTGTCTAACCTGCAGATCAGATTTGGCAAGAGTGATGTGTCACCAGCCTGAGCATGCAGAAAAAAAAAAAAACATCTCAGAGTATCTGCCTTATCCTTTTCTGATTAGTATCTGACCTGCTACCTTGCCTTTCACTAATCAGTTTTGCATTTGGCTGGGGTTTTATAAGTGAGGGGTAATAATGGCTTTTAAGAGGCTATTCGATATGCACATGGAATGGAAGGATATGGATCATGTGCAGACAGAATAGATTAGTTTAATTTGGCATCATGTTCAACGTCTTGAGCTGCACTATTCAAAGTCCAATGTTCCATGATATTTTTATTCTTACTCTTCAACCTTTGTTATCAGGGCATCCTGGGTATGATGATCAATTGTGAACTGATGTGAATCACTCACGGATCACAATGTTCCTAGCTATGGCTAGCTAAGATTGCCACATAAATTAAATCTAAGACATATGGCATCAATGGAGTGCGAGCTAGTTGCAAATACTAATGCTTTCTTACTCTGACTGTTGCAATCACAGGGGAAAGCTTATTTTAAAATGTTGACAAATTCCCCCCTTCTACACGACAGGAGTATCTTAGGCACATGGAGCATTCTAACATTGTATGTACAAGCCTCTGGAGCAGTGTCAGATCGTGGAGCTATACAGCACAGTAACAGGCCCTTCAGCCCACCCTGTTCATCCGCACCATCAAGTCCCGATCGACTACTTCCATGTACCAATACCCAATCCATAGCTTTCTATGCTTTGGAGATTCCACTGTGCTGCCTTAGTCTATCGAGTCTTTATAAAGAAATGCTCTATCCCATAATTTTAACCACTATGGGATACAGGAACAATTACTGTCAAGAGATAAACTAAAATAAACTGTATGATTAACTTAATCCAGAATAATCCAAAAGACCGAGACATCAATGTAGATGGGTTGGCAAATTTGCTGATGACACCAGAGGATATATGTGTAGGAAGGAACTGCAGATGCTGGGAATGGGGAGAATGAAAGTGTTTAGCAATTGGGAGATCAGGTAGGTCCAGGCAGACTGAGTGAAGGTGTTCAGCGAAACAATCACCCAGTTTTCGTTTGGTGTCGCTGATGTACAAGAGTCCACACCTTGAACAACGGATACAGTAGATGAGGTTGGAAGAGATGCAAGTGAAGTGCTAAACCCTTTAATTCTCCTTCCCATTCCCACACTGACCTTTCTGTCCTAGGTCTCCTCCGTTGTCAGGGTGAGGCTAAACACAAATTGGAGGAACAGCATCCCATATTTTGCTTGGCCAGTTTACAGCTCAGTGGCATGAATATTGATTTCTCTAACTTGAAGTAACCCCGACATTCCCTCTCTCTCCATCTCTCCCCCACCCAAGTCACACCAGCTTTTCATTTTCACCCAAAGAGCAAAAAATGGTCCGTTTCCTTTATCATTGTTACTTTTTGGCATAACTTTCATTCATTGTTCTTTATCTCTCCCTACATCATCGTCCATATCTCTCATTTCCCTTTCACCCGACTAGTCTGAAGAAGGGTCTCGACTCAAAACGTCACCCATTCCTGCTCTCCAGATTTGATGCCTGTCCTGCTGAGTTACTCCAGCTTTTTGTGTCTATCTACAGTGGGTTCAGATCAGCTGCAGAAACAGGTAGAGAAATGGCAGATGGAGTTTTACACGATCAAGGATGAAGGATTGCACTTTGGGGGGTTGACTACCAGGAGAGAGTATATAGCTAATAGTCATAGAGTCACACAGCATGGAAACCAGCCCTTCGGCCCAACTTGCCCACTCCAACCAATATGCTCCATCTACACTAGTCCCACCTGCCTGCGTTTGGCACATTTCCCACAAAATCTATCCTATCCATGTACCTGTCCAAATGATTCTTAAACATTCTGATAGTAACTGCCTCAACTACCTCCCACCCTGTGTGTAAAAATATTGCCCCTCAGGTTCCTATTAAATCTATTCCCCCTCACCTTAATCTTATGTCCCAATGGCAAGACCCTTGATGTACAGAGGGATCTTGGCATCCGACTTCATAGCTCAATAAAAGGTAACAGCACAAGTTGATAGGGTGTTAGGCATAAGGCATGCATGCCTTCGTTTCAAGGGGCATTGAAGATAAGGCAAGTCATAATGCATCGTTTTAGGACTTTGATTATGCTGCATTAGGAGTAATGTGTGCATTTCTGGTCGCTCCATTACAGGAAAGATGTCAAGGCTTTGGAGAGGGTGCAGAGGTGGTTTACCAAAATGTCAAATGAATTAGAGAGTTTCAGCTACAGGAAGAGGCTGGATACACTTGGAATGTTTTCTCTAGAAAGTTGGAGGTTGAGGGGAGAGTTGATTGAAGTATGTAAAGTTATGTGAGGTATAAATAGCGTAGACAGTAAAAACTTTTACCCCAGGGTGGAAATGTCCAATACAAGAGGGCAATATAAGGTGAGAGGGGCAGATTTAATGGAGTACACAGGTGGGGACCTAGAACAAATTGCCAGAGGTGGTGGATCAGGCCGATTCGATAGTGGCGTTTAAGAGGCTTCTAGTTAGGCATATGGAGGCGCATGGAATAGAGGGATGTGGATCATGTGCAGGCAGATGACATGAATTCAGCTAGGTATCATGTTCGGCAAAAACATTGTGGGCCGAAAGGCATGTTCCAGTGCTGTAGTGTTCTATGTTTTAATAATAAATGAAACAATTATGTAATTCTCGCATTATCCAAATAAAATCCTTACTAGTGACAGGTGTTGCATTGTTGGGTGTATCTGCTCGCAAATACTGGGTGGTCTGTGTGGAGGGCTGCGACAGGCCCTGGGTGCTTCCACTCTCACTCATGCTGATAAAACAAACAAAAACAACACATTACCATACATAAGTAATTCAATTACATTTGCAATTTTTATGGCATTTTGTATTTGTGTTTTCAAGACTTAAAAGCCAAAATGTTCTCAAGGTAAAAAGAAAATCAAACTTTTTTCTTCAAAAAAGGCCTTTAGATAGAAAAGATCCAACATTTCTGCACAAAACATAAAAAACTCTGTGGTTTGTAATTCTACAAATGGTAGCCCAAATACAATTAAGAGACTACCTGCATCATGGTGAACAGACATGTTAAATGAAAGAAGGCAAACCCACCCAACCTTTATTTTTACATTGTCGAGCAACTGAGCAAAAAGGCATTTTTTAAAAATATTAATTTCTGGGTTTTGGATGCAGGCAATGACAACATTTAATATCAATTGTAAGAAATAACAATGGCTAAATGGACCAGATTCTACCAATTATGCTTACTGAAATACTGAATTCATGTAGTTTGCCTGCCTGTATGAAAAGACAAAACAATGCTAGTAGATGCAAGACACTATTTCTAATAGTTATCACTGAAAGATGGACATGGCAAAATTTAGGGAGAAGCTTGCACAAGTGGACAGCATGTTGGTGATGACAATGGAACTATTTAGCAAACTATACACACACACACATACATATACATATACATATATATAGAGATGAGATAAAGTTTGTGAATTGATGAGTTGCGGAGAAGGGCAGGAATAAGTGTATACTTCCTATTACTCCTTTTCCAACATGTACGGTTTAATTTGTGATGTTTCTGAGGTTATTCAATGAGTTGTGTATAGGTTTATTGTTCATTTCATTGTTATTTTTGGCTTTGTTTTTAATTTTTTTGTTTTACATGTTCGAAATAAAATATATACCACTATATTATAAATGACTAAAAGATCCAGGGGAAATAAATCACAATCCCTATCCACTTTCTGTATAACTTCAGCCTTCCTGTCCTGTAACAGTTTCATGAATCTGCTTGACAGACTGGAGAAGTGGGTGGGACTCTCTGGTTCTGTGCTGGACTGGTTCAAATCTTACTTGAAAGATCGGGATTATTTTGTTTCCCTTGGTAATTTTGAATCAGAACGTACAAAACTCACATGCGGGGTTCCTCAGGGCTCCATTCTTGGACCCATTTTGTTCAACATTTATATGCTCCCCCTAGCTCAGATCATAGAGCATTTTAACATATCCTACCACACTTATGCCGATGACACACAACTATATATCGCAGTGTCACCACATGACCATAGTCCCCTACACTCACCGAGCCAGTGTGTCAAACATATCAATGAGTGGATGAACCAGAACTTCCTCCAGCTCAATGCAAATAAGACAGAAATTATTGTCTTTGGTCCCAAAAAAACAAGGCGAGGTGAGTGCTCAACTCGACTCAATTGCACTGAAAACCACAGACAAAGCCAGAAACTTTGGTGTAGTTATGGACTCGGATTTGAATTTTAACAGCCATATAAAGACCATTACCAGATCTGCCTATTACCATCTAAAAAATATTGCAAGAATCAAGGGATTTCTGTCCAAAGAAGACACTGAAAAACTTGTTCATGCATATATTTTTAGTAGGTTAGATTATTGTAATGGCATCTTTACAGGTCTCAATAAAAAATCAATTAAACAACTGCAGCTTATCCAAAATGCCGCTGCCAGAGTCTTGACCAACACCAAGAAAATGGACCACATTACACCTGTCCTTAAATCTTTGCACTGGCTACCTGTGTGTAAGAGGATAGATTTTAAAATTCTGTTACTGACCTACAAGGCACTGAATGGTCTAGGTCCAAAATACATCTCTGACCTACTTGTTGTATATGAGGCGCCTAGACTCCTCAGGTCTTCAGGGACAGGTTTACTCTGTGTTCCCAGGGTCAGAACTAAAAAGGCTGAAGCAGCATTCGGTTTTTATGCTCCACACCTGTGGAACAAGCTCCCTGAACACCTGAGGTGTGCACAGACTGTAAGCGCATTTAAATCAGGCCTAAAAACACTGTTGTTTACTATAGCTTTTCCATAACCCGACATGCAGGTAATCTTAACCGTCCAATTTTAACCCTTTTATGTGCTCTTTAAAATCGTTTTATTGTTTCATTGACGTTGTTTTATTATTCATACATTTGTCGTATTGCTTATTTTGCAATTTTTAATTACTGACTATTTTATTTTTTCTTTCCTGTAAAGCACCTTGAATTGCTGTTTGCACGAATGGTGCTATACAAATAAATTTGCCTTGCCTTGCCTTCTGCACCCATTCCAGTTAGTGACATCCTTCCAATAGCTGAGTGACCAAACTGCAACACAATACTCCAACTGTGGGCACACCAACATCTTGTAGTGTTGCACAAGACATACAATTTTTTATAGTCAATTCCCTGACCAATGAAGCAAACATGCAGTATTACATACCCCCTAATTCTCTCTGTTCTACAACACTATGCAGTGCCCTATCATTTACTGCGCATGCCCTACCCTGGTTAAACTTACCAAAATGCAACACTTCCTACTTTTCTACTTTAATATTTATAAAACAATAATCGATTCACTTTCCTAGATAACCTAAACACTGTTGCAATCTTAAATAACCATTTTCATTATACCACCATTTTGATGTTATCCCTGATGTTATGCCAGGAGAGTCATATTCTCATCCAAGTCGTTAACATGGATGACAAACAGTGGACCCAGCATCAATCTCTGCAGTACACTAGTCACAAACATCCAATTTGAAAACCTTCATTTCTACCATCTGACTCCTAAAACCAAGTTAATTTTACATCCAATTAGCTAGCTTACACTGATCCCATGGAGAAACCAAGTGTAGGTGAGGTGAACACTTTGTGGAGCACCTCTGCTCAAACAACGAATATGAGCCTGAACCTCCAATGTTCAAGTAGCCTGCCACTTTAAATCTTCATCCCACTCTTACCCATGTGCTAGATCATTGCTGTGCGGATGTCCATCATAAACTCAAGGATCAGGAGCAGCTTCTATTTGGTCATGACCATCAGGACTCATTGAGATACCATATTGAATTTAATATTACTACCTTTTGAGAAGGAGTTCTAAAGATTTCAAAAATTAATGAAAACATTTTGCACCAACATTGTTTTAAATGGGCATCCCTTCATTTTTAGTTTGTGACCTCCAGTTTTACATTCCCCAATAAGAGGAGACACAGAGGAACACAATAGTGCATGACAATCTGTAGTTTCATCGGTCATCATTACAGTAGTGGCTTTATTTTAGTAGTTAATGTGGATGTCAATTAACTACTTTAGAGCTCCCAGTTTCAATACTGAGATCATCAGTACCTGCCTCTAAATGAAATAACATTTCCTACCATTTGTGACAATATTCATAGGTTTCCATTCATAAGATGGCTTTGGGGAATATTTTTAATGTTTAATTTGTGGATAAAAATAACCAGAGTTTGATCCTAACCTCAGGTACTGTCTTTGTGGAGTTTGAGCATTCTCCCTGTGACCGCCTGGGTTTCCTCCCGATGCTCCAGTATCATTCCACATCCCAAAGATGTGTGGATTTGTAGGTTAAATGGACTCTGTAAAAAGTATCCCTAATGTGCAGGGAGTGGGTGAGAAAGTGGAATAACATAGAACTTGAGTGAACATGTCTTGGATAGTCTGCATGAACTTGGTGGGCTGAAGGTCCTGTTTCATTGCTGTATCTCTAAACATTTACAATGATGACAAGCATGGTTAAACCGCTGTGCTACAATCTCATTTAAAATCAAAGCATTAATATTTAAAATACCACAACGTAATATAACACACTAACTTTATTTGAGTTTTTACTAACTTGATTGAGTTTTTTGAGGAGGTGACGAAGGAGATTGGTGAAAGTAGGATATAAGCGGAGAGTATACAATTAATGTCAAGATCCTTAACAGCATTGACGTGCAGTGAGATCTTGGAATCCAAGTTCACAGCTTACTGAAGGTGGCAACACAAATAGATAGGATGGTAAAGAAGGCGTATGGTATCTTGCCTTCATTGCTAGGGCATTGAGAAAAAGAACCAGGAAGTCATAATGCAGTTCTAAAAGGCTTTGACTTGGCTGCATTTGGAGTATCGCGTGTAGTTCTGGTTGCTCCATTACAAGAAGTGAAGGCTTTGGCGAGGGTGCAGTGGAGGTTTACCAGAATGCTGTCTGAATTAGAGGGGTTCAGCTGCAAGGGGAGCTTGGATAAAGTTGGATTGTTTTCTCTGCAACATTGGAGGTTGAAGGAAGACATGATAGAAGTATATACAATTATGAGAGAGTCAGAACATTTTTCCCAGAATGCAAATATCCAGCAATAGAAGGCATAGCTATAAGGTGAGAGGGGGAAGAGTTTAATGGAGATGTGCGGGGCACATTTTTTACACATTGCCGGTATGCATTGCCAGGGGTATTGGGGTGGAGGCAGATACAATAGAGGCTTTGTGATAGGCACATGAAAGTGAAAGGAATTGATGAGTATGGGTCATGTACAGGCAGATGAGATCAATTTAACTTGGCATCATGTTTACTGCAAACATTGTGGGCTGAACTATATTCTACCACTGATTAAATTTTCTCCAAAAATTGTTTACTTTAAAGAAAATGTAGGATTTATTCTATCTTTTTTATGTTTGTACCTTTAAAAACATAATTCCACAGCATTAAACTGGAAGTCACTCACCTTTCATCAATTTCCACTCTTTTCATACTGTGCAGGTGGAGAACAGCTAATATTATTGCCACCAAGAATATTACTGCGCAGCAAACTCCAACACTGATGTAGAATACACGGGTGGAGGTAGTGGGAGCTATGTGTACTGCATCAACTGTGTGGAACCAAGCACAGAATTATTATTTTTTTTAATATCTATTCCCATTATATCATGAGTGTGTTTAAATTGATATGTACAAGACAAACAATGTCCAAAGAAATTACATTGCTTGAGATAAACAACTGCAGCAGAGCACAAAGAAACCTTCCAATAGGTATTTTATAGGATCCTCCAGAAACAATTTAGTTAAGGATCCCAAAGGGGGCAGTCTTGCATTGAAGCCAATGGAATTGAACAAAAATACTCACCTGCAGAGGAGGAAAAGCAAGATCTAACAAAGTGATCATTTTCAGAAGGAATGCTTTGAAATTGAATATAGAGCAATACAGCACAAGAACAGGCCCTTTGGCCCGCAATGCCTGTGCCAACTATACCAATTTAAACTATCCCCATCTAAGCATGAACTATATCCCTCTTTTCCCGGCTTACTTATGGTGCTTGTCTAATTGCCTCTTACACGTTACTATCATATCTGTGTTCATCACCCTGCTGGCAGTTTGCTGCAGGCACCTAACACTCTGTAGAATTAAACCATTACTCTACATATTTCAGAATGAGTGAGTAGGTGAGAAGAGGAGCAATGCAGAAGATTTTAAAAGCAGCCATTAGCTGCTTTTCAGCAGGTCAGGGAAGGGTGGTCATACATATCAACATTTATGCCTTCTAAAACCTCTTAAACATCCCCCTTTTCAATGTTAACAAGGTCTGGACATCCCAATGCCCCTCACTAAAATCTGCAGCCCTTGACGGTCCAAATGGCAGTCTGGATGTGAAGTCAGAGGGCGATCTTGTGATCATAAATGGATACTTCTCATCTGTATTGGTGACTGAGAAAAACGTTTACTATTTTGATTTTAGACATGCCTGCAAAGAAGATGCTCCCTGTCTATCATTACTAGGTCCTATCTTTTGGTATTAAAATTAGTCTTTTCCAATTCAAGCCCTTAACCACTGCCATTCACCATTACTTCAGCAACTATGATCTTCTATGGACTGTTTTTCGTTGTTCTACACTTTAATTTTGGACTGTTATGGTCACCTAATATTACTGTTTTTAATTTCTTGTATCATTATTATATAATACTGTGTTATTGCATTAATGGACCTGTTAAGCAGCAGCAAGCAAGAATGTCATTGTTCCGTGGCCGGTACGTATGACAAATTAAAAACACTTGACTAATTTCCAGGGTGCAGAAAGAAAATCTGTAATTTCAATTTAGTTGTAGGGAAATGTTCATTAGTCAGTTCATTTCAGTGTTTCTTCCAGAGGACAATAAATTACCGAAGTCACCACTTACATGCAGCTCTTCCACTTTTGCTATTGTTTCTGCCTGGGTAAATGGTTTTTTTTTCTTCCTGTTCAGGTCCTGGAGAGATTTAAATAAAATCTGTTACTTTTTACTTTAAAGTAATATGAGAAACATATGTCAATAGACTTATATTTTAACTCCAGACTTACAATAACAAATGTTTTATTTGCTGCAAATAGTGCTCTCCTTCACAATCTGAAACTTTCCAAATAATTGGGGGGAAATTTTTTACGGGGCTCAGTCCACAGATTGGAAGTGATGTGCAGCACAACCTCTGCTTGGCAGTGTCAAATATCTGAATGTTTTAATGGTTTTGAAGTACATGTATGCGTGCATCCATTAACTTAACAAGAAAATCATTGTAACTTTTATTTAAAAACAGGTGTGAGTTTAAGTGTTTGCATATCACAGGACATTAAGAAATATTCAAATTAGAAACAATTCAGTGGCCAGTGAACTTGGGAACAGGACTCACTGGCAGTCAGTCTTTCTGGTAGAGCAGCCAGTCTCCCCTCTGCCGTGATCTGGTAAGATCATGTCCTGGACCACAGAAAGAAACATGGGGAAGGATCTTTTGTGCAACAAGATTGTCAAATATTAAATACATGCTGCAATGCATACTGCTGATTAATTGTGGACGGTCAAGTGGCCCAGTGGGTATCCAGTGATCCAGGTTTGATGACATCTGCGTTGAATGTGCATTCTCCATCTGAGCGTCTGGGTTTCACCCAGCTGCTTCAGTTCCTTCCCACATCCTAAACATGTGCTTATTGTTTAATCGGCTATTGGATATTAACATATATGTGGGTGGATAGTTGCTACAAAAAACGAGGAAAATTAATGGTCATTTTAACTACTAGGTTATAAGAAAATAAATGGGTGAATGGGGATTGCTCCAAGAGCTGGCAGGCCAGATGGCCTTTTCCTATGTCGTACTGAAATACACCCATATAAAATCCACCTGGAAAAGAAGAGACAGATGCTGGAATCTTGAGCAAAAAACAAAATGTCAGAGGAACCCAGCAGGTCAGGTAGCATCTGAGGAAGGAAAAGGACCAACATCATTTCAGGTTGGGATCCTTTTTCAGATTCAGACTGATCGTTCAGACTGATCCTTCTTCGGAGTGGAGGGGGCAAAACTGGAAGGGAAGGTGATGGGTTAATTGAGGTGAAATCGCCCGATTGGTCTTTGGCAGATTGGAGATATTAACCAAGGCTGGAGATAAAGTAGAGATAAAAGGCCATCAGATGTGGGGTCTATGGGAGGAAGATAAAATAAAACTTTATTCATCCCCGGAGCGAATTGAAATAGGAAGTGAAATGTAGATTAACTTCTACATGGAGCGATAGTTGGGAGAACAAAAAAAAATGGGGAACAGTGGGGGAGGATCCAAGATGAGTAAATGGAAGAGGGGATAGGAACTGTGTGACAGGAGCAGGGGATGCGTAAAGAAAAGTGTTCACGCTGGAGGATGGAACTAGGTAGGTGAGAAGTGCGAGGTGGGGTTACCTGAAATTGGAGAATCCAATGTTCATACCATTGGGTAAAGGGCCAAGTGAAATACAAAATGCTGCTCTACCAATTTGCACGCAGCCTCACTCTGGCAGTGGTGGAAACAGGGTATAGACAGGTCGCTAGGGCAAAGGGAAGGGTAATTATAATTGTCAGCAACCGGGAATTCCAACAAGCCCTAATGGACAGAGCGTAAGTGTTCGGCAAAATGACTGCCTGTCTGTACTTTGTCTTGCCAATGTAGAGGAGGCAATATAAGGGCACCAAATTCAATAGATCTGGTTGGAGGTGTGTATACCTGTCTCACCTGCAAAGGCCATTGAGGTATTTGAATGGAGATGAAGGAGGTCTACAGACAGGTATTGCATCTCCTGTGGTTGCAGCGGAAGGGGAGGATGGGCAGGTGAGGATGAGTGAACCAAGGAGTCGTAGAGAGACACAGTTCCACAGAAAGGGGTTAGGACAGAAGGATGTGGCATGTGGTGGGATTCGTTGAAAGTGTCAGAAAAGTCAGAGGATGAAGTGTTGGATGCGGAGGCTGGTGGGGTGAAAGGAGAGGACACGAGGACTCTATCCTGGTTCAGTCTGGAGAGATGGTTGGTGGTGGGGGCACAGGAGGCAAGAGCCGAACAACGGAAAATGGAAGAGACCACAACGATGGCCATGGGGAGAAAAATGACTTTTACTGAGGCCAAGGCTTGCTGGAGCTCCAGGTTGCTTGCCCATTTTAATTCCTCTTCCCATTGCACACCAACCTTTCTATCCTCGCCCTCCTCCACTAGATTCACCTGTTCTTGCCCCATCCCTTCCCATTAGCTCTCTCTCCTCTAGCTTTCACCCCTCTCCTTCTTCAATCTCAATCCAAAACATTATCTGTTCTTTACCCTCTACAGATGCTGCCTGGCGGCTCAGATCCTCCAGCGCTGTTTCTTCCCCCACCTGGAAAGGAATCCAATCTCACAATTCTGCAGCAATCTTTCCTCTAAAAGTGAAGCTTGAAATCGAATATTTCAATCTTTGCTGCTAAGTGCTATCTTGCTCTCAAGCTCCACCTCCAACTCTTTACTCCCCTTCCTTGCCATTTCTCTTTCAGGGAACAGTCCACAATCTGTCTCACGCTATTGTGGACTGCATTACACGCAGCCATTTTCTCAGCAGCCATTATATCTGTTCCGACAATGCCAAATTCTATATTATTGCCTCCAGCACATTTTTTCCACTCAGCCACGCATTCCGCCACATCACTGACAAAGTCTTCAACCATGACTATTCAATTTTTGTTTTGCAGCGTGTCTCACCCTTCCCCTTCCAACCCAGATCCATGTCATAAATTCAGGTCCGAGGAGCAGAATGACCCCGCCATTCAATCATAGCTCATCTATCTTACCCTCTCAACCCCATTCTCCTGCCTTTTCCCCCATAACCCTTGACACCCTTACTAATCAGGAATCTGTCAATCTCCACCTTAAAAATATCGAGCATGTCGTCTAGGTAGCAGCAGCCTGAAGTAAGCGAAGGGCTCGCTGGTGCAGATCAGTGGCACCAGCGCCTAGTTTTAAGGTGAAACACACAAAGTGCCAGAGTAACTCAGCAGACTGAATAGTCTGTAGAAGGGTCCCGACGTCACTTATCCATCTTCTCCAGAGATACTCCCTGACCCTCTAAGTTACTCCAGCAAGTTGTGTCCTTTTGTGTATTAATCATCATCTGCAGTTCTTCGTTTCAACTACATACAATGATAATACCGTACTCAGTTTTAGTTTAGTTTAGCACCGAAACAGGCCCTTCAGCTCACCGAGTCTGCACTAACCAGCGACCACCTCGTACACTAACAATATCCTACACACTAGGGACAATTTACAATTCTTACCAAAGACAATTAACCTACAAACCTGTACATCTTTGGGATGTGGGAGGAAACCGGAGTGTCCAGGGAAAATCCACGCCGTCTCAGGAAAACGTACAAACTCCTTACAGACAGCACCAGTAATCAGGATCGAACCCAGGTTTGCTGTATATAAAGGGTATACTGTATATAAAGTTAAGAAAGGCATAGATAGGTAGACATTTCCTAGGGCAGAACTTTAAGGTGGGAGGAGTAAAATTGAAGGGAGATGTGCAGGGCGAACTTAGCCTCCCTCCCCACTGAGTGGTGATGCTAAAAACACACTGCCAGGAATGTTGGTAAAAGATGATACAATTGTGACGTGCAAGAGGCTTTTAGATAGGCACATAGATATGCAGGGATTGGAAGGAATATGGATCACGTGCAGGCAGAGGAGATTAATTTAACAGTCAAACAGTTTCCTGTGTGACAAATAGATAATACCAAGCTAGGACATAACTTCTTCCCTAAACATTAGTGAACCTTTTAAAAAAAAATAGAATTTGCTGTTTCATGGTTACCATTGTAACTTACCTAAATCACAGAACTAATAATAACACTTGTATGTATTTATATTATATGTAATATATTTATATTACATACTCATATGTATTTATATTCTTTACAACATCATCCAATCTGCACCATTTAATTCCTTATTGCCCCTGATGGGGAAAGGATGGATGCACACAGAGTTAGGTCAAATTATTAATTAATTTAATGTGCACAACAATGGTGCTATTATTACAAAATCAAATAGTGTTCAAAAACTTTGCTTTATCATAAGAGATATTTGAAATTGTCATATTTTCATAAAAGACAAAAAACTGCTTTGCAGCATTTCTTACTTTTGTAGCACATTTTCCTCCTTTTGAAGTTTAGAACTGTGATGTTCTTTGCAGAGTTAATAGTTAGGTTAAGCTGTATTTCCATTGTGACCTCCGAATCAAAATTTCCCGTGCATAAAAGATCCACTCTAAATACTGAAAAAGACAAGGAAAATTGTGAAGATTATTGCTGACATGTGCCCAACAAAGATGTTGCACTAGTGCAATTGCCACATAATCATAACTTCAAAAGGTTAATTTTTACTCGTATAGTTATATGGAAAGGAGAAAAAAGTGACTGAGGTTTCACAGCACGCATTTACATTCACAGTTGGTCATTGAGGTTTTTCAAGCAAATCAGGATATCAAAATGCTTGCAGGATTTTATCTTTTGTCTCACACGTGTCAATAACTGGTACATGTTATATCAATCAGTGATGATAGGCTCAATAATAGAACCAAATGGACCATGTTTTTTCGTACGTCTAAAGAAACTCCAATTTAAAATTCATGTTCAAAAGCATAGAAAAGATTGCAAAGCACTCAATGTGAGCTCCTGTACATTGGAACGGCCAAATGTAGAGTCAGTGACCGATTGTCCGAACACTTGCGCTTGGTCGGCCGAAGTCTATGAGATCTCCCGGTTGCTAACCACTTTAACTCCCCTTCCCATACTGACTTTTCTGTCCTGGGCCTCCACCATCACAGACAAATTGGAGGTACAGCATCTCATAATTTGCTTGGGTGGCTTACAACCCATCAGTATGAATGTTAAAGAATTCAAGTTTTTGTAACATCTTCTCACACCCCCTCCTCTCCATCCCGCTGGACTTTTAACCAGTTTCACTGTTCTCATCAATTTATCCATTTGTCGCTTTACCTTCGCCCCTCGATTCCATCCAAGGACCCAAGCAGTCTTTCCAGGTGAGGCAGAGGTTCACCTGCACCTCCTCCAACCTCATCTACTGCATCTGCTGTTCCAGGTGTCAACTGCTCTACATCGGTGAGACCAAGCGCTGGCTTGGCGATCACTTCGCCCAACACCTCAGTTCGCAATACCCAACCTGATCTCCCGGTGGTACAGCACTTCAACTCCCCCTCCCATTCCAAATCTGACCTTTCTGTCCTGGGCCTCTTCCATGGCCAGAGTGAGGAACAGCACCTCTTATTTCGCTTGGGTAGTTTACACCCCAGCGGTATGAACGTTGACCTCCAATTTCAGGTAGTCCTTGCTTTCTCCCTCCTTCCTCTCCCCAGCTCTCCCACAGCCTACTGTCTCCACCTCTTCTTTTCTTTTTCACGCCCCCCCCCCTCCCCCAACATCACTCCTAAGGGTCTTGACCCGAAACGTCGCCTATTCCTTAAGCAGCTCCATAGATGCTGCCTCACTCGCTGAGTTTCTCCAGCTTTTTTGTCTACCTACGATTTTTCCAGCGTCTGCAGTTCTTTCTTAAACATTTCTTAAGGAATGATTAATGTAGTTTAATGGAAGTAAGTGCGAGGTGTTGCATTTGGGAAGTCATACCATGGCAAGACCTTCACAGAGAATGGCAGGGCTCTGGGGAGTGTTGTAGGACAGAAGAACAGAAGGATCTTGGAATGCAATTCATTGTCTCTTGAAAGTGGCATCTCAGGTAGAGAGGGTGGTCAAAAAGGCTTTGGCACATTGGCCTTCAACAGTCAGGGTGTTGAGTATAGAAGATGGGATATTATATTACAGTTGTACAAGGCATTGGAGAGGCATAATAAAGACCATCTTACAATTCTTTACCGAAGCCAATTAACGCACAAACCTGTACGTCTTTGGAGTGTGGGGTGAGACCGGAGCACCTGGAGGAAACCCACGCGGTCATAGCGAGAATGTACAAACTCCGTACGGACAGCACCCGTAGTCAGGATCGAACGTGGGTCTCTGGTGCTGTCAGGCAACAACTCTACCGCACCATTCTATCAGCGTCAAGTGTAGATCATGTCAAACGTAGATTCCCATCTTTCTCACCTGATACAGTGCGTGGAACCTCTCCTTGTACAGAAATGTTAGCTTGAGGCATGTCCATGGCTGCTGGGTCATCCACCTGAAAACCCAATTTGTATTCAACCTGTTGTAGAAAATATAACAAAATAACATGAGAATAAATCATTTAACTTCCTGAATACCATCAATAAGATAATGCCAAATTAATTTTTTCACAGGTCATATTATTTATTCATTGCAACAGGACTAAATTGATGAAACCGTCAGATAAGGGTCGAGAACACAGGTTGAATGCTGTTTCCGGAACCCTCGGTTCCGGAGCCTTTCTGGATTATCCTTTTTTATGGACCAACAGAGGTCACAACATAATGAAATGACAAAAACACCCCTGGCTCGCTAAAAACGCCCCTCCCATGTCTTTAAAGCATCATGGAGTGCCAGAAACTTAAATAAAATAAATATAAAATGTAAACTGATTGTGAATGGAATGACTGCCGACACATCCCCGGCTCCCACTGTCTTCCCGTCCATTTAAAGCATTGCTTCCGACCTCCCTCCTGACTTGCAATGTGCACCAACTAGCCCTTCTTCACCAATTCACACGGCTGTTGTTGCGGCTCATGTTGCAGCCCCTGCTGACAGCGCTTTCTTTGGGTCGTCGCCCCCTCTGACCCACCCCCTCCTCCTTCTCCCCCGGAGTAGCCAACATACTCCACCCTGGAAGTGACAGCAACTGAGATAAGAGGGAACCCCACAGTGACCCAGCACTTTCAGTTTTGTGCAGTGGCCTCAAGAAAGCATTGTCTCCAGGAGCGACAATGTGAGTCGCAACAGCCTTGTTAACCCGATAGGCTGGTGCAGACGAGGCATCTGCGTCTAGTTTTAAAGTGAAATGACCCAAAGTGCTGGAATAACTCGGCCAACTGAATGTCTGAGGATGTGTCCCAATTTCACCTATCCATGGTCTCCAGAGATCCTGACCCACTGAATTACTCCAGCACTTTGTGTCTTTGCGGTGGGTGAAGAAGGGCTCGCGGGTGCACCTTGCGAGTCAGGGGTGGGGTCGGAAGCCAGAGCTCCAAATGGCCGGGGAGATGATTCAAGCTGGAGATGGGTCGGCAGGTCCGTCCGTTATATCCACCATCTGTTACAAGGTGGTTGTTAAAACAAGGGTTTATTGTATTGTTTTTACGAAAAACATAGTTGATTCTTTCACAGTATAGGGACAGGATGGGGAAAAAGCACTCGTCCATCTGTTCCAAAAGCAAGTAATTCCCATCCCAAATAATCCCCTCAAATAGCTTCCCCACTCCTAACACGAGGTCACCTGCCTATAATTTCCTGGATGCTCTCTACTTTCCTTCTTAAACAAAGCAATAACATTGGCTGATATACACTGGGACCTCACCTGTGCTTAGAGAAGATACACATATTTGTCAAGGCCCCTGCAATCTCCTCTCTTGTCTCTCAGAATAACCTCCAATGCATTACATCAGGCCCTGGTGATTTCTCCCACATTGCAAAGATGTGCAGGTTTGCATGTTGAAAATGGTTTATTTGCATTGCCGTTAGTGTGTATTGGATAGAATTAGTGTACGGGTGATCATTGGTTGGCGTGGACTCAGTGGGCCAAAGGGCCTGTTTCCATGCTGTATCTCTAAACTAAACACTCCTTTCCTCAGCTCTCCTCATTGAAGGGACATCTTAAAGAGATGTATAAGATCATGAGGGGAATAGATAGGGTAGATGCAGAGTCTTTTACCCAGTCGGGGAATCAAGAATCAGTGGACATGGTTTAAGGTGAGAGGGGAAAGACCCCGAAGGGCAACGTTTTTACAAAGGGTGATGGGTATGTGGAACAAACTGCCAGAGAGGAGTTAAGGCAGGCACTATAACATTTGGACAGGTACATGGATAAGAAAAAAATTAGAGGAATATGCGCCACACGTGGGCAGGTGGACTAGTGTAGATGGGGCTTCTCGGAATGGACTAGTTGGGCTGAAGGACCTATTTCCTTGTTGTCTGACTTGATGACTCTCTCCAATTTGTCCATATCTTCACTTTGTTCATCATATTCCAAAGTACTTGAGCTGTGGCATAATTGTAGAACACAATTCTAGCCTATTTCCTTGGTCTTACATTCTACGTCTCATCTGATAAAGGAAAGCAACTTACATGCATTTTTTAATCAACTTACTCTGCCTGCTCTGCTACATCTGTGGATGTTCTTTTCTTCAGCACTACTCAATATCTCCCAATATTATATATTCCCTTACCTTGTGCAACTCCTGAAAAGCATTACATTGTACTTCTCTGGTCTGAATTGTATTTGCCACTTTTCTATTGAATTGACCAGACCGGCGTGTCTTATAACTCAGTAAACAAGAATGGGATCAAGCAACTGCTCACAAATGGATCTAGCTGCTCCAGCCTTGAGCTCAACCCTCCTACATCCTATTTACAGCTAATTGCAACAGCTATATCATGAGGGGTATTTAATGAGGATGGAATGAAATCTTTGAAAGATTTAGGAATTCAGAGCTATGAAGAAGAGGAGTTAAGGACAGAAGAGGATTCATATTGAATGGTAGAACAGATGAGGGCGAGATGGTCTCCTCCACCTCCTAATATCTGTGCACTGAACAATGGAACAGAGATAAAAAACGCTACCAAGGGAACTACGCCTATGAGAGGCTATCATTTTAAGATGACTATTAAAAATGATGCAGAGGAATGTGTGGTTAAACACATTGACAGCTACAGAAGTATTTTGATGGATCAAGATCCAAAAGGTAGGCAACTGAAGTTTTGTAAGAACATATGTAAAACTGGGGGATAAATTTTCCTGAAGGCTGTACGTAAAAAGAACAAGGAAGTAGAATGTGGATGTGTGCAACAAGGTGATCAGAGATGGTCTTTATTTATGTCATGGAATAGTCTACACCGTAGAAAATAGATGCAGGAGTAGGCAATTCGGCCCTTCGAGCCAGCACCGCCATTCAATATGATCATAGCAGATATCCAAAATCAGCACCCCATTCCGGCTTGTTCCCCATATCCCTTGATCCCCTTAGCAGGGCTCGAAATTAACGGTTGCCTGGGTGCCACTGACCACTCAAAGCGCCGCCGGGCAACCTAAACACCGAGCCATTTTACCCGCCTTGGCAACCAGATACTGGTTTGTACCGAAGATAGACACAAAAAACTGGAGTAACTCCGCGGGTCAGGCAGCATCTCTGGAGAAAAGGAACGCGACGTTTTGTGTCGGCGGTGACGGCTGTATTGCGTGGGAAAGATACTAGGTGCGGGGTGACGAAGGGTCGCAGCGAATGACGGGCCCCGAACAGCGGCACCATCTACTCCTCCTCCGGCACCCCGCTCGCCCTGATAGCGGCCGCTGCTTGCAAACCCGCTAACGGCGTTTTTTTTTTAAAAACTCCCGCACGCCGAGGCCGGGAGGAAGGAGGAGGCTTCGGCGTGCGGCAGGGTTTAAAAAAAAAAAAGATTTATCGCCATTAGCGGGATTGCAAGCAGCGGCCGCTATCAGGGAGGAAGAGGAGATGCAGCCGCTGTCGCGGCCGCTGTGCGGGACCCGTCATTCGCTCCGACACTTCTAAAGCAGCTGCACCATAGATCCTATAGCTATAGGATCTTTGAGCTGCACCGCTCGGCCCCGCACCTTGCTGTTGGCTGGCAGAGGAGGGAGGCGATGGCGAGGAAATCCCAACGGCCAAGGTAGCGTGACGATGTTGTCTGAGGAGCGCTAACCCTCCTTCCTCCATACCTCGCCCCCCTTCTCTCTCTCTCTCTCTCTCTCTCTCTTGTACGCCCCCTCCACCCCCCCCCCTATCCTGGGACCCCTCCTCTACATCCCGCACTGATCCCCTTTCCCGCCTCTGTTCAGTCCTCACTGACATCCCCTGTGCTCCCCTCCCCATCTCCCCCCCCCCCCAATCTATTCATCCAGCGCTGATCACCCTATCCACCTCGCATTAATTCTCCTGCCGCCACCCCCCCCCCCCCCCCATCCATCCTACACTGGTTCCCCAATTCACCCTTTCCCATCCATTCTGCATTTCTCCTCCATCCATCCTATACTGATCCCCATCCATCTTGTACTAATCCACGCATTCATCCCATACTGACCCACCCTCCATTTACCCTGCACCTTCCCCTCATTCATCCTGTAGTGATCTCCCATTCATCCTGCACAGACCCTCCGATCCACACTGTACTGACCCCCCCCCCCCCCCATTCATCCTGCACTGATCTCCCCCCCCCACCCCCCCCATCCATCCTGTACTGATCCTCCCATTCAAGAAGAATGGGAGGAACAGTCTGAAGGATCTTGACCCGAAACGTTGCCTATTTCCTTCGCTCCATAGATGCTGCCTCACCCGCTGAGTTTCTCCAGCACTTTTGATATACACTGGGACCTCACCTGTGCTTAGAGAAGATACACATATTTGTCAAGGCCCCTGCAATCTCCTCTCTTCAACACCACTGACATCCCCCGTGCTCTCCCCACACAATTTTACCTACTCCAACCAACACGTACTAATTCACCTGCCTCAATCCATCCATTCTGCACTGACTGCCTTCTAACCCCCCACCCCCCCCCCACCCCCCCGGCCATCTATCCACCCCGCACTGATTCACACACACCCCTCTCCCTGACCCTATTGTCCTGGAAATGTCTTCAGAGCGAACATTGACTATGTCTGATAACAGAATGCAATCAAATGTGTTTTAATTCCCAATGTTATTATTTGTTTTAATCCATAAAGATTGATTAATTAAATTGTAAACACGTGAAACATTAAAACCGCAGTGTTCGATTGTCACTGCTACCGTTGACACATTATCACAGAATTCATTTTAACGGCAAATCAATGCTCTTAATATGGAGTATCAGTACTGTAGTTATTTAATGCGCAACATTCACAACTATACGTACGTATATATGTTACCATGGTCCAGGATTTATTGACACAGGTTGATCATACGCTGAATAATCCAACCACATTTTTGTTTGGAAGTGGAAAGAACTAATAGAAATTGCATTAATTGCAATGTGTAAAAAGAGTTGAGATACTGTCTTATAATTTTGCTGCATGTCATTGAGGGATATATCATATCTTGATTGATAAATGTTAAGTTTGTGACTTTATTTGAAGCAGAAATAATATGTGAATGCTTCATTGAGCATAATTCCGACTGGTAACTACGCACTTTGTCCGAGCACATTATCGCACGCGTCATGCAAGCCATCTTAAATGACCACCTAAACTGTCATTTGGCAACCTAAAAAGCTGCCAAAGTTGCCCGGCTGGCAACAGGGAAAAAAAGTTACGCGAGAGCCCTGCTTAGCCCTAAAAGCTAAGTCTAACGCTCTCTTGAAAACATCCAGTGAATTGGCCTCCACTGCCTTCTGTGGCAGGGAATTCCAGATTCACAAATCTCTGGGTGAAAAAGGTTTTCCTCATCTCAGTCCTAAATGGCCTACCCCCTATTCTTAAATAATATTTAAATTATATTGATTAAATATACTAATTAAATAATATTAAACCATAATTTATTAAAGATATGTAATGATGATTACAATGATTATTCTCCCTAACCTCCCTAACACCTTGTGTAGGAATCTCAACAACTACTGTAAAATGCTCTGTTCTGAAATGGCAATACAGGTGCACAACCTTTTATCCGAAAGCCTTGGGACCAGACACTTTTCGTAATTCGGAATTTGTCGGCCTTCGGAATGGAAAATTTTTAGCGTAGATTTTAATGGCTGGCTCAGTGGTAGAGTGCTCGGCTCATATCCGCAAGGTCGCGAGTTTGCGCCTTGATCCCGGCAGTTCCTCGGTCGCGAGTTTGAGTCTTCAATGTAGTTTTTTCTTGCAGAATAAATGTCTGTATGAAATGCAGTGTGTTGAATGAATTCCTGAATTTGTAAATGTGACCGCAGCATTGAATCACCTCTCGCACTCATGTCACCCTAGCGGGGCTACATGCCCTTAGGCGGCCTAAGGCGACATTTTCACACTCTTATATCCGTGTGCAGCAGAGGCGACGTGCGTTTGGCGCCAAACGTGAGCTTTGGCGTGCCATGTTTAGCGCCAAACGTGAGCTTTGGTGAGCTTTGGTGTGCAGACGACATCCTGGAAAAAATGTCCGGTTTCTTCCAGGTAGGCGATATACCCTCCACTTCTCTTTTATGAAGGGGATTTAGTTCCCCTTTCTTCCAGGACCGACCGGAGGTTCCGCTGTCACCTCTGCGGGCCACCCTCGGTGAACGCTCACTCAACTTTGTCTTGGGATTCCTACTCTCCCGCGCAATGTACCCTCACCTTCTCTTTTATGAATGGGGATTTAGTTCCCCTTTCTTCGAGGACCGACCGGAGGTTCCGCTGTCACCTCTGCGGGCCGCCCTCAGTGAACGTCCTGTCTCCCTGTCCCTGGGATAGTAGGGGGCGATCAAACAGCACAATACCCCCCTCCCCCTCCCCCTCCAACTCCAGATGAATCCGCTCCCCGATGGGCCGCTACGGCGACAAGTGGCAGTTCGCCCACAGCCCGAGCTGCGCGACCCCAAGAACAAGACGTCCCTTGCACACCATCAGCTTCTGCCCATACGGGGAGCGTGTTCCTCTGGAGCTGGAGCGGGGTTGGGCTGGAGTTGCTGATCTGGGATCTCCGTGCTTGCAGTGGGCCTGGGGGTCGGTGTCCCGATGAGGGGGCACAGCTCGGGCTGTGGGCGAACTGCCACTTGTCGCCGTAGCGGCCCATCGGGGAACGGCTTCTGGTGGTCCTGACGTCTCCGGCCAGTTTGCAGTTTTCCTCTGGAGTTGGAACGGGGCTGGGCTGCTGCTGGCTGTGGGTCTCTGGGATCTCCGTGCTTGCAGTGGGCCTGGGGGTCGGTGTCCCGTTGGTCCTGACGTCTCCGGTGACTGGCACTGACCTGCTGGCATTGCCGACGTGAAGACAGTGCAAAGCCCCCGCGCCGGTGCAATGGGCGGGGAGCTGGAGAGGGGAGGGAAGGGGTCACACACATGGCCGGGAAGCAGAGGGGTGTAGGTGGGGTGAAACTGAAGGGAGCGACAATCTGCTGCTGCCTGCCCTCTGAGTTAAAAAGTTCCCACGCAAGACTCACGACACACTGTGTATCGTGAGTCTACCGTGGGAACTTTTTAACTCAGCGGGCAGGCAGCAGCATATTGTCAATTATTAACCCTCCCGCGCAATATACCCTCACCTTCTCTTTTATGAATGGGGATTTAGTTCCCCTTTCTTCGAGGACCGACCAGAGGTTCCGCTGTCACCTCTGCGGGCCGCCCTCGGTGAACGTTTTCAAGGACCTTTCTTCAAGGACCGAAAAAATGTCCGCTATTCGGAGGTTTTCGTTATTTGGATCTTCGGATAAAAGGTTGTGCACCTGTACTACAAATGTGGATAATTTGCTTCCTGTGTGGTTTGTATTATGGGGATCACCTGTAAGCAGCAGAGATGCAATTTGATTGTATAATACGATTTAATGTTTTTGATTAGAGCCCGGAGTTGATCTTAGCTGTTTACCTTGGACTTGGCATGCCAAGTAAAGTGAAGACTGTTGGTCTCCCCTGGTACAAGCAATTTAAAAGGGAGTGCGAAGTGGCTAACAACATCATTCCGCACATAATACAACTCCGCATCAAGACCTGTTGAAAGAAAAAAGAGTTGCATGTAATTCATGCAAACTTTACTGCAAATTAAATAACAAATACTTAATTTTTAAGTTTTCAACCACAAATTCTAGTAAAACTTGGCATCGTAAGAGGTTGCAAATATTATAATTCCAAAGTGACTCAACCTCATACCTGCTAACACAAAAGGAAATATGCCGCTTTCAGCATAGTCCTGAGATTGCTTTGAACAATCTAGATCATGAGACTTCATTACTTATCACAAATTTATTTTCTTTACTCACATACAATAAACACAGCCCTGCCAGCATCATTTCATTATCGATGGCAATTACAGATCCAATTTCTCCACAACCTGTCTGTCACCTCTTAAGTGACCTTTGCTCAGCTGTAATACCGAGACATCCTATTTCATCTTCTCATTCTCAAATTGCAGGTTGAATTTTATCATATTACGAGACTAAGTGGGACCCGTTGGGTCCCTGTCACATGGGAGGCCTGGTCCCCCAACGCAACCCGTCCCCCAATGCAATATTCCACCACTCACCCGTTCCCCCAATGCAATATTGCACCACTCATGCATAGCCCCCAACTGCGCAGGCACAGCTCATTTCCCCTCATCCCCTAGCACTCCATACCCGTCCTCTTCACCCTCCCTCTTCTTTCTCTTCCCCAATCCCTCCCTCCCTCACAGTTCCCCTACCCTCAGTCACTCCCTCCCCCCCCAATAACTCTCCTCCCTGCCCCCTCCTATCCCTCTATCTCCCATTCCTTACCTCCCTATCCCCCCCCCACTATCCCTCCTGACCTCCCCGACTGCCCTCTTCTCTATTCCCCACTCCCTACCTCCACCACTCCCTCTATTCCCCTCCTCCCTCACTCCTCACCTCCCCCACTCCCTCCCTACCCCTTCCTCTCCCTCAATCCCCCACTCTCCCTCCTCACCTCCCCAGGATCTTTCCCCTCTCCTCCCCCAATCCCTCCCTTTCCCCTACCCTCAGGGAACGGGTAAACGGGACCGCCATTGCCACATAGGGCGGGCAGGGGAGAGGGGTGAGTGATGAGGGAGAGAGATGGGATCAGGACCTCCACTGGAACCCCCCCACCGCGGCCACCGCCGGTGGTTGGGGAGACGATAGACAACTTCCTTTGGGGAGGGGAGAGGCGTTTGAGTGCGGCAGGACAGACCGCCGCCGGTGGGGCATGAAGGGGCGTCGCCGTCCCGGCCGTGGCATTGACTGACAGAAGAGACCAATCTGCGTGGCACTGACTGAAGGAATTTGCGAATTTGGTTTTTAAGATTTTTAAACCTCGATAACGTTTACAATATACCACCGATCGGAACGAAACTAGTTGCACTCGCAGTACAGGAGAACGGTGAGTAATCTGCCGAAAAAGCATAGCGCTATTGCGTACCATTTTTGCGTAAATAGAAAAAAACGCGCAAACCGGAAGAGCACAAGGTCAGAGTTTTAGTTATGTATAGATTATCACAACCTCCTTGTGATTCCATTATCTAAAGCTCCCGAATCAAATCAGGTTCATTATACAACAGCAAACCCAGAATTGCCTTTTGCCTGGTAGGCAAGAAACCATCTCGTAGGCACTCTACAAATACCCTCTCTTGGGGTCCAGTAGCAACCTGATTTTCCTAGTCTATCTGCATATTTAAATCTCCCGTGATCACCTTTGTTACATGCTGATTGTATCGCCTGATGTAATTTGTGTCCTGCATCCCGACTACTGTTTGGGGGCTTGTAAATAACTCCTATCTTCCAACCAGGCTATCTGGGTTAACCGTAAAATTAAGAAATAGGCAACCACTTTTCTGGGATTATTCTGAAGGTGCCCCTGAACGTCAGTGGGAGATAGATTAGATATGGGGACAAATTACAAAGGTGCCAAAGCAATTTGGTTCTAGTAGTGAAGAGTTTAATTTCCCAATATTAACTGGGATTGATTTAGTACAAGGGGCTTGCATCATAATATACATACAAAAGTTTTTTGAGTAAATATGTAGATAGTCCTACTTGAGAAGGTACAGTGGAAGTGTCATTTCAGAGACCATCATCGAAATGCTGTAAATTTGAAAGGAGTTACAGAAGGGGATAAGGATGGTCAGCAAGTTAAGGTCCTAAATTGGGGAAGGCCTATTTCAATAACATAAAACAGTACAGCATAAAAACAGGCTCTTCGGCCCAATGTCTGTGCTGAACATAATGTTAAGGCCATCACTTTTCTACCTGCACATAACCTATATGCCTCCATTGCCCGCATATCCAAATTCCTATCCAAAGGTCAGTTAAATGGCACTAACATATCTGCTTCAACCACACCACCGGCAGCACGTACCAGGCACTCACCACGCTCTGTATGAACAATCTTGCCCCGCACACCTCCTTTAAATGTTGCCATAAGACAAACTTTATAACATATCAACTTTATAACATAAGACAGGACCTTGTAAAAGTAGATTGGGAGCAGCTGCCTGCTGGTAAAACAAGATCCAACAAGTAGGATTTTAAACAAGAGATATTGAGAGTTCACAACTAACACATTCCTTTAAGAGTGAAAGGTAAGAATTTGATTTGATTTTGATTTTGATTTTATTAGGGACAGTGCATATTAATAAAACATTTGCATGTAATATGCAAGATTGTAGCCAGTGGCTAATTTCCATCTTTAGTCCCACACAAAAATAAACACATCCCAAACAAGGTAAAAAAACAAAAGACAAAAACAAAAACAAAACAAACAATATGGTTTAGATTGTATGGCAAGATTAGAGAAGGCTTGATGACAAGGGATTTTAAAGGAATTGATATTATGGAGCTGGTCATCATTAAATGACGATAAATAAAAATTGATAAATCCCTGGATGTTATGAGATACATGCTAGCTAGTTATGTATTACAAGAGAAGTGATCGGGGCCCAGAGATTTCTGCATCTTCATTAAATACAGGTGGGACATCAGATGGCTGGAAGATAGCAAAAGTGTTTATTTTGTTCATGAAAGGCAGCAGGAAAAAGCCAGGTAACTATAGGCAATAGAGTCTGCAAAGAGATGTCAGAAAATACTGGAAAAATTCAAAGGAATAGGATTCATCAACACTTAGTAAGGCTGGGATTGATTAAGGAGAGCCAACATAGCTTTGTTCATGGGATATCCTGGGGAAACGATAAAAGTATATATAATTATGAGGTAGGGTAGACAGTCAGAACCCTTTTCCCAGGGTGGAAATATCCAACAATAGAGGGCATAGCTGACAGTTGGAAAGTTTAATGGACATGTGCGGGGCGTGTCACATAGACCGGTGGGGACCTGGAACACATTGACAGAGTTGCTGATGGAGGCAGATATGATAGTGGTGTTTAAGAAGCTTTTAGATAGGCACATGGAAGTGCAGGGAATAGAGGGCTATGGATCATGTACAGACAGATGAAATCAATTTAACTTGGTATCATGTTCGGCGCACATATTGTGGGCCAAAGGGCCCATTCCTGTGCTGTACTGTACTGTTCTGCACTCAGTTCTATGTTAATCTTTGCCATATGATACCTTTTCCATAACAATTAGACAGGTTTAGAGGGATATAAGCCAAACGTAGGCAGGTGAGACTCGTGTAGATGGGACACATTGGTCGGTGGGGCAAGTTGGGCCGAGGGACCTGTTTCCACACCAATCAATATTATATGCCTTCTCTTTTGTTTTTATGTTGCATTTGACTTCCTTTGTCAATTTCCTCTTTGTATGTTTATTCCACTTTGGGATGAAAAGATCCTGCATTATAAAACATTGGTTCATTCACAAGGAGTATTGTCTGCAGTTCTTGTACCAGACTAGATGAAGAATGTCATTGCATAGAGTGCCGTGATTTGCCAGGTTTGGAGGACTTTTGTTATAAGAAGAGATTGAATAAGCAGAGTTTGTTTTCCCTGAAGAGGCCAAGAAGTGACCAAATAGATTATACAAAATTGTGAGGGGAATAAATGGGGTAGGTAGTAATAAACTTTTTCCCGAGTTCAGATGTCTAAAAAAGTGCATAGGTTTAAGGTGAACAGTTTAGAGGGGTTCTCCGGGGGAATGTTTTTACATGGCGAGTGATTGGAATCTGGAATGCACAAGTTAAGGTGGTGGTGGAGGCAGGTAAACTCACAGCACTCGTGAATATAGATATGCCTGTGCAATAGGCAAGGCATACAAGGCATTAGTACAGATGGATGCAACGGCTAGTCTGACCTTGGTGGGCTGAAGGGACTGTTTCTGTGTTGTACTATTCTATACCTCTATCCTGTGTCATATGACACATCATTGACACAAAAGACAGACAAAAAATGTTGGAGTTATTGAGTGGAGTAATATTGTGAGTACCACCTCCGTTACCACTTTGTGTGTTGATGTACCAGGTGAAAATATTCTTCCTTAAATCCTCTCTAAATCTCCTCGCCTTCACACTCCAAAGATGTGCATGTTTGTAGGTTAATTGGCTTCTGTAAATTGTCCCTCATGTGTAGGTTAGAACATAGTGCTTGGGTGATTGTTAGTTGCCGTGGTCTCGGTGAGCCAAGGGCCTGTTTCCACACTATATCTATAAATTAAACTAAAGGTAGAGTGAATGCAGTCTTTTTCCAGGGGTTGGGGAATTTAAGGTGAGAGGGGGGAAAGTGCTCTTAAGGCTAAAGGAATCAAGGGATATGGGGAAAAAACAGGAACGGGGTACTGATTTTAGATTAACAGCCATGATCATATTGAATGGTAGTGCTGGCCCGAAGGGCCTACGCATGCAACTATTTTTCTATGTTTCTAAATGCACAGTGGGTAGTAAGTAGAATGAAACAAGCTGTTAGAGGGGATACAAGGAACCACAGATGCTGGTTTCCAAAAAAAGACACAAAGTGCTGGAGAAACCCAGTGGATCAGGGTGATCGCTGGAGACATGGATAGGTGACATTTCAGGTCGGAGCCCTTCTTCAGACTGATTGTGATGTGGTTGGGGGCGGGTGGTGGAAGAAAGCTGGGAGAAGGGGAAGAGCGACGCCTGGCGAGTGTTAGGTGGACACAGGGTGGGGGGGACGGTGGTAGATAGATGGTTGGACAAACATCACAGATGAAAAGACAAAAGGTGAGAGATAAAATAGGTGCAAATTATGCAAGGAACACAGGTGGAAGGGAGGATCAGGGGAAAAATGGCTGTGTCGAAGTGGGGCACACGGAAGTGGAGGGGGGGGGGGAGAAGGGGATTTAATTGGTTAGAGGAAGTGGTTGAGTCAGGTGCAATAACAACATTTAAAAGCAAGGTTTAGAGAGAGAGATATGGGTGAAACGCAGGAATATTAGATTAGATGGACATCTTGGCCAGCAATGAAAGAGTTGGGCCAGCTTTTGTACAACTCAATCAAGTCACCGCTCAGCTATTCCTGCTCCAAAGAAAATAAACACAGCCTATCCAGATCACGCCAGCAGTCAATCTGATAACTAATCTTTTGTCTTCGCTGTAACTGCATCGCATAATCTTACTGTGTCGCAGCAATTAGCCTTCAGTAAACCGAAAACAAATCCCAACAAGTAAAACCAAAACAGCCATCAGCAAATATCATTTCTCATTGTTAATGACAGTGATGTTTTAGTTATTACCAAAATCACAGAAGTATCCGCCTCAGAAATGGGCCCTTTTGGATCACCTCATACAGGATGACCATGATGCCCACCTATACAAATCCCCTTTGTCTGCATTAGGTCTGTATCTATCTATGCTGTTCCAAGTACCCGTCCAGAAAACATTACTTTAAAATGTATTGATTCGATAGGCATCATATAAAGTTTATTGTACATCTAAATGCACCAAGTCAAGATTTTTTTTTAATTCAGTCGCCATGAAACGGTTCAGATCCGATGGCAAACTTACCCACTCAAGTGTGTGATCTTGTCATGCACTTTCTATTGCCATACAGATAGATGGTCTTTATGCATACCAGCGCAACACAATTCAAAGTTGATTTTCTTAACCAAGACAAAATCATCTTCCTCTCACTCCGCTCACCCCATCCTCTAGTCCCCACTCTCTACTTCCTCTCACTCTCCCCTCTCTCACTCTCCCCCCGCTCACCCCACCCTCCCCCAATCTCCCCCTCCGCTCAACCCAGCCGAATGCACCAACTTTCTCCCTCCCTCCCGCCCGCCCCACAGCCTCGCTGCTGCCACGGCAGCTGCACTGCTCCTCCCGCGGCCAGGCAGGCCCTATTGCGCGGCCTCCACCACAGGCCGAGGCCAGTACTCACTGATCAGCCTCCGCATCTCCTCCACGCTCAGGTAGACGTTGACGCCGGGGCCGGCGGGATAGACGGCGGCGAGGCAGCAACTCCACATCAGCGCCAGCGCTCGCCGTAGAAGCCGCGCCGACCCACCGACCGCCATCCGCCAGCGGGAGTGGCGCCTGTGCGCGTGCACGTCCCCCGCCGCGGCCGCGCGCCCTGCACGTTACCGCGGGAACGCACGTGCGGATGATCCGCCCCCCGGCGCACGCGGGGCGACGGCAGTTAAACAGATCGTGGTTAAACTGCCACCTTCCCCCTCATCACCCCCAACCCCAAAGATTATAGAGCTCCTCTAGGATCTCACCCCTTCTCTCACCCTCCCGACCTCATCACACTCAACCCCTCCCTCATATCAGAGCAATGTTACAAAATTTCTGCAATTTATCCCATCAGATAAAGCACAAAAATAAGTTTAAATTGACACCTAATT
The DNA here is from genome assembly GCF_010909765.2 of Amblyraja radiata. Lineage (NCBI taxonomy): Eukaryota > Metazoa > Chordata > Chondrichthyes > Rajiformes > Rajidae > Amblyraja > Amblyraja radiata. The sequence continues at coordinate 33,259,599 of NC_045968.1, forward strand.
CACTTTCATATCTTCAGTATTAAAATCGTTATGGCCATTTTCATACTCGGAAATTAGCATCTTGTTCCCTATTGCTTTTCCATTGACTTAACACAAAAGCTGTGATCGAGGACAGTGAAATGGCCATAACTTTCTTAAAAATTAAGGGAACTGAAAGAAATTTTCAGTTATCATAGATTGAAGCATTCTGAAACAAATATGAAACAATCTTACTTGGATGACCTGAAATTAAAGCATATAATTAGTTAGTTACCCAATTGTAGCTAATTCCAAACTTCAATTACTAGATCTAAACATCTATCCATTTCTTAAGAAAAGATTAACATTTTTAAATAGCCTAAGTGTCCAAATAACATTCACAAAGAATTCACAATAAAACATGATTTTTAAATCTCATTTACATTAATTTATAGGCCAAATGGAAGGAATTTAGTGTTCAATTGCTGTAAATTAATGGCCATTTAAATCAGCTTTCGAGTGGGATCCTGTGGAACTCTGTGGAACGCGCTGGTTTGGAACGTTCCCATTGCGGTAGATTTGTACCCCCATATGCCCAGAAAAATACTGCGGGATTTAATGGGGCCCCAAATTAGCTACTCACAACATAAAACTTTGTATATGGGGATCTTAAGAAGCCCTTTTTAATGTAAAAATAAACAACCTACCTTCCGTTGTCCCCTGTATGAGATCCGTCCCGTTGTCGGCGGTCGCGGGTTTAGAGGATAATTTTTAACCTACTATAACAATTAAATTAACCCATTAAATTTAAAAATAGCTCCAGCGAAAGAATCTCCCAGCGATTTTTCGTCAGCAACTAAGTAGGCTGAACAACCTCGATTTGAATAGCCTAGGGGAAATCGCATTTTAAACCCGCCCCCCTCTCAACGGCGCCAAAATCACGCACACGGGCTGGGACAGATCTGCAGCGACGCTTAAGGTGGGTTTTGCAACATACCTACATATCATCCCTCCCCCCCTCATCTCATTCCTCCTCCCCCACTTATTACATCCTTCCTCCTCCCCTCCATTTCATCCCTCCTCCCCCATCTCATCCCCCCCTCATCTCATCTCCACTCAACTCCCCCTCCATCTCACCCTTCCCTTCCTCATCACCCTCAACCCCTCCCTCATATCATCCCTCCCCCTTCTCATTCCCCCTCCCCCTTATTTCATCCCTCCTCCGCCTCCCTCATCTCATCCCCCTTTTTCATCCCCCACCCCCTCATTTCCCCTCCCCCTCATCTCATTCCTCCTACCCCCTCCCTCATCTCATCTCCCCCCCCCCCTCACGTCACCCCTCCTCTCTGCCTCCCTCATCTCCCCCCCCCATCTCACCCCCCCCACCGCATCATCTCATCCGCTCTCTCATCCTCATCTCATCCCACCTCCCCCCATCATCTCATCCTTCCTCACCTCATCCCCCATCCCCATTTATCCTCACATCTCATCCCTCACCCTACCTTATCCCCCTCACCCCGCCTCAACCCCAACCTACCCTACTTCATTCATCCTCAACCCCACCTTATCCCTCTCAAACCCAGCCTGCCTCACCCCACTCTCCCTCCCCAAATCCTCCCTTCCCAATCTTCCCTGCCTCAACCGCCTCACTACCTTCCCTGCCACATCCTCCTCACCCCTCTGTCCCCTAGCTACCCTGCCTTAGTCCCTCCTCACTCCTGAACCCCTCCCTACCTTATCCACCACACCCCTCCTCATCCTCAACATCCCACCCTGCCTCATCCTTCTCGCCCCTCCCTATCCTGCCTCTTATCCTCCCTCCCCCTCCTCTACCCTACCTCACCTCCCCTCCATTCTAAACCCCTCCATACCCTACCTCACATTTCCCCTATCTCGCACCCCCTACCTACTTCACCGCACATCCCCCTCCCTCCTCCCAAAGCCAAACACTTTAACTTCCCATTCCCAACCTGACCTTTCTGTCCTGGGCATCCTCCATTGTCAGAGTGAGGGCAAACATAAATTGGAGGAACAGCACCTATTTTGCATGGGCAGTTTATACCCAGCGGTATGAATTTTGATTACTCTAACTTCAAGTAACCCTTGCTTTCCCTCTCTCTCCGACCCTCCAATATCCTAGTTCGACTAGTTTCACAGTCCTCCTGATTAATGTTAGTGTTTGTATGCCTCGTAATCACCTTCCCCTCAACCACAATGAACCACTCTGCATTTCCTCGACCATTGTCTGCTTTGATCTGCCGTTTTCACACCTTACCCTTCCATATCTCTGGTTTCCCTCTCCCATGACAGTCTGAAGAAGGGTCTCGACCCGAAAAGTCATCCATTCTTCCTCTCCATAGATGCTGCCTGTCCCGCTGTGTTACTCCAGTATTTTGTGTCTATCTTTAAGCACCTGCCGATCGTTCCTACCAATTAGGTAGAGGCCTATGTATGGAAAATAACACCACAGCGTTGGAAGCACTGAATTAATCTGTTTCCACAAGCAACATTCACTTTCATGAATTTTGCAATTACTTTTCAGGGCAAGTTGCTACCATCAAATATATGTCTCTAATCAAATCGGCTTCACAAGATACATCAGAAAAGTTAGTTTACAACATGTTATTCCTAGGTATTTAGAGGCCAATGTATTGAAAAATAACTACAGCTCTGGAAACACTGAATTAGTATGCTTGCAGCAAGCAGCATTCACTTCCATGAATCTTGCAATAACATTTCAGGGCAAGGAGCTACAATCAAATAAATGATTCCAATCGATTCAGCTTCATGAGATACATTGGAAATGTTAGTTTGCAATGCGTTATTACAAAGTACATGATTGTTAGAGGCCATGTATCATACACAGTATCTGACACAGTTGGATTGTTCCTAAAACACTCCAATCATATCGAATGATGGGGCTGTCTCGAGTGGCCCATCCCGATCCTATTTTCTTGTATCCCTGTGACCTTGTTAAATGAAAGCCTCATCAACCACACTGGCCTCTGAATATGTTCTATTACCTCTTCAGAAATTCCTCAATCTCCATGAAAGCCAGGAAAGCACAGCAAGGTTCTACTACCTGGGAAAATGAAGGAAATGTGACTGTTCTTAATTACATTTTCCTGTCATTTTTAAAATGTTCACGCAGGCAGTTTGTCAGCCAGATAATTATCCAGTCTGAAGAAGGGTCTCGATTCGAAACGTCACCTATTCCCTCGTAGCTCCATAGATGCTGCCTCACCAGCTGAGTTTCTCCAGCATGTTTGTCTACCTTCGATTTTTCCAGCATCTGCAGTTCTTTCTTAAACATGATCCTTTGTATGATGTTGAGTCTCTTCCTGTTGTGTGTGCCCCTGGTCTCTGCCTGTTTCTCTCTGGTCTCCGCCTGTTGCCTCTCTGTCCCTGATCTCCGCCTGTTGTCTGTCTGTATGTCTGTCCCTGGTCTCTGCCTGTCGCTTTCAGCCGGTTCACAGCAAAGATCTTTGGTTCACAGGCTGCATCAGCGCCGGGCCCGTGCTGCCCTCTGGTGGTTGTGACCAGATCTGAATCCATGCGAGAGAAAGTTAATCACATGAAGATAAATATAAAATTCTGGAGTAACTCATCGGGACAGGCAGCATCTCTGGAGAGAACGGGTCAAGACCCTTCTTCAAAATAAAAAGTCAGAGAGAAGGTTAATGTTCAAGTTTAATTCCCTCTTAGTTGTTTAAAGTGAAATTATGTGTTTGTATTATCATTTTTTTATTCAATGGCAGGCTGGAAAATCTGGATTAATTCCCATCCTGTGAGAAGCCGGGTTGGGCCATGGACGACCCGCTTGCGTTCCGTGTGGGTGGAGACGTGTTGCTGGGGACTGGGGTCCGGCGCGGACCAGTGGCCCTGGACGAGCGGCAATGTATTTCTCCATCAGAAGTTGTGTGTAACTCAGAGGAACACAAATTCATTCATCAATAGCTAACAAATTAAATAAAGGTGGCGTTAAACAAAGGAGGGGGTTATAACGCGACGGAAGGAAGTGGCAGAATTAAACCGAGCGTTTTATAGTGAACCAAGAATGCAATGAGGACAAAGAACAGAAGGGAGAACGTTTCAGTAAAAGTTTCCGGAGAGGTTTGTGAGATCTCTCCTCAGCGGCGACTTTCTGCACCAGACGCGATGGCTGTGCCTCTGATTGTTCGTTTCTGCTTCACATCTTTCAACCTATAGGATCCTACAGGATCTCTGCTTTCAACCATCCTGTCATCTGGACCAAACCTCTATAATCTTTGATCTGGACTGACCTCTGATTGGAGGCTGCACAGGGACAATGGCGAGTGTCTGACCCGTCAACCTAGCGCCGGGGAAACACTAACATCTCTAATGAAATACGGAGCAGTGAGAGGCAGGGAAAAGCCAGCGCGGATTCATGGTCAGACCGGAATGTGCGCCTCCTTCGATGTGTGAACAGTGGAAGAGGTAAAGGGAACAGGGAAAGACGCCAAGTGCTGGAGTAACTCGGCGGGCCAGGCACCATCTTCTGAGAACGTTTCGGGGTCGGGACCCTTCAGAAGGGCCGCCCAGTGACGACCCCGTCTCCAACATTCCCTATTTACTCTCTTACAAGAGCAACAGGAGATATTCCGGACGACGCTCCTGCGCCGCGTCCCCACATTTCCTTGATTATCGTTGTTTTTTGCATATCTCCTAAGTATCGTCTATTGGGGGGTTGTACGCAAGGTCACCGGGTCATAGGGCTTGACGCACGGAGCCGCTTAATCCATCTGAAGGACATCGCAGTTTCCGGTATATGTTGTTAATACACGAACCGCGTACTTTCCTACCGGTTAAAAACCGCCAAAATGTGATAAATCTGGCTGTAAATTTTGCTTCACAGGCGTTTTCTTTTTGTATGTAAAAACCCACTTGAGAACCATGGGCGATTAAAAAAATTTACAGACAGATTTATCACTTCTGAAACTTTTTAGATGCCAAAGGAATCAAGAAAAAACACAAATAATGCCTCACTGTTGATGAAATGCAGTGAGCAAACGGCCAATGTTCACCAAGCACTTTGGCTGTTGTTGTCCCTTCAGCTCTCGCTTCTATCTACCGTCATTTCTCCTCACTTTTGGAATTCTGAAGTAGCTAAATGTCTCTCACGCTTATCCCAATTTCCATAATTATTTACAGCGCAAAAATTGACAATTTCGGCGGGTTTTAACAGGCCCGCTACACTGGAAACAAACAGTAGCGTAGCAACAGTACGGGTCATGGGTCGTGACCCGACTGCCGTGCAACCTCCCTATAATCTCTCGTTCCCTTTTCCCCAGTCTCTCAGTCTGAAGAAGGGTCTCGACCCGAAACATCACCTATTCCCTTTCTCCAGAGATGCTGCCTGACCCACTGAGTTACTCCAGATTTGTGTGCCTGTCTTCTGTTAATCAAGCTGCCGGTACAGTCTGAAGAAGGGGTTCGGCCTATTTCCTTCGCTCCATAGATGCTGCCGCACCCGCTGAGTTTCTCCAGCATTTTTATCTACCTTCGATTTTCCAGCATCTGCAGTTCCTTCTTGAACAGTTTATAGCGCAGAAGCAGGGAGGTGAGGGCGGAAGCGTGTTACCTGTGGAGAGGTGGGTGAGGGCTCGGGAAAGCCCAGCCCAGATGGGTTACACACAATCACAAGGACGCAGATGTAGGAAACTTTACTGCACAGAGAGAGGGCCGCAGGTGACAGCGAGGAACTCGGGAAGAGCTCCGTTCTCCGGAGGATGGCCCCGACGTGGAGCCCGAGGCCCGAGGCCCGACGAGCCGTAGAGGGAAAGATGTTTCTGGACAAACTCCGGAGCTGGCATCACTGGTAGATAGGGTGGTTAAGAAGGATTTTGGCACATTTGCTTTAATCAGTCAGGGCAATGAGTAAAGGTGTTGGGACCTTATGTTACAATTGTACAAGATGTTGGTGTTGTGTAATGAGACCGTTACACTCATAGTCCTTCATTGTAACACAAGCGGAGGAAACAATATATGCTATCGTCTCCGTAATCAGCATCAAGTCTGACCGTGAGATGGTGAAGTACCGTTATCAATATTCCGGAGTAGGGATGAAGATACGGACTGGACTACATATGGAATGTGCAGCATGCATGGTGATAGATATAGTAAAGGTAGGCTAATATAATTAATCTACAGATGATGAGGCCACATTTGGAGTATTGTGATTAGGCCTGGCCACCCTTCTGTGGGAAGGATGTCTTTAAGATGGAAAGATTGCAGATTACGAGGATGTTGCCAGGACTGGAGGGGCAGTTGGGACTTTATTCCTTGGGGGGGGGGGGGGCGTGAGTGATCTTATAGAGGTGTATAAAATCATGAGTCTAGATAGGGTGAATCCACAGTCTGTTACCCAGAGTAAGAAAATCAAGAAGATAAGGCGAGGAGGAGAAAATTTAACAGGAACCTAAAGGACATTTTTTTCCCCCCACACAGAAAGTAGTGGATATATGGAACGAGCTGCCGGAGGCAGTAGTTGAGGCAGGTACTATAGCGACATTTAAAAGACAGTTGGACGGACGGGTATATGGATAGGAAGGGTTTAGAAGGATATGGGCCAAATGGGAGCAGTGCAAATGAGGCACCTTGGTCGGCATGGACAGTTTCCGTGCTGCCCTCAAATCCCCAGAACTCAGTCAAGCCCTTGGCAATTCTAGAATAATCCTTCAAAAGTCAGAACTGATGATGGCTGAAGTGTGATGGTTATAATCAGACAGTGTGTGTGTGTGTGTGTGTGTGTGTGTGTGTGTGTGTGTGTGTGTGTGTGTGTGTGTGTGCGCGTGCGTGTTACTGCTGCTACTCCTCCAACGCCACTCTCGGGTGCCACTGCATGCCTCACTCCTAGGGAATGGACGTCACCGACACATCAAGACCTCTCACTCCACCATGGCCACGAGGAGGTGACAGCCCTCATTGCCACCAGAAGAAGGGTCCCAGCCCAAAACATCACCTATCCATGTTCTCCGGAGCTGCTGCCTGATCTATTGAGTTACTCAACAACTCGAACTTTTTTCACATGGCAGTGCAGGAGTTGCGGCCACACAGACCCTCCTCTCCGTGTCCGCCACCATCCCCCACCCTCCCCCGTGAGGGACAGACACCCAGCAACACAACAGGGACACACAAGAGTGAAACCCTCCTCTCCCCCCTCCCAGCAAGAACCCCCCCTCCCAATCATAGGCCCCTTGGCCATAGTCGGTGAAACCCCCACCTGCCACCCAGGCACACATAGCGCCCCCCCAGCAAACAGTCAGTGACCCAATTTCTCCCTCACCCTGGTGTGATCAGACGCCTCCTTTCCCACCCCGTGTTGACCAGTCCCCCCACCCCGACTGACCAGTCATCGTTCCCACCCCGAATGACTAACACTTCCCCCCCCCCCCCCCCAAGTAAGACCACACGGAGTCAGGCAGCAGGGCGATATAGTCATTTATTACATTCTGGCGGCTACATCATACAGTTCATGATAAAAATCCTGGTGAATCGTTGCCCACGTTTCCACCCACCCTCGCTTCAGAAGGCCCAGGTCAGAGGGCATGGTCCAGCGACCCCAGGGGAGGTCTGGGGTGGAGGGGCGAGGGCCCTGGACCCTGGGCACAGAAGGCACCATGGAGACTGCTTCATCAACAGGGACACAGAGCGTCCAGGGAAAATGTAAACCTGACTTTTCAAAAGCAGCTGAGAATATTTCAAAAGCACATATATCATTTCACAATAGACAAAATATCTGAAGTGCTTTAAGCCATAGACATGTTCAGACCATACTCTGCCTGCAGATGACCTGTCCGACCAATCTCTCCTTTGCTGCCCTACCGACAACTTTGGTTAAAAATATGACTGACTTCCCATTCTTATATAATAGTACGACTCTGTTGTGCTTAGCACAGGAAAAATATATATATTTATATATTCATACATTCCTTTATATTATGGGCAGAGATGCATATTTTAAAAGCAAACACTCCAATTTCTATTAACAGGAAATAATTGCAAGCACTTTTCACAAGCTTAGAAACCCGTTACACACCTCCCTGCCGATACCTGCCGGGATTCTGACCACTGGAGACTCCAAACTAAAATCCTTTAACCATTCCAGAATCCCACCACCTCAGAAAGTCACTGGGCCGGGGGTCAGCGGGCCCGGCAGGGGTCGGTCGAACACTCTGTAGGGACCTGATATTGCACCTTGGTGTTGGTGATGGCTCCATGCTTCTGCCGCAGGTGCAGGCGCAGCTGGCTCTTGTGGCGGAAATGCAGGTTGCACTTCTCACACTGCAGGGGGAGAGAAAGAGCGCAACAGTGAGGTGGGAGAGCGAGCAAGGTGGTGGAAGGGAGGGGGAGGGTGAAGTGGGGGGCATGCAATGGAGAGGGCAAGGGACAGCATTTTTGGGGGGGGGGGTGAGGGAGGGTGAAGGGGGCAGTTGAGGGGGAGTGAAGGAGGGGGAATGAGGAGCAGGCAAGCGAGGGAGGGGCGGGCACGGGATGACAATGGGGAGCAAGCAAGGGGCGAACAGAGGGCCCCGGCAGCTGTGGGGGGGGGGAGGGATGGGTGTCTGGTGAGCCCCTTGTTAGTCACAGCACGAGGCACAGGTTCATGGGTCACCCCCCCCCCCTCCCCCAAAATTACAAGATTCCTCCCAACCCCACAGAGACTGTCCCGTCCCTCCCCTCCGTCCCCCCCACAACAGGAGGGGTGGGAGGGAGGGGCAGTGGGGGTGGGGGGAGGCAGATCCAGGGAGAGTTGCCTTGCCCCACAGCAGCTGGATGGGGGGTGGAATCGTCACCTCCCCGGCAACTCGAGCAGAGCGCGCCCCCCCCCCCCACCCACCTCATCCCAGCTTCCCAGCCAAAAGTCCCCACCTCCGTTGCCACCCCGCCCTCACTCACGTGGTACGGCTTCTCCCCCGTGTGGATGCGCAGGTGACTCTTCAGCGTCTGCAGGTGCCGGAACCGGGTGCCGCAGATTTCACACGGATACGGCTTCTCACCCGTATGGATCAACACGTGGGCCCGCAGGTGAGCGACCTGCAGGAGGAGAGAGGGTCAGCGCGGGAAGAGAGAGCCAGTATGGGGAGGGCGGGCACTGGTCAGTGGGGGGGGGGGGGTGATGGGGGAAGAGGATGGTTAGCGGGGGAAGAGAGTGCGCTTCTCAGATAAGCATACATTAGTTACCCTCCTGGAACTTCACCTGAACTAAAGATGATGCAAATATCTCTGCATCGACCTCCAGAGTTTCCTCCCAAGCTTCTCACAAGGTCCATGGATGCACTTGGTCGGGCCCTGGGGATTTATCTACCTTAATGCAAGTTATAACCACCAAATTCCCCTCTTTGGTGATTTGTGTTCGGTCTAACTCATCACAACTCTTATGCCTCAACTGAGTCCTCCTCAGTATAATCCAAAAGAGTGAGTCAGAATATAGGAAACTCTGTGCCAGTCATTGTAACATCGTTTATGGGGAGAGTTAGCAGATCTTGTTAAAGATGTCAGAGCAGTTTCTTGTTATTAGAGCAGCAAACACTGCAGACGCACAGGAACTGGTGGGATTAATTCAACTTTCCAGAAGGCATTTGATGATGGCCCACATGAAAGAAGAGTGAGAACTGCGAGCCCCGGGCGTTGGAGGGAGGGTTTCTGAGGAGGCTGGCGTCCAGGAACAGCAGCACGAAGGCTCTTACTCTGGAGTGAGGTTGCGATTGGAGTGTCACAGGGCCTCGGACCTTATAGTTCATACAAATGACTTGGATGAAAGCATGGAATCGAGTTACTATATTCACTGCAACAAAGATGGAGGGGGAAATTAAGATGGAGGGTGTGAACACACAACATGATGGATGGGTAGTTTGCAAGGGGACAAAGATCAGGCAAATGGAACATAATGTGGGAAAAGGTGCAAATGCCCATTTCAATAGAACATTGAGCAGTGCAGGAACAGTCTGTTCGGCCCACAATGTCCATTTCAAAATGATGCCAAGTTAAACTAATCTCTGCCTGCACATAATCCATATCCTTCCTTTCCCAGCATATCCATGAACCTATCTAAAAGTATCTTAAATGCCAGTATTGTATCTGCCTCCACCGCCATCTCTGGCAGCATGATCCTGGTTCTCACTACCTTCTTAAAAAACTTGCCCGCAGATCTCCTTTAACCTTTCACCCTGACCCGATAGCTATGCCCATCAGTCATTGATATTTCCACCCTGGATAAAATGTTTTGAGTATCCACCCTATCTATGCCTCTCAAAGTTGTATCAGGTCTCCCCTCAGCCTGCAACGTTCCAAAGCAAACAATCCAAGTCTGACCAACCTCTCCCTGTTACAAACACATTGTAATCCAGGCAGTGTCCTGGTAAACCTCTCCAAAGCCTCCACAACAGTTCACTAGAAGCTTGCAAGGGAAACGGGTGAGGCAGTGGCCAAGATTCAGCAGGGGCAGTGAGGCAGGCGAGGAGCAGGTGGCCAGGGGGCAGCAACTCCCTCGGGGTAGGGGTTAGTGCAAGAGGGGGGAGATCACTAACCTGGACAAAGCGGGCGCCGCAGGTCTCACACTTGTAGGGCTTCTCCCCGGAGTGGATGCGTGTGTGGGTCTTCAGGTTGGCCGGTCGGTTGAACTGTGCGCCGCAGATGTTACAGCGATAGGGCTTCTCCCCTGCAACAGGACAGGCCGGGTCAGCAGAGCCAACTGGGGGGGGGGGAAGGGGGGGGTGCATAACCACACACATTGCACAATGTAGCCCGAGTTCTGAGCTCCACCCCCACAATCCTGGCAACTTAACCAACCCCAGCACCACCTTCACCCTTGGGTCCCCCTTCCCACCTCCATCCCTCTCTCCCCTCCCCAGCCCACCCCTCCCTGGCTGTGCCTCACCCACTGGCTTGTCCTCATTCCTCTCTCCCCCCCCCCCAAACCACTCCCACCCTACCTCCCCCTCGCCCCTCATCCCCCTTGCCAACCCCCACCTCTCCCCAGCCCCCCCCTCACCCCTCCCTGCCCCAGTTGTCCCCCCACCTGTGTGCACGGTCCGGTGACTGGCCAGGTTGCCCTTGTAGCGGAAGGCTGCCTGGCACCTGTCGCATTTGTACGGCTTGTGGCTGTGGGACTGCACCAAGTGTCGCCGCAGTGCCGTGTCCTCCGGAAACCGGCACTCGCACTGCACGCAGGGGAACGGGCCCGTCTCTGGGGGCACAGGGTCAGGCAGTGTTAGTGACCCCCCCTCTCAACACAGTCACTCAACCCCCGTCCCCACATACAGAAACCCATCCCCCACCTCGACACCGGGTCACCCACCCACTACCGGCACTCTCACTGCACACAGGGGAACGGACCCGTCTCTGGAGGATGAGCATGGACAGCAGCTGTCCCCCCCACCGTCCTTCCCTGTCCTCCATCCCCCACCCCCCCCCCCCTTACCTGTCTCCACCCACCCATCGTTCGCTCCTCCCACCACCCTTCGCACCCCCCTCCCGCCCCCCCCCACCTTCCCGGCCCCCACCCTCGTCAACCCTCTCTCCCCCCCCCTCACCGGAGCTGGAGTCCGACAGCTCGGACTGGGTCTCTGCCGGGTCGTCTCTGTGGGAGGGGGAGCGCCGACAGTGGGGGGGCCGCTGCAGACAGGGCGACTGGCAGGAGCTGCAGGGTGGGGGTGCCCCAGGGGACGACTGCTCCGTGTCCGGCGAGGTTGTGTCCGGCGACCTTCGACCCCAGGAGAGAGACCGTCAGTGTGGGAGATCAGCGCGACCCCCGACCCCTCAATCCCGACCGGCACGAGCCCCCCTCGATCCCCAACCAGTGCCGACCCCCATCCCCACCCACAGCAAAGGTGGTCACGCCCACCCAAGGGGGGGGGGGGGTCTGTTGCGAGGGGTCCCAGAAGGGGAAGGGAGATTGGGAGATGTTTCCTGGGGGGTCCCGTGGGGCAGGGGATCCCTGGTGAGGGGGTCATAGTGACGAGTTACCCAGGATAGTAGAGTTTGTGGGGGGGGGGGAGGGGGGGGAAGGGAGGGAGCTGTCACAGCAGGGGGGGGGGTTTACCTGCCCTGGGAGAGAGTGGGGGCCGGATTACTGGTCGAGGATGTTGCGGGGGGGGGGGGGTCCCAGGGAAGGCGTGGTCCCTGGGGTAAGGGGGCTCCCAAAGGGAAAGTTCTCGACCGGGGTGAGGAGTTCCCAAAGTTGGGGTTCCTGGGGGGGGGGGGGGGGGGGGGTTACCCGAAGGCTTTTCCCGGGTGGAGGTGTCACGGGGTGAAGGAGGGTCCCTGGGGGAGGGGGTTTCCCGAGGGAGGGTGTTTACCTGTCGAGGAGGTTGTCGAGCCGGCTGGCCTGCGTCTCGCTGTCGATCTTGGTGCCCTGAGGGGTGGGGGAGGGGCTGCTCAGGGTCTGGGTCTCGGGGGTGGGGCAGCTTGGGGAGGTGGGGGCAGGGCCTGAGTCGCCCCCCCCGGCCTGGTTCAGGGAGTTGAGCACGATGAACTTGTACTTCTTCCAGTTGCAGACCTTAGGGCCAAGGGGGGTGGGGAGCGGGGTGGGGGTGGGGGGAGTTCCCGGGACCCCCCGCCCAGCCTTCTTGCTGCTGCTGGACTCGGTGGGAGAGTTGGGCTGGCAGTCCGACTTGAGGGGGCTGCGTGGTCCGGGGGGGAGGCGGCAACCTGAGGGCCCCCCCTCCTCACCCGCCAGCCTCTGACCCAGCCCCACTCCGCTTGGGGGGGCTCTCCTGGGTGCGGGCGGCAGCGGTGAGAGGTACTGAGGTCCTGCCCCACCCTCCATGGCCAGGCCCGTGGGGTCAGCAGCTGGACAGGGGCCTGGCCTGGCACAGCCGTGCTGACCACCCCTCCCCTGAGTCCTGGGCCCCTCGGGCCACGACCCCGTGTAGGGGTTGGCAGAGTAGCCGTGGAGGGGCAGGTGGGGGTACAAGGTGTAGGGGTGGGGTGAGGGGGGCAGTACGCTGTAGGCCGCAGTGTCGAGGGGCCGTGCCTCGGGGTCCATCCCCTTGCGGAAGGTGACCAGTTCCGGGGGGAGCATGGGGTTGGAGGAGAGGTAGTGCTGTGGCGACGGGCTGACCGACGAGCAGATGTCCTCACTGTGGACAAAGTGAGGAGCGGGTCAGTGGCAACGTCAAACACGAACAACACCAGCCCCACGCCCCTCCCCGCTCATCTCCCCCCTCCCCCCCAACGTCAAACACGAACAACACCAGCCCCACGCCCCTCCCCCCCCCATCGATCGCCCGTTCACACTAGATCTATGTTATCCCACTATTTCATCCACTCCCTGCACACTAAGGGCAATTTACAGAGGTCCAATTAACCTACAAATCCACAAACTCCACACAAACACAGCACCCGAGGAACAAACCCTCATCTCTGGTGGTGTGTGAGGCAGCAGATCTACTCTCAGACCCATCCACGCACCACCCACCCTCAGAGCCACCCACCCACCCACCACCGTCAGACCTACACAGGCACCCTGGGACCCGCCTCCCCGTACAGCCAGGATGCAGCGGGAAGGGCAGGTAAGCTCACCTGGACTGCAGGTACCTGCGGCAGGTGTCTGCCACGTGGTCCATCTGCAGATAAAGGGCGGTGTTCATCACGGCCATGATGGTGCTGTCCCTCAACGACAGGCGGGACGTGTACATGAAGTCCAGCAAGATCCCAAACCCCTGGGGGTCAACCTCAGGGTCAAGGGTCACCATGTTCAGGTTGAATTTCACCTGGTCGGTGAAGATTACGTAGAACAGGCCGCTGTAATACAACGCAGGGCGTTAGAGGGGTCCGATCCAGGGCTCACTCACCCCTCTCTCAGCTGCCCCCCCCCCTCCCCCCCCCTGCGTGCCCATGCGTGACAGCCCAGTGCCCCACCTGCAGGCCATGAGCACGGTCTTGTGTGCCTGGAAGCGGTGCCGGTGAACGAGGATGGTGACGTCGGTGAGGATGTCCCGGCTTCGCAGGCGGTTCATGTTGAAGAGCACGTCCCCCGCGTGCCTGGTGAACTGGATGCAGCTGTCAGCCGCCGCCGTCATCGTGCCTGTGGGTCAGAGCGAGAGGGCCCAGTCAGTAACGGCCAGTCCCCAGCCCCACTCAGCCCTGCCCCACACACCACCGCTGGACATCTGACCATCACCCACCACAATCATCACGCCTGTGGGTCAGCGGGAGAACCCAGTCAGTATTGGTCAGACCCCAGCCCTGCTGCAGCCCATGTCCATGTCCACCCTGCTACCTGCCCCGCCACATGCTAAAGCTGGACATCTGACCATCACCCGCTGCAGTCATCGTGCCTCTGGGTCAGAGGGGGGGGGGGGCCCTCCTGGCGTCAAGCCCCACTTCCCTCCCAGCACCCAGCACCCTACATGCCAGCGCTGGACAACTGGCCATCACCAAAGCCTCACTCCCACTAACATCTCCAGCACTCATTGACCCTCCCTCTGCGCTGAGCTTTAAACCAAAGGGCTCCTTCATGATTAGTCAGGGTGTAAAAAGTTACAGGGAGAAGGCAGAGGAATGGGGTCATGAAGGAAAGATGGATCAGCTAAGATAGAATGGCGGAGTAGACTTGATGGGCCAAATGGCCCGATTCTGCTCCCGTCTATGATTCAACACTCCACTTACTGCCCTCACTACCCCGAGCGAGGGTCACCTCTCCGGCCACCCACTCCACCTCGCTCCGGCCACAATGACCAGCATAATCACTGGCTGCACACGACAATCACCACAAGCACTCCCATGTCCGTGACCCACAAGGTGCAGCTTACCCATAAAACGTGGAGACCTCAGCTGAGGAAACACTGCAAAGAGAAAAGGAAATTGAACAGAATGAGTCACTGTGGTTTCATTCACCGACCCAGAGACCCTGCAGCACCAAGCACCACTCGCACAGAGGACAAACAAACCTCCTCTCGCTCAGCCAGTTCCACCCACAGAATCGGGCCCAGGACCAGCGGCCAGAGTGCCGACACTTACCCCATCCCTGGACAGTGGTCAGAGTGGCACGAGCACAGCCACCAAAGCCGGACAGACAGCGAGAGCCGATCACCAGAGCCCAGAGCCGGACATTGAGAGGGGCCCCCTCACACAGAGAGGGTCAGTCAGACTGCTCTCCCTACAGTCCAGTCGTCACCTCACAGCCCCCCAACCCCCCTGCCCGGGTACTGGGGCACCAGACGACTGACACCAAGCATCTTGTGTTCCCCAAACAGGGTTCACTGCCCCCTCCCTCAGCCCCTTCACTCACTGGCAGCCACCCGCACTCTCACACACTGCTGAATGCACAGCCGCTAATCACTTGCAGTCCCACTGCATGCACTTTCAGTTTCTGGAATTAAGTCAACCTGATTTAATCTCCCCTATTGCAGCAGTTCTTGGGGGTGACTCTGAGAAACGCCGACTGCTCACTTCAACTAACGTTATCGTGCCATCGATTCCGTGAAAGTTACCAGGAGCTGAGTGGGTTTGTGCTGAGTGTCTGGGCCAGGGTGTAAACCAGAATAACACCGTTACAGAGAGAGACAATGGGGAGGGTGCTGAGGGGGAGTGACAGGGAGGGAGAGATGGGGAGACAGCTGGAGGAGGGGGGGGGGGGAAGCGCCACACTGTCAGCGGCACCTTCATGCCTGAGACACGGGCACGATCTATGGCCGTGGATGGGGACCAGAGTCCCATCCCAGCCACAGGACATCAGGTCACTCAGTCCCAGCAACAGGATGGCTGGTCCCAACCACACAACAAAATCCGGTCACTCATTGTCCTGCTAAAGCTTTTACAACAAACTACCAAACTGCATCGAGGAGGGGAACCATGAATCCCGAGCATTGAAGCCTTTGATTAGGTGTCGCGAGTCATAGTCGCACAGCACAGAAACAGGCCCTTCGGCCCAACTCATCCATCTAAGCTGGACCCACTACCCCATAGAGAGCCATACAGGCGCTGATTAAAGTAGGTGTGATTGAGCACAATATCCCCAGCACACTGTGATCTGGGATGAACAGAACCTGTCTGGAGGTTATGGGTGGCCCGAGCTGGTCATATTCCACATCTGAGGCCGGGCAAGGGGACAGTATTCAGTGATATAATAGCCGAATGTCACCGTGTATTTGGAGGATGCGGGGGGGGGGGGGGGGGTGCTTCAACGGGTTTATGAAGAGGAATTGTGAAAGAATGCAGCTGTGGAAGGCAGGAGTCTGGAGGGTGTTAATATGCGGAGGATCCAGCCAACAGCCAAAGAAGTAGCAGCTACTGAAACTCTGTGGCACAAAACAGTAATTATATCAGGATCAGCCATGATCACAGTGAATGGCAGTGCTGGCTCGAAGGGCCGAATGGCCTGCTCCTGCACCTATTGTCTAGAACTCGAGTCTGACTCCGGGGAGAGTGGTTTCCCCCAGGATGGACAGTGCGGGATTTACTGCTCACAGCTGGGACGGTGGAGGAGACTAGAACCAGGTGCCAGCGTCTAAAACATAAGGGTCGATCATTCAGGACTCTTGGCGGGCGCTAGACGTTTGGAACTGGCGCGGATTGGTCGAGTTTGCTCGGGACGGGAGTGGTACTGGCGGAGTTGAGCCCGTCCTCGGCAATCACCGCAGCAGGTGCGGGCCATTACCTGCAGTACCAGTATTCAGCGGCAGGTGGCGGGCGTGGGCCATTCCACGCAGTACCGACACTGAGCGGCAGATGGCGGGCGCGGACAGCCCCAGCACTCAGCAGCAGGTGCGGGCCATTCCCCGCAGTGCTGGGACCGAGTGGCGGGTGCTGACCACTCGCCGCAGTACCGGGAGCGAGCGACAGGTGGCGGACGCGGGCCGGGATCTGCTGCAGTTTGCATCCAGCGACGGGACTTGGGCGCTTATTTCAAAAGTAAAATATCTGCAAATTGGAACTGGAGGACAAAAGCAAACAGTTATGCAAAACCTCTGAATGTCTGATTAGATGTCAGCTGCAGGTGTGCCTTTAATTATGGATGGATGAACTTTAGAAGATACAAGGAACTGCAGAGGCAGTTAAAAAGAAATGACAGTCTGACAGTGCTGGAGTAAGTCAGCGGGTCAGGCAGCACCTCTGGAGCACATGGATAGGTGATGTTTCGGGTCTGGCCCCTTCAGACTGAGGCTAAATGCGTGGGGGGGGGGGGGGGGCGGGGTGAAAGTGCCGGCGGGATGTCATGTCTCGTATGGACAGGGGCGGATACGTCTGCTGTTCTATCCCGTACAACGGCGCTCAGGAACAGGGCTACCCTCGGACTGGGAGCATTATCTCCCTTCATCAGTGGTTGCCTGGTTATGGCCCCAGTGCACATTACACATGAACCCATCCACCCCACTCGCCTGCGGGTACAGGAGTGAAGGGCCCATAGCTGGATAATTGCAAATGTCACCGACATCTAGAAGACGCATCAGGAGTAAACTGGTGACTGTAGTCAAATTAACACGATTGATGAGCATAATTCCAACCTTGCTGAGGATTCTGTCAGTGACGTACGGATATAGCCCGGGGGGGGGAGGGGGAGGGGGGCGGCGATCAGGTAGAGTTGGCCTGTCCCTTGTGCAGGGGCGGAGAACTGGGCTTCAGGAATTAAGTGGCTGCAGAAATTATTATAGTTTTATTTTATGATTAAACAAGCTGGGGTAATAGCTGGGCCGAAGGGCCTGTTTCCGTGCTGTATGACCGGCATGCTTTAAACACTCAAACGCAGCCTCCCTCAGAGTAGATGCATATCGAAAAGGAAAGCATTTGTAGGATTCTCTTACACATAGAACAGACTGGATGGGTCAAATGGCCTTTGCCCTGCATTATGGATCTCCAAAGGACAATGGATGAAGTGCCACGTACCAATGGTCAGCAAAATCAAGGACTGGGGACGATAGACTGATGAAGCGTCAGGAAACCATGGCGAGTGGACGGGTTTCAAAGGTCTGCGGGGTCCAGTACACACTCAGCCGCTTCACCCAAGCGAAACAGCAATCCCAAACTCGCAGATGACAAACTTGACATTTTGAATCAGGGAGCGCGGCACCTCGCGGGGCTGTGACAGGCTAGTCTGTGCCGAGATATTGACATTTGGTTAAAAAGGTGTTCCTGAAGTGGTCACCCTTGGGCATGTTGATAAGTGGGCGATAAGACACACGGGATCCGGGATTAATAAACAGAAAGAAGTTGATCACAAGTCGTAACCCATCTTTAGGACATAGATTCGGCCAGAGCAAAGTACTGTCCAGCGCTCCCCACTGGCTTCAGCGATGTGACCGCCTCGGACAAGTACAGAAAAAAAACAATTCCAGAGACGACCAACTTCAGTTCGGTGGAGACTGGAGAATGAGCGTTGGCTGAGAAACTATCCGTGGAGGTTTAAACCAGGGGCAGGAGTTAGGGACAGCGCTGAGGGGCAGGAAGGGTGCTGGGTCTACACGGGATCGTGGAGCGCGGAGGGCGATGCAAGAGCCGGGCCAGGAGCGGGGCTGTGGGTCGGTGTCAGTGCACGCACCTCCCGCAGAAACAATCACCCTCCCGGCCTCAAACTTTCCACCCAGTCCTGGAGTGGGATTGGCAAACAAACTCCCGGAGCCGAGGACATGACTCCGCAGCCCTAGTTCTGACAACCCGCTCCGATCCCAGCCCCAACAACAGATCTGAACTGTCAAAGAATATTGCGACTAGCGGCAGGCTCAGATAAGCAAGGCCCCCTCTGCCTTGGTTTACGAAGGAGCGAGACTCCAGCCCTAGGGCGAGCTGCCGAGTTCACAGCCGCGGAGCTGGGCACGGATCCGGCTCCGGAGCGAATTGGCCTCGGCCCTGCCCGCGGGAAGAGCCGGAGAGGGAACCGAGCGACAGGTCGGGCTGACGGGCCATGGTGCCCGTCCGCCCACCTGCCGCCGCCCGCACACACACACACCACGGGCCGCGGCTCCGTGACAGCCCCGTCCCCGCAGCGGCTCCCCGCGCAATGACAGCGAAAGCGCGGCCGGGGCAGAGAACCGCTGGCTCCCGGGGCCGGGAGGGACAAGACGGACCGAAGCGGCTCCGGCACGATGTGTGCCGGGGGAAGGTGCTTGTTCGGGCCGGTCTCTCGGCTCCGGCAGCGACTGCCAGTAGAGGGCGGGCACGGGTCGGTGGCCCAGCGCCGTAAACAAGCACGGGCATCGGCCGGGAGCGCTGCCGACCGCCCAACACCAGTGCCGGGACACTCGGGCCTGATCATAGCCGAGGACCCGCACCAACTCCGTCCGCCCGAGCAAGTTGAGCTCCGGCTCACTGCCGGGCCGCAACACTCGCCCCGCTCCGAGCGGCGGCCTCGGCTCAGTTGCCGATCCTCGGAGCCCCAGAGAACAGCGCAGAAGCCACGGCTCCGCAGCCCAGCAGACTGCGGGACACTTCCCCCGGCCTGTCAACCATCGACTGCCGCAGTAGCTGTCATATAACCCCGCACTCTTCCCCAGTCTCAGTCCACGGCTCCCATTCCCTCCGTCAGTCGCCGTCCGTGCCCCGCAATCCACTCTCCCGGCCCTGACACCTCTCCCCAGTCTCTCAATCCCCGGCACCCATCTCCCCAGCAACTCTCTTCCCGTCCTCTCCACAGCCTCTCAATCCCCGGACAGTCTACATCCCTCCTTCCCTCAGTCCTCCTCTCCCCGGTCCCCTGGCCGCTCTAACAGCCCCACTCCCCGGCCCGCTTCTAGCCAGCCCCGGTCCCCTGGCCGCTCTAACAGCCCCCCTCCCCGGCCGCTTCTAGCCAGCCCCGGTCACCTGGCCGCTCTAACAGCCCCCCTCCCCAGCCCGCTTCTAGCCAGCCCCGGTCACCTGGCCGCTTCTTCCAGGAACCGCCGCTTCTCAGAACCGCCTCTCGCCAATTCCGCGAATTTGAGCGGAGGGCTGAACCACCGGAGGAGGGGGAGGGGTGTGAGTTAGCGGGATGGCGCTGGAGCAGCAGCTGAGAAGCGATGCTGAGCCGGTGGAAACTGTGCCGGGTACTAAATATTTATTACAGCCGGGGTTGCCGCCCGTGACCCCAAGCCCGGGGCCGGGGTCGTCGGTGCTGAGATCGTTTTCTCGCCGTTCACCCCCGTGCATCGAGCCGGTTGGGTTGAACTGGCACGTGTCGTGCCCTGGGAATGACGTCGACGCCGAAATTGATACATTGAATCCGAATTCTGAGAACTCATTAACCGAGGGCGGGGCCTGCGCGCTGACGTCAGTGTAGGGGTGGGCATGCGTGCTGACGTCAATGTAGGGGTGGGCCTGCGCACTGCCTGACGTGCCTCAAAGGAAGGGGCCTGAGCCGTGAGTGACGGGCGAAGAGGGGCGGGGCTTGGACAATTAGTGACGTATGGAAGAAGGCGGGGCCTGCGACCAAAGACGAGAGAAGGGGGCGGGGCCGGTTGCCGATTGTCAGGGACCAACTCATTAAAGGGTGGCCTATAACTCTCTCGAAGTTGTCGCGAGCAAAGATCCTATAGCAGAGCTATAAGATCTTTGGTCGCGAGTTCGCGGCCGCTGAGCCCAAATCAGTCGAGGGAGAGGTTCGAGTGGTGGGTGGAGCGGGAAGGATGGAGAGAGGGAAGGATGGAGAGAGAGAGAAGGATGGAGAGAGAGAGAGAAGGATGGAGAGAGAAGGATGGAGAGAGAGAGAAGGATGGAGAGAGAGAGAGAAGGATGGAGAGAGAGAGAGAGGAGGCTGAGGGCCCCCGACCTGTCGCCTGTCTATTCCTGTCAATACTTTGTGTTTTGCTCCAGCATCTGCAGCTCCTTGTGATCCCAATGTTGTTTTGCATCTCAATATTATTTTCAGTTGGCTCTACATTTTTCAAATGTGACTATTAATTCCTGCATGGCAATATTCTACCAGGAGCTGTAGGACGACTGATAGGATCTCTATGCAGTTCTATAAACCTTGTGTTATGCTGCTTTTGGAATATTGTGTGTAGTTCTGGTCGCCCTGTTGAAGGATGTGGTGGTTTTGGAGAGGGTGTAGAAGTGGTTCATCAGGGTGTTGCCTTTGCAACTCTAGGGTGTATATATAGGGTATTAGCTATAAGGAAAGATTGGGCAGACTTGGATTGCCTTCTCCGGAGTGTTGGAGGCTAAGGGGTGATCTAATAGAAGTATACACAATTATGAGAGGTGTATATTAGCATAATCAGTCAAAACCCTTTTCCTAGGGTGGAAATATCAGACTAGAAGGACTTCGTTTTAAGGTGAGAGGAGCAAGGTTTGAAGGACATATGTGGGGCATTTTCATAGTGGATGGTGGGTGCCTGGAATGTGTTGCCAGGGGTGGTGATGGATGCAGATATAATAGTGGCATTTAAGAGGCTTTGGGATAGCCACATGGAAATGTGTGGAATGGGGTGATATCATATACAGGCAGAGATTAGTTTAGCGTGGGGTTTGGTGTGGGCTGAAGAGCCTATTCCTGTGCTATACTGTTCTAGGCTCTAGAACGTTCTGAGTGTTGCACAACCATGAGCAGCCAGTCTGGGCTTGGCATCTCCTCTCGCACACTGGGACTGCCAGTACTGAGTGGGTGCCTGGGCCATGCCGAGTGCTACCACTCTATACGTGGACTATGAGGGCAGAGTGTCAACAGTTCAGCCGGGGTGAGGTGCTTGTGGAACCAGAATAGTGTCAATGTTTCAGGCTGTCCTGCTTTCATTTTGTTAAGGCATTAGTTTGAAACTATCCCCATCTCTCTCTACTGATGCTGACTGACCTGCTGAGTTTTCAGTCATATTATTTTCATTTAGATAGCACCATGCTGCTTATTGTAGACTCTGAAAGTTGTACAGCACAGGGCTCCTTCACTCCACCTTATGTAGAACTTACCTCTCTACACTGTCCCATTTGCCTGTATCCACTACTCCTTTCCTATCCAAGTATTTGTCCAACTGCATTTCTAATGTTGTAATTTTGACCCTCGACCATCTTTGACACGCCACCCTCTGTGGAAAACCTATCACTTAAATCTCGCCCTTGTCACATTAAACCTGAGCCTTCTCTTTCCTCTGCCCTGGAGAATATCTATCTTAACTTTGCCCCTCAGTTTTATAAACCTCTATCATGTAACCCCTCAGCCTCCTACAATCCAGGCAGAACAAACCCAGCCTCTCTAATCTCTCCTTGTAACTTGCCGCCCTCCATTCGAGGCAATATCCTGGTCAATCTCGTGTGCGCATTCTCTCTATTACTACCATATCCTTCCTATGGTGTGTTGACCAGAACTGTACACAATCCCAGTGCAGTCTAACCATTGCTTTGTACAGCTGCAACGTGACATCCTAATTCTTATACTCAATGCTTTGGCCTACATAGACAAGCATGCTGAATGCCTTCCTCACTATCCATTCCAACTGTGCATCACTCTTCAGCAAGCTCTGGAATTGCACCCCAAGATCTCCCTTGTGTCAGAACAAGGCATCACATCCAGAACAAGGGGTCACAGTTTAAGGGGTCACAGTTTAAGGATAAGGGGGAAGTCTTTTAGGACCGAGATGAGAAAAACATTTTTCACACAGAGTGGTGAATCTGTGGAATTCTCTGCCACAGAAGGTAGTTGAGGCCAGTTCATTGGCTATATTTAAGAGGGTTTGATGTGGCCCTTGTGGCTAAAGGGATCATGGGGTATGGAGAGAAGGCAGGTACAGGATACTGAGTTGGATGATCAGCCATGATCATATTGAATGGTGGTGCAGGTTCGAAGGGCCGAATGGCCTACTCCTGCACCTATTTTCTATGTTTCTGTGTTTCCATACATCAATGCTCCTTGGGTCCCTGCTATCTATATTACTAAAAGTTTGATCTTGACCACTTCCTGTTCTGTACATTGATTTTAGAAAAAACGCTGCCACTTACGGCTCTGATTTTTGGCCATCTTATTCAGAGTCCCCCTCCGCTGCACAGGACAAGAGGATTTTTCCCATCGATGAAAAATAAAAGAGTTATTAGTTTTTTTTAAATGTTGAGATTCTCTCTCCTGAAGGCCACGCCCTTTACTGAGGGACTATAAAACCCGGAAGTGTTGAGTGCCTCAGTCAGTCTCTACAAGATGGGGGAGCTAGAGGGTCACGTCTCTCAGTCTCAGCTGTGAATAACACTGAACACATGTCTACTAAACTGTGAGTGGTATTACTGACCTGTCAGTGCCCTTAATGTGGTTTGAAAATATAGTTTGGAAATGCTAAAGCTGTGTTGCCTTTGGTTTGGAAATGCTAAAGCTGTGTTGCCTATGGTTTGGAAATGCTAAAGCTGTGTTGCCTAATTAAAGTCGCCTTGCCTAATTAAAGTTGCCTTGCCTTCTATATAATTAAAAGCCTAATTTTGACCACTTCCTCTTTGCGTTTCATATTGATTTTAGAAAAAACGCTACCACGTACGGCTGTGGTTATTTGGCCATCTTACTCAGTCCCCCTCCGCTCATCAGGTACCGAGGATTTTTCCCATCGATGAAAAATAAAAGAGTTTTAGTATTTTAAAAATGTTGAGATTTTCTCTCCTGTCAATCATGCCATGAAGGCCACCTGGTGGGAAGGAGCCCAAGAATCCATTCGGTCCACAATGTCCATACTAGCCCTCTGGAAACCAGTTCCTTCAGCCCACAACACCCATACTAGCTATCCAGAAAGCCCACCCCCCCCACTGGCCACCAATATTGGAGAGATGGAATATTGTCTAGGGGGACCAGCCCTCCCGTGTGATGCTGGGACCCAACGGGTCCCACTTAGTCTAGTTTACTCTATATGTCTGACCAGAATCTGACTTGCCACAGTGCCTTACCTCGCACTTGGCTGGACTAAATTCCATCTGCCACAGCTCTGCCCACCTTCTCATTTAATCTATGTTCCTCTGTACCCATGGGCCCGACTCATCCATGTTGACCAAGATGCCTCATCTAAGCTAGTCTCATTTGCCAGTATTTGGTCCATATCGCGCTAAACCTTCCCCATCGATGTACATGTCTTTTAAATATTATTGTATCTGCTTCATCTGGCAGCTAATTCCATATACCCACCACCTTCTGAAAGAATAGGTTGCCCGATCTGCTCCAATAATCTTTGTTACCTGCAACTCCAACAATATTTGCGCCATCTGCAAACTTACTAATCAGACATCCTGCATTCTTAACCATTTAGATTCCCATCAAGTGAATGTGTCTGATTCCATCTGGAGGTGCATTCTAGACAGCAGCCACTCTGTGTGAAGGATTTGCCTCTCTGATCCCCTTCAACAATGGGAGGGGAGAGGGGGGAGAGAGGGCATATTTATTTTATTTCACTGTGTGCTGGACACCTGCATCAAAGTATAGTTTCTTGTTAGTGTTACTGAGCACAGTGTAAAGCCTATGGAAACACAGGCAATCAGGGCCGGCCTTAGGAGGTGCGGGACCCAATTGGGAACAATTTTGGTGAGCCCCAGGTTCCCAGCCAAGGGCTGTAGAATCATAGAAATATAGATAAAGTCTATTATAGACTTTATATCTCTATGGTAGAATGGAATCAAAATGTGCGCTTAAAAGGTGCCTGCGAGTTAATGGACCAAAGAGATCTAAGCTACATTTTAATATAAAATTGCATACATGTAAGCCTACAAGTAACAAACAAACTGTGTAGATCACCTCTGAAAAGTACGTAGTTACAATACCACTTGTTTTAGTGACTGTGAAATGAAAAATAAAAAGTAATTTAATGAACTAGATCCTTGAAAACCAATAACTATTGGCGAAAAACCAGTCCAGGCATTAAAATTTGGGCTTCAGCCCCATCCTACCCTTTGGGCTTCTACCCCATCCTAACTTAGTTGTGTGTGTGTGTGTGTGTTATTTGTGTGTGTGTGTTTGTTAGTTGCTGTGCGTGATGTGTGTGCGTTAGTTGTCTGAGCGTTGTGTGTGTGTGTGTGTGAAGGAGAGAAGGGAGTGAGGGAAGTAGAGAAGGGAGGAAGGGGAGGAGAGAGGGAAGGAGAGAAGGGTGGGAGAGAAGAAGGGAAGGGAGGGAATGGGAGGGAGAGGGCCAGTGGCGGGAGCGGATGCCGGGGTCCGGACGGAAGGGTGAGAGCTGAGGCCGAGGTTTGTAAACGTTGCTCCAACGCCCGGACCTCTCTGTATTGTTCACTGCGTCTCCCCGGGGAAAGAGGGGTGGAGCCGGGGCTGTGTGCGTGAAGCACGGCGACTGGAGGGGTGGGAGCACTGCCCCGGGACCGTGAGTGAATGACCCACCTCCCCCTCTCCCCTTCTTCATTCGCCCACACACCCCCCTCCCCATCTACCCCTTTCTTCCCCCTCCACCCCTCTACTCTCCCTCCACCCCTCTCTCTCCCCCCCCCCTCCATCCGGGTAGATCTTCCTGACCCGAGAGTAGATTACTCGAGCACGGGGCCCCCTTAGGCGCGGGGCCCAATTGGTCCAATTGGCTTAATGGTGGCCCTGCAGGCAATTGCAGATGCTGTAATTTGAGAAAAACACAAAGTGCTGGAGGAACTCAGTAAGTCAGGGTTAGGGTTAGACGACAAATAGATGGTTGACGTTTTTGGTGGATTCCCTGTGTCAGGAGATGTTGACCATCTCTTTGTATCTGCAGATGTTGCCTGACCTGCTGAGGTCCTCTGGCTGTTTGTTTTTTTTAAGAGATGGGCATCTTGCAATGAGTGCCTTGTACCTACTGTCTGCTAAAGTGCTAATTTGTCTTAATTCATGGGAGCACAGGACAGTAACCTGGGCCAGAGGTATTCAGCAGCAATTGTACTGGACCAGGAAATGATGTTTGCTTGGCTCTTTGCATGTGAGGAGAATTACAAAGCCTTTCCAAACAGACACTGGGCCAAGTCAGGAGCTAGGAACTAATGAGAGCTATTGCAGAGACTGAGCTGGGAGCTGGACTCCTTCTTCCAGCCCTCACTTTCTGATGCAACAGAAAACATTATTGTAACAAATAACTTGTCAGACGCTTCTGTAATTACACACACCAAATTCAAAACTGCCCCATGAGGAAGATCAATAATACACCCGGTTGATTATTAAACCACTGTGCAAGTTGGTGATGACTGTAATTATTACTACAATCATGTTGTGTATATTCTGTACATGAGTACTCCATTCTCGGGTTGCTCCATTAACATGAAGCCACGTCCATTGTGAAATTGGCTGTGATTCTGATGATGTGTACTTTCAAATGGGATTCAGTGTGGCTGGCCGCACAGCATAGCCCTTGTAGAAACACGGAACTGCAGATGTTGTTGAATGCACAAAAAGAAACGAAGTGCTGGAGTAACTCCGCGGGTCAGGCAGCAACTCTGGAGAACATGGATCTGGAGAAGGTCTTTGTCCTGAAACTGCACCTTTCGGTGTTCTCCAGAAATGCTGCCTGACCAGCTGTGTTACTCCAGCACTTTGTGTTCAGAACAGCACTTTGGGCTGAATGATTCCTATTCCTACGCCTGATCCACTTCCTCTTGGGCACCCCCCCCCCCCCCCCCCCCCCCCCCCCCCCCCATCCTGATGTGGTGACACTCTTGTGTTGGCACTGTGCAAGGATATAATAATAATAATAATAAATTTTATTTAATGGGCGCCTTTCAAACATCTCAAGGACACCTTACATAGTATATCGGAATAACATATAATCGGAATATAACAATAAGGACATCACAGAGACACAAATTAAAAACAGGATTCAATCCAAAAACAGAAAATCAAAAACACAGTGTGAAGAGGGAGCAGCGGCAACCAAATCGCGCCAGCGTCCACTCTCTCTTCACGGCAGCCATCTTGGACACAGACCTCCATAGTCCATGGAGATATGGCATATCTCCATGGACCAGGTTCGATCCTGACCTCGGGTGCTGTCTGTGTGGAGTTTGCACGCTCTCCCTATGATCCCGTGGGTTTCCTCCGGGTGCTCTGGATTCCTGCCACATCCCAAAGACGTGCTGTGGTTTGATTGGAAGTTTAATTTCAAAACAGGGTGAAAGGAGAATGGTGGGCATGTGAGAGGGAGCATGGGAAGCAAATACCGAGAGGGGACGGGGCCGGTTCCTCTCATATGAACCAAACGTGAGCAGCCGTCTCCTCCTGGTAAAGGCAATGGGGCTGGACATTGGAGTCACTCCTTGAACACCCTCAAAGCATTGATGTCTGACAGCCATTGAGCTGGGCTTGATGCAAGTGGAGGTGTGAGCGTTTGAAGGATACGGATTGTCCTCAGATCTAGGGCACACCATGGTGGAATAATTTGTTGAGGTCTGCTGGTGAACCCCACAGTGTAATTGGGAGCTCTCTCCCTGACCTCCCTCTGCACACCTCCACCATCATACATCGTAGCAGGACCTGGTCCGCCTTGTCCTTCTGCAAAATCCCAAAGTCCGCTCAGAGGGATGCGTCGGCCCCTCAGCCAGGGAAGGTTATAGAGTCGTAGAATCTTGCAGCACAGAACTTGGCCTTACTTGCCCATGCAGTCCAACATGCTCCATCTACACTAGTCTCACCTGCCTGTGCTTGGCCCGTATCCCTCTAAACTCGTCCTATCCACGTACCTGTCTAAATGTTTCTTAATAGTTGCGATAGTACCTGCCTCAACTACCTCCTCTGGCAGCTCATTCCATACACCCACCACCTTTTGTGCAAAAGTTTCCCCTCAGATTCCTATTAAATCTTTCCCCCCCACTCCGCCTCACCTTAAGCCTATGTCCTCTGGTTCTCAATTCCCCTACTCTAGGCAAGAGACTCTGTGCGTTTACCTGATCTAGTTCCTCTCATGATTTTGTACAATTCTATAAGATCACCCCTCATCCTCCTGCGCTCCAAGGAAATTAGTACCAGCCTACTCAACCTCTCCCTGCAGCTGAGGCCCTCGAGTCCTGTCAACAGGAACCTTCTCTGCACCCTTTCCAGCTTGACTACTTCTTTCCTATAATATGGCACCCAAAACTGTACACAATACTCTAAATGCAGCCTCATCGACATCTTATTCAACTGCAACATGACCTCCCAACTTCTATATTTAATGCTGTAATTTTTGAAGGTCAAAGTGCCAAAAGCCTTTTTGACCACCTTATCTGCCTGTAATGCCACTTTAAATGAACTATATACCTGTACTCCGAGATCCCTCTGCTCTACAACACTCCCCAGAGCCCTACCATTCACTTTTATTAGTGTGAGCCGTGTGACTGCCAGTGTTGGAGCACGTGTGTGATCCGTTGTTCGTTGGCAATCGACACATTGCAGAGAAATGCCAGGATGTGGCTACATATCAGTGATGAAACGGCAAACAGGCTCTTCCGCCAAATTCGTGTAACTTCCTTTTGCTACAAGATGTGTCCAAGTAGGTAAGCAGTATTTCACTAACAAGACACAGTGAGAGCTGTTTGGGTTAAGGCCTGGGGACGGGACCGTGTTGGTGCGGGGGATCCCGACCAATGTTGGAACAGCAGAAACATTATTGATTGGACATTCCCACTGGGGATAGAACTCGGGCTTGCTTCCTCCCCTGTCACTGTTAAGTTGTGAAATTAATCAGAAGGTGGCAGAGGCAGCTGGGATCAATCGAATCTCTTGAGGAAATCAAGGAACGTAGGAGTACACAGAGGACATGAGATAGCTCTGGCATCCTTCATCATGCCTGCTCGTCAGGGCAGGCATGATGAAGGAAACTCCTGAAAATTCTACTGGTATGTTAACAGCTAAAGGGGTAACAAGGGAGAAAATCAGCTTCCCTTGAGGATCAATGTGGCCATTGGAGATGTGCCAGGTGTCACATGAATATTACTCATCTGTATTTACAGAGGACAAGCTAATGGAAGCTAAACAGCTGAGGGAAATAAGCAGTGATCAGGCAACTGAATCATCCTATAACCAACCCGAGAGCAGTCCTGACCTACCACCTACCTCATTGGAGACCCTGGAACTATCTTTAATCAGACTTTACTGGACTTTATCTTGCACTAAATGTTATTCCCTTTATCCTGTATCTGCACACTATTGGCAGCTTGATTGTAATCATATATAGTCTTTAGTATACAATAAAAAAACTTTCCACTGTACCTCGGTACATGTGATAATAATAAACTAAACTGATATGTTGGGCCATATCTTAATTACAACGGCGGAGGTACCAATGTAGGCTTGTCCACAGATACTGCCTGACCCGCTAAATTCCTCCAGCATTTTGTGTTTTGCTCAAGAGTCCAGTCTCTTCCGTCTCTGTTCTTTGCTCCGTGGATCACAGTAGCCTGCTGATTATTTCCAACAATTACTGCTTTTATTTCAAATTTCTTTGGTTTTTACATTGTGCTTCAGTGAAGGGGCTTTGGGTCCATTCACATCCACACTGCACTATTCTACACTGCACTATTCTACACTGCACTATTCCACACTGCACTATTCCACACTGCACTATTCCACACTGCACTATTCCACACTGCACTATTCCACACTGCACTATTCCACACTGCACTATTCCACACTGCACTATTCCACACTGCACTATTCCACACTGCACTATTCCTTTTTTTTAAATTATATTTTTATTAGAAGCAAACACATATTATGGTAAAAACATTTCATTTATATCAGTCGTACATTATTAATATTATCAATTATGGATTGATTCTGCTTCTAGTTTTTTTTTTATAGATAGGGAGTAAGAAAGAAAGAGAAAAAAAAACACAAATGTCAAGATAAAAAAAGAATGGAATGATTTACTAATAATACATAATTGGAGCTGGGTTCGTAAATTATTAAGTATAACTTTTCATCTAATCCTGAGTTCAAGCTTCAGTTAGGTTCCCGTGCTGAACCGATCTACCCCTTCAAATAGTCAATGAATGTAGACCATATTCTAACAAAAAGTTCTTGTTTGTCCATTAAGACAAGTCTGATTCTTTCCAGGTGTAGGGTCTCTGACATTTCCATAATCCACATTTTAATTGTGGGGGTTATAGGGCCCTTCCAAAATTTTAATATTAATTTTTTCCCAGCACACTGCACTATTCCACGCTGCACTATTTCACAGCTTGCCACCTGAAGCTTGGACAGCACTGGGAGTTTTAACTGCTGCTCTTCCCTGTTGCACTGTGTTGAAATCAAGTCTTTGCTTTCTCAAGAGCTGTAGATTACTCAAATCCTCAACTCCCAGAATGTCACATTGCAAAAACAAACGGGTGGGCAGTTGAAACAGCAGCTCGTCAGGGCAGATTATATTTTATTATTATAACATTTTGATATTAAATAACATAACTTATTAAACGTGAAATAAACTTGTAATTTATTGTTGAACTTATTATAACTTTAAAAACTTTAAAACTTGTGTAAACAACTTTTCTCAAACAAGTAGGTAAAATAAGTAGAAGGTAGACACAAAATGCTGGAGTAACTCAGTGGGACAGGCAGCATCTCTGGAGAGATGGATGGGGTGATGTTTTGGGTCGGGACCCTTCTTCAGACTGAGGGCGGTACAGAGATAAAATGTACTCGGAGACTGTAAGATTGGTAAGCGAACTGGGAAGGGGGAGGGAAAGCAAGGGCTATTTGAAGTTAGAGAAGTCAATGTTCATACCGCTGGGATGTAAGCTACCCAAGCGAAATATGAGGTGCTGTTCCTCCAATTTGCGCTGGGCCTCACTGACAATGGAGGAGACCCAGGGCAGAAAGGTCAGTGTGGAAATGGGAGGGGGAGTTAAAGTGTTGAGCGGCCGGGAGATCTGGTAGGTTTAGGCGGACCGAGCAGGTGTTCAGCAAAACGATCGCCAAGCCTGCACTCGGTCTCACCGATATACAGGAGTCTACACCTGGAACAGCGGATACAGTAGTTGAGGTTGGAGGAAGTGTAGGTGAACCTCTGCCTCACCTGTCGGGGTCCTTGCGGAGTCAAGGTGGGAGGTATAGGGACAGGTGTTGCATCTCCTGCGGTTGTAGGGGAAGGTACCTGGGGGAGAGAGTGGTTTGGGTGGGAAGGAACGAGTTGACTAAGGGAGTTGCGGACGGAACGGTATCTGCGGAAAGCAGAGCGGGGTGGAGATGGGAAGATGTGGCTAGTAGTGGGATCCCTTTGGAGGTGGCGAACATATTGGTGGATTATGGTAAAGTAAGTATCCATTTCCCAGACTGAATGCTTGAAGACCAAACAAAGGAGATGGGTAAAATATCCAGGAGGGAATGAGTGTAAAATGGATAACTTTATCGGGCTTGGCAAGGTGTGGAAGCCTGGAATAATTGGGCTGTTCTTTCAAAGCCACAAAGGGGCAAATGCTTTCATTCTGTTGTCTCAGAGTGAGTGCTGAGGAGATTACAGCCCAGCACCCACTCCTCGACCTGCCCTCTTCACACGGATGTTGCTGAGACTGGAGGATCGTGATCTGTATGGAGGGACTGATAGGCTGCGATAGTTTCATAGAACATAGAAAAAGACTGGCCCTTCAGCCCACAATGTCCATGCTGAACATGATGGTAAGACCATCTCTTATCTACCCACGCGTAATCCCTATCTTTCCATTCCCTATCTAATGAAGGGTCCCATCACGAAATGTCCCCTATCCACATTCTCCAGAGATGCTGGCTGACCTGCGGAGTTATTCCAGCATTTTGTGTCCTTTGGCCTATCCAAAAGCCACTTAAATGCCTCTATCGTCTGCCTCAACCACCAACCCTGGCAGTACGTTTCAGGCACCCACTAGTAAAAAAAAGTTGGCCTGCACATACATCGTCTTTAAACTTTGCCCCGCACACCTTATAGCTATGCCCTCTCGTATTTGACTTTTGCATCCTGAGGAAAAAGGTTCTGACTGTTTACCCTATCTATGCCTCTAATCATTTTATATACTTCTATCAGGTATCCCCACAGCTTCAGGCATTCCAGAGAAAATAATCTATTGGTCCTATGTCTCCCTGCTGCTAATACCCCGTAATCTAGACAACATTCTGGTAAACCTCGTCTGCACCCTCTCCAAAGCCTCCACATCCTTTCTGTAATGAGGCGACCAAAACTGTACGCAATATTCCATATGTGACATAACCAAAGTCCTATGAAGCTGCATCATGATATCCTGACTCTTATGCCTTGACCTATGAAGGCAAGCATACCTATGCCTTCTTTACCACTGTTACTACTTGAGTTGCCACTTTTAGTGAGCTTTGACCCCAAGATCACTCTGTGCATCAATGATGTGACGGTCATACCACAATGATGTGACGGTCAAAAGACTGTGACCTCCCAAAGTGCAACACCTCTCACTTACTCGGTATATAAAATCATTCGGGGCATAGATAAAGTGAATGGTCACAGTCTTGTTCCTGGGGTAGGGGAGTCTAAAATTAGAGGTATAAGATGAAAAGAAAAATATTTAAAAGGGACCCTGAGTAGACACAGTTTCACACATGGGTATATGGAACAAGCTGCCAGAGGAAGTAGTGGAGGCGGGTACAATATAACAGACATTTGGACAGGGTCTCATGACCAACAATCCAACAATCAGAGCTTTGAATTTATTCAACAACTGACACCCACAGCTTGCTGTTGTGCAGAATTCCAAACATTCACAATGCCATGAATGAAGAAATGTCTTCTTATCTCTGCGCTAAATGCCCTGGGACCTGCCCTGGAGACAGACTCCTCCGTTACAACTTGTGGTTCCATAATAACCGTAATGGCATTGACTTACGATAGACCTGGCAGCTCAGCATTCGAATCTCTGATTCTCCCTAATCTTCTCTGTAAAAGCTATCTCGATCCCCCTCTTTTTGCTCTGGCGATTTCCTTCTTAAGTATAATCCTTCACCGCGACACACCTCCAGGATTCCTCAATCGCAGTTGCTTTTATCCGACCCATCTCTTCGTTTTTCTGACCAGAGCCTCAATTATCATCCAGGGTTCCTCGTTCCTGCCGGCCTTGACCTTCACTCTCAAAGGAACCTTCAAATCTTAAACGCTCGCTATTTCACTTTTAAAAGCATCCCACTTTCCAGATGTCCCTTTCCCCGCAAACAACTTACTCTAGTCAACTTTTGCACACTCCTGTCTAAAACCATTAAAATTCTCCTTGCTCTAGTTGAGAGCTTTAACTTGTGGAACAGCGCTGTCCTCATTTGTAACTACTTTAAAACTAATAGGATCATGGTCATTGGTCCCAGCGCTCCCCCACTGAAACCTCATTCACTTGCCCTGTCCTGTTTCCCAAGAGTAGGTCAAGCTTTATCCTCTACATCCTCAGGCCTTCTGTACCTTC
This sequence comes from Amblyraja radiata, assembly GCF_010909765.2. NCBI lineage: Eukaryota > Metazoa > Chordata > Chondrichthyes > Rajiformes > Rajidae > Amblyraja > Amblyraja radiata. The sequence goes on from NC_045968.1 coordinate 33,292,773, forward strand.
TGTATATTCCTCTGCAAGGAAACTTTCCTGAACACACTCAACAAATTCCACCCCATCTAACCTCTTCGTACTAGTATAGCAGCCCCAGTTTATATAAGGAAAGTTAAAATTCTCAAGTCTAACAACCCAATTTAGTGTTGCAACTCCACGCAATCTCCCCGCACATTTGTTTCTCGAGTTGCTGTTGACAATTTGGGGGGTCAATGGGAATTAAGAGAAAAAGGTAATCATCTATCTGCTTTTTATTTTTCATTCCTTCCATGAAGCCCCACTGAAGGCCCATTCCTTTTTCATCCTAATCCATCCCAATTTCATCTTGGTTTACTGTCATGATGTTCTTAATCAAATATTAACTCCCCCTCTGCTCTTTTCTCCATCTCTATCTCGACTTTCTAACGAAGAACCTACCAATCTCCATTTAAAAAATACCCAATGACGGCCTCCACAGCCATCCATGCCAATAAATTCCACAGATTCATCCTCTAATTAAAGACATTCCTCATCTCCATTTTGAATGTAGGTCCTTTGGTTCTGAGGCCGTGCCTTCTGGTCCTAGACTCTCCCATTACTGGAAACATCCTCTCCACATTCACTCCATCCAGGCCTTTTATTATATGGTAGGGGGTTACAATGAGATCCCCTCATCCTTCTAAACTCCAGTGAGAACAGGCCCTGAGCCGTCAAACGCTCCTCCTACATTAACCCATTATCCCGGGGTCACTGGAGGAGATGGCTGTCTCCGAGTGGTGTCTGGGTCCACACACTCCACGTGGCCAGAGGTTGTGTTTGTGATTCCCCATTAGGGCCACGACTTACATTGCCTGTTCTGAGCAGCTCTGCGAAGATGGTGGTGAGCCATGGCCATGAACTATGGCCATCCTTCCCCACACTTGGCGAATTGTGATCCTGGAGCGGGTGCTCCTTCCCCTGCTCTCTGTGACGGCGATTATGTGTAACGGCTGTCTTATGGTGATGAGAGCACTGGAGTTGCTCAGCGAGTCAGGCAGCATATCACAGCGGTAATGATGCTTAAAGGTCAGTCCACGGGCTTGGGTTCTTTGACCGTTTTCCAGACGTGGACACCTCTGGCGAGACCAGCATTCATTGCCCATCCCTGATGCCCTGGGGGACGAGGTGGGGACCCTTAGCTGCTGTGGTTCTCCTGGTGACGGTGCTCTCATGGTGCTGTTGGCCTGGCTTTTCCAAGTGTTAGATTGTGCAGTGGTGAAGGGGTAGTGACATCGTCGGTCAGAATGACGGAGGGGGGAGAAACCAGCTTGCGGTGGTGTTCCATCTGCCATTATGTTTCTGGCTGGGGCAGGAGGTGGGTTCTGGCGGGAGAGGGACAGTGGAGGATTTGCATATCTGCTTTACACGTGGCGCGTCTGCATTAAACCTCCACTCATCGATCTGTGCTTCTGATAACTGTCCTGTTCTGTATCACCCAGACTCTCAGGTCACCAACTCCCTGGGCTCATCGGCAGGCTCTTAATTTGGTTACATTTCAATCGATGAATTCTCTCATAGTTTGCGCATAAAGAAATCTATTATTTTTCAAAAATCAATTTTCATTTTGCATCGTTTCAATGAGATTTTCATCAGTGGGTTCGTCATAAACTCGACTTTATGTCAGCCTCTCCTCCCAGATCAGGTGTGGAATGGATGCTTGCTCTGGTTAGTCACAGATTCTTACAGCATGACACAGGCCCGACTTGCCCATGCCGACCAAAATGTCCCATCTGCACTTGTCCCACCAGAATACGTTTAGCCTCTATCTCTAGACCTTTCCCATCCATATACCTGTCCAAATGTTTTTTTGAATGTTGATATAGCAGAAATCCATTCCTTCTGCTCGTTTTGCATGTAAATGCTTGGTGTTACCTGCTGCCATCATGCTGAGCATGGAGTGCGGAGTGAGCTGCTGGAGGACCTCTGGGCCAGGCAGCCTCTGTGGTTGGAAGGGGTGGGGGGGATGGACAGGCAACACCAGGTCCGGACACGTCCTCTGCACTGGATCATGAACCTCGCCAAGTGCCAGCAGGGTAGCAGAATGTTCCTCCACAGGGCAACCCTCAACTAGGGGAAGGTGGCTCCATCACTGTCCCAGCCCCCAAAAGCTGAGCTTGATTCCTCATCTCATCCAGAAGGGCCCTGACCCGTAACATAAGGTCATAAGTGATAGGAGCAGAATTAGGCCATTTGGCCCATCGAGTCTACTCTGCCATTCAATCATGGCTAATCTAATTCTCCCCCCTAACCCCATTCTCCTGCCTTCTCCCCATAACCCCTGACACCCGTTCGAATCAAGATCTATCTATCTCTGCCTTAAAAATATTATTTGACGGCCTCCACAGCAGAAGGCTGTGGCAAAGAATTCCACAGATTCAAGACCCTCTGACTAAAGAAGTTGCTCCTCATCTCTTTCCTAAAGGAACATCCTTTAATTCTGAGGCTATGAGCTCTAGTCCTAGACTCTCCCACTAGTGGAAACATCCACTCTATCCAAGCCGTTCACTATTCGATACATCACTTATCCATGTTCTCCAGAGACGCTGCCTGGCCTGCTAAGTGACTCCAGCACTGTGTGTCCTTTTGCTTCCACATCCTCTGCCCAGAAATGATGAGCATTCGCTCCTCCTCTCCGAACACTGAGAATGGCCAGAAATTAATATTTTACCAATAATGTCTGAAGAATATCAGAAATGTTTGCATGGCCAGTTGTTCCTTTGCTTCAGGAATTTTTATACCTTCATAAAGCAGTCTAGACAGCGGTGACTAACTGTTTAAATGATTCGGCTCAGAGATAGTGTTTGCATTGTTAGTCCTCTTCCCGCATTCCTAGGTGGGCCACAGACCAAGCGGTGGCAAAACTAGCCCCTTGGCCTCAGAAAGCAGGGAACATGAAAACGGGAACGAAGTGCCCAGGAAACCTGGGAATGAGGAAAAAAATGTTCACCCAGGGAGTTGTGAATCTGTGGAATTACCTGCCTCAGAGGGCAGTGGAGACCAATTCACTGGATATATTCAAGAGAGTTTGATATAGCTATTAGGGCTAACGGAATAAGGGGATATGGAGAGAAAGCAGGAACGGGGTACTGATTTTGGATGATCACCCATAGAAAATTGGTGCAGGAGTAGGCCATTCGGCCCCGCAGGCTCGAAAGGCCGAATGGCCTACTCCTGCACCTATTTTCTATGTTTCTATGTTTCTATGATCATATTGAATGGTGGTCCTTGCTTGAGGGGCCGAATGGCCTACGCATGCACCTATTTTCTGTTTCTATGTTTGAGCCTGATGTCAATGGTAGGGTCCTTTGGCCCATCTCGTCCATACTGACCATGAGGCTGATCTACTCTGATCCCTTTTGCCTGCATTAGGCCCGCAACCCTCTATCCACTTCCTATCCAAATGCCTTTTAAATATTGGTATTGGTTCATTACCCTCACATGTATCGAGATGTAGTGAAAAACTCTGTTTTGCATGCTTTCCAGGCAGAGCATGCTAGCCATGAGTATTCTCAAACCACACAGAATACAATGTTACAGCCACAGGGAAAGTGCAGATAAAAGAGTGCAAGGCTGCCAGGTAGAATGGGAGACCAGGAATCATCCTCAGCTTCCAAGAGTTCCGATCAAGGGAAGAAACGATTTTTCAATCTGGTGATACGTGCTTTCAGTCTTTTGTATCTTCTGTCTGACAGGAGAGGGTAGAGAGAATGGACCAGGGTGTGAGTGGTGCTTGATTGTATTGGCTGTTTTCCTGAGGAAGCGTGGTGTAGATTAAATCAATGAGGGGGGAGTATGGTCTGTGTGATGGACTGAACTACATCTGCAGCTCTCTGCATTTTCTTGCAATCTTGTGCAGAACTGTTCCCAAACCAAGCAGTGTCGCAACCTGACAGTATTCTTCCCATGGTGTGTCTGTAAAAATTGGTAAGAGTCATTGGAGACTTGTCAAATTTCCATTTTGTATCTAATTCTTGCCTAATTCCTAAACGTATGTGCCTCCTCCACCTCTTCTGGCAGATTATTTTAAATATTCATCACCTTCTATAAAATCACCCCTTGGTTTCCCATGTTCCAGTGAGAGTAGACATAGCCTATCTAGTCTCTCCTTATAATCACTGCACTTCAATTGGCCCAAGAACCTGCACTACCCTTAGTCATAATCAGAGTCATGACCTTAGTCATGGTCATACAGCAAGGAAACAGGCCCTTTGGCCCAACTCTTCCATACTGAACAAGGTGCCCATCTACGCTAGTCAATGCTGTCTAGGGTCCTGCCTTTAACTGTATACTTTCCTTTTACTCAACAAGATCAGGGCTGATCTCCCTCAACCTCCTGTCATCGATCCTATCTATATTCTCCAATATTCCGAGATCTATCGATCACTGTTTTGACTGGAATTCTCGTCCACAGAGAAGCCTCAGTCAGTGAGGGTGTGGCAATTGACAGCTACAAGAGGCCCTGTAAGTGTCACCTATCCCTTTTCTCCAGACGTGCTGCTTGAGCCGCTGAGTTACTCCAGCTTTTAGTGTGTCTGTAAAGGATTGGCCGTGAGGGAACATTTGTGCAGATCGGGGAGCAGAGTTGTCTACTCTTGTTTCAGGTAATGCTCTATTTATCTGATTACCAATCCCAGATAGAGTTCAGACTGCAGAATTAATCCAGGGTAGGTATGCCGCACCTAAGATGTTGGTGAGAAAAAGGTTTACAGAGACAGGGTGGCGTAAGGTGGCAAGAGTTAGTAGGAGACTGGAGCTGCATCACCTTGTGGCCAAGTCTGCTGGAGGAACGAGCCACAGAACATGTGGAAGAGGTGCGGACTCCTCTCCCAGCTAGAGTACAGCCTGTTCCTCTGAGCTGCTGCCCTTCCTGCAAAGTATTCAGATTTCTGGATTAAAATGTGGCTCTACGGGTTGGTCTGAACAAACCAGTTGTGTGAGTTCCAGTCGTTCAGTGAGCAGTCCCAGGCTGGGCCGCGCTGGTAGGTGGGAGCCTGGGCCGGAGGTTGTACAGTTGTACACGGCGCTGGCTGGCTCAGGCTCCACCCACTCACCACCGGAGCATGGAGACAGGAGGGGCCACATTCACCCTCACTCCTCACCTGCAATGCTTCCCGGGCAACCAGACCCAGGCTGGCATTAGCCATGGGCGACTGCAGTGCCTAATGCTGCCCATTCACTATGCAGACAGGAAGACAATGGAATATGTGAGGAAATTGGAGCACCTGGAGGTAACCATATGGTCACGGAAAAAACATGCAATCTCCATGCAGACAGTCCCTGTTATGTGTCACTGGAGCAGCGAGGCAGCAGTTCTATTGGTTGCACCACAATGTCACCCAGTTTTCTGTTTGTGAATATTTCTTTATGCTAATATTATCCCCAGTGCCTGCTTTAATGCATTATTGTCTTGTGGATGTTCCTGGAAAGGCTGGCATTCATTACACATCCATGTTGCATTTGAGAAGGTGGGGGTGAGCTGCCCTCTGGCATCCTGGGGAAGGGGCTGCCATGGTGCTGGTGGGGAGGGAGTTCCAGTATCTGGACCACAGTGACAGTGATGGAGTGGCGACATATATCCAGGCCAGGATGGTGCGTAGACACGTGGGGAACCTGCATGTGGTGGTGCTCCCCTGCCTTGTCCTTGTGGCAGGGACTAGGAGGGGCTGCCGGAGGAGCTGGGAGAGTGTGGACGGTGCAGACTACAGTTTTTGTGCAGTGTCTGACCTGCTCCCTCAGGCAAAGGCCGTAATGAGACCAGGACAATGGCGTTTCAGGTCAGTGGGTGAGCCTGGACCTTGATGTGGACAACTCAGTGATGGGGATGCCATTGTACGTCCAGCTTAGACTCCCCTGTTGGAAATAATCTTTACCAGCAACGTTGTCTTGCAACTGATGAGCCCATGGCTGAATATTGCTGCAGCTCTGTTGCATGCAGGCAATGCTGCTTCCTTGCTGCATGCAAACAGGGCTTGCTTCCTGCTGAATGCAGACAGGGCTGCGATGGAAAGGAATGTCTCCTTCGGTTGTCCATGTGAGAAGGTCTAGTCCCTGGAGATCTGCTCCATTCTGAGGGTTCAGCACATCTCTCAGACTGACACTAGGTCTGAAGTTAAATAATGAGGTTCGGTTTCACAGACATAACTTACATCTCCTTGAGTTGTGAAGGTGAGGGATTTCCCAAAGTAGTGAGAAAAGGAATCACCGGATCAAGAGAGAAAATGTGTGAAACATTGAGGTGATTCGGCTGCATCTGTAGAAAGCGGAACTGAATTAATATTTCAGATGAGTTCAGTGAGAGCTACAGAGGAGGCATTTCCTTTAGTGGAACAATTCAGAACAAAGACTCGCTGTGTTAAAAATAGAGGCCAGTGAAGAAGTGAGTGAAGCCTAGTCTCACGTGGGCGACTGGAAACTCTGAAGCACTGGATGGGTGCAGTCACCACGCAATCAGACATGAACCAGTACAAGGTATGGGGCGGAGCGCTAATGTTTCCCAGGTCTCCGATCCAGCTGAGCTCTGACACCTCAGGGACAGGGCTCTCTGAAGTAGAATAGGGGACCCTTGAGCTGGTGTTATTGGACGACTGAGCATTGTGTTGAGCTGTGACTCAGAAATGTCACCCATCAGTGTCTGCTGTGCAAACCCAACCACCCTCCCAACCATCCATCCTCTCAGCACCCAGCATCCACTACCCAACCACCCAGAACTCATTCACCCTCCCAGCACCCATCCACCCTCCCAGCACCCATCCACCCTCCCAGCACCCATCCACCCTCCCAGCACCCATCACCCTCCCAGCACCCATCACTCAGCCCCCATCACTCATCACTCAGCCGGTGAGGGGACAATTGCTGCTCAGTGTGAGTCAGGGATGGGGAGATGGATGATTCCTGTGCCCCAGACAGTGCTGTGCCAGGCACAGTGAGGACAGGGACTACACTGTCTGCCAGGCCACAGGTTAATATTATTGGACAAGGTTTTTCCCTGCAAGAGGAATTCACCTGGCACCGATCATATTGGGAAGCTTTTTCTTTGCCCATTCCCAGCACCAGGTGGTCCCACTGAGAGGGGAGACCAGCCAGAGCAATGGATGTGTGATGGGTCAGGGCCATGCACGCCCTCTCTGCCTTGGTTGGCTAAACAACAACCCCAGTGAATAATTCCTTCCCAAACGCTTGCCAACATAAGCCTTGTTCGTCTCTGAACAGTGATCACCGCTCACGTCCTGGTCAGGACCAAGCCCGCGCGAGGCTGTTCCCTGTGTAGTCACTGTCCTTTCTGTGTGTGACTTACACTCCCGGCCACTGGTTCCAGCTAGGACCTCTCCAGGGCTGCTCAACGCTCTCCGTGTTGTGTGAAAAGCCCGGCGCCTGCGGCTGTGTGTTACGGGAAGACAACAGGTCGAACGTCATTGACTGGAGAGGATGGGCACTCTTGTCTTTGAGGCAGGGTCACACTTCATACATACTCTGTCGCTATTGCCCCCACCATCGTGGTGCTCAGACGTCATCCTACAACAGTTATTGAGCACGACCATAAAATGTGTTGTGCATTGTCTCAATCAGTAAAGGTTAATGGAGACACTTTGGCAGGGAACCTTTATGCCTTTGACAAGACTGTAATCCATCTTTTGCTGATGTTCTCCACGGCTGACAATGCACCATCCCTACGCTCCACACAATAACATCTAATTGTTGCCACCTCCAGCGCCGGCCCCCATCTTTCACTCCCATTGATGTTCACAAGGCAACAAGAAGGCACGCAGTGTGATTAATGTGAAATACCATATGCATCGCTCACATTGTCAGGGTGGTGTGTCCAATAGCAGTGAGCACAGTCTGGCTCCGAGGGGAATTGCAGCCTTTGAGAAAAATGATATACAATCAGCAATAAATCAGCAATAAATCAGCGTTGGGGTCAGCTGATGGAGGGTGTTATCTGTTTGATTGCTCCTCAGGAAGATGGCAGATTTAGACCACTGTGAGTTTTTAACACACACAGGATTTTGGTGGTGGTTTATTCTACCTCCAGTTGTATCAGACGGAGGAGAGCTTCCCTCTCGAAGCACGCAGACTGTGATGAAGGCCCTCTCAGCAAGTTGCTGTGGAGATGGCAGTGTGTCGTGGCTCAGCTTGGTTGTCCATGGACAGTGTCCAGTTTGCTGTTAGGATGGGAACGATCTGTGACTAGCTGAGTGCAGCCTTCAGGAACGACAACATTCTTGACTTGAAAAGGAGAGAAGAGAGATGGGGAGAGAGGATTTCAGTGAGAGATTATTGAGGTAATACTCAGATAGACTTGGTCTGTAGCATTAAAGGGTCACCATGGTCAGACAGTATAGAAACAGGTCCTTCGGCCTATGCTGAGCTATACTGAGCCTATCACCAGCACCTGGACAGACCTCCATGCCTTGCCAATTCCAGAGCCCATCCTGGTAGCTCTTAACATTGTGAATGTATTTACCTACATCACCAACTCTGCCTCCAATTCAGATTAGTTTATTGTCGTACACACCAAAGGGCAATGAAATTCCTTGTTCCATGAAGATCAGAGTGAACAGCGTACAAACTTGTTTTCTTTAGATCCTGAGTCCACATCTGCACAGCAGGATCCCACAAACAATGAGTGATATTGACCAGATAACAGCTTCTTTGTGGTCTTGGGTGAGAGGGCTCTTGGATCATGATGTGGCACAACCTCTCCAGGGGGGTCTGGGCAGCGGTGACAGGGAGAGTGACTCTGGTCCGGTCTGGTCCATGGCAAGTCTCCTACCACACAGCAGTATACGATCAGCTCCGACTCAATGAGAGATGTTCAGCCCACAGTTCCGTCCCAGTCGCTCTCTGTCCTCAGGTGGCTTTTTAGATCGAGATCAATGTCAAGACGACCCAAACCATCCACTCTGTGCTGCCCATTGTGGAGAGTGGGCTGACAGCATCGTTTGAAGGTTGTCACCATTGTCTGCCAATGCTGTAAGTACATCAGCTTGTACAGCAACACCATTGTGTGGACCAGGGATATGACTCACTGCATAGTTGTTCATTGTTACTAACACAAAGGTTTGGAAGGGTTTCTTTTCAAATTGTAATAATAAGGAACAGTAGATACTGGTTCACACCAAAGGTAGACACAAATCCTGGAGCAACTCGTGGGTCAGGCAGCATCACTGGAGAAATAAGGTGGTAGATTATACCTTAAACTGAAGAAGGGTCCCAACCTGAAACATCACCCATCCATGTTCGCTGGAGATGCTGCCTGACCTGCTGAGTTACTTCGACAGTTTGTGTCTATCTTTCTTTTTGAATAGTTGCTACAAGTTCTGAAAATGAAATGAATTTGATTAAGTATTCAAACCACAAGAGTTAACACTGAAAGTTAGCTGTGAACGTTTGCATGCAGCAGGTTTACGGACATGATAAATGTGGAGGTGGGGTGGGGGGGGTGGGGGATACAATGACTGAAGGTCATTGCTTCTGACATTGTTTCTGATTCTCTGGAGCCCTCCCCTTCGCCTCTCACCCCCCAGGTGTGTTTGTCAGTAACTGCTGATGTGAAGTTGACCACCGGTGTTTCCATGTCTTTACTCTAACTAGTGATGCTCCGTTCCCCAAGGATAAGCCCAATGTTATTAACAAACTATTGACAAGGGCAGCATGAATGTGGGGTGCTGAACCAATCACCCTCTCTCAGAGACTGAGCATTAGCTCCTGAACGCTTGATGTTGCTCCCTCCGCACGGGGGGGGGGGGGGGGGGGGGGGGGGGGGGGGGGGGGGGGGAAGAAGGGAAGAAGATAGGAAGAGGTGGTGACAGTAGACTGTGGGAGAGCTGGGAAGGGGAGGGGAAGGAGGAAGAAAGCAAGGAGTACCTGAAATTGGAGAAGTCAATGTTCATACTGATGGGGTGTAAACTGCCTAAGCGAAATATGAGGTGCTGCTCCCCCAATTTGGGGGGGACTCACTCTGGCTATGGAGGAGGCCCAGGACAGAAAGGTTGGATTCGGAATGGGAGGGGGAGTTGAAGTGCTGAGCCACTGGGAGATCAGGTTGGTTAATGTGAACTGAGCAATAACAAACTAATGCAGTAGATGAGGTTGGAGGAGGTGCAGGTGAACCCCTGCCTCATCTATTGCATCCGCTGTTCTAGGTGTCAACTGCTCTACATCGGTGAGAACAAGCACAGGATTGGCGATCGCTTCGCCCAACACCTCCGCTCAGTTCGCAGATATAGGAATTGGGAGTAGGGGATAGAGTCTTTGCAGGAAGCAGGGCAGGAAGAAATGTAGGCGAGATAGTTATGGGAGTTAGTGGGTTTGTAATAGACGTCAGTCTATCTCCTGTGATGGAGACGGTGAGATCAAGAAAGGGGAGGGAGGTGTCGGAGATGGTCCAAGTGAAGTCTCTAGGACCCAGCCATTGTAAGAGGCAGATCAAAATATCACTGGAGGACAAGATTAAGGAAAATTCCAAAGCAGTTAATAATTACATTAGAAACAAGAAGATAACCAGGGAAAGACCAGGGCCCATCAGCGACTATAGGATATTCAGTATGTGGATCTAGAGAATATAGGTGAAGCCTGAAATAATACTTCTCACCTGCATTCACCATAAAGATGCACCTTGCAGTTGGAGAATTCAGGCAGGGCATGGTGAAATTCTAGTACATGTTATCATTAAAGAGGAGACGGTATTAGATGTCTGAGTGAGCTAGCATGTGATATATCCTCGAGGCCTGCTGAGCTGCATTTCTGGATGTTCTCGAAATCCGGGGAAAGGTGGGCTCTAGTTGTGATAAATGTTCACCACAGATGAGGTACCAGATGATGAGATAACAGCAAATGTTGTGCCTTCATTCAACAGGCAGCAGAGAGAAGTTTGGTAATTATAGGCCAGGCCTGATGTCAGAGGCAGGAAATGTATTGGAAAATATTCTGAAGAACAGGATTCATCTACATTTGGAAATTAATTGATGCGAGAGTGGTTTTGTTGGGGAAGGTCCTGTCTTGTCACCCAAGTTGATAGAATTTCTTAAGGTAACAAAATAAATTGATGAGAGCAGTGCGGGCCATATTGTCCACAGACTTCAGTGAGGTATTTCACCTGGCTATACATTTGTGGCTCGTCTAAATGTTTAAAGCACATGGGATTCAAGACAAGCTGGCCATTTAGATCCAAACTGCTTTGGTGAAAGGAGACAAGGGTGATGATTCAGGGTTATTTAGTGATTTGGAAGCCTGGGACTAGTGGTGTACCATGGGGATCAATGATGGAACACTTATGCTACACAAAAATGCTGGAGAAACTCAGCGGGGTGAGGCAACATCTATGGAGCGAAGGAAATAGGTGAAGTTTCGGATCGAGACCTGAAACGTCACCTATTTCCTTCGCTCCATAGATGCTGCCTCACCCACTGAGTTTCTCCGGCATTTTTGTCTACCTTCGATTTTCCAGCATCTGCAGTTCCTTCTTAAACATGGGACTCTTATTGTCTGTTATACACATCAACAATTTGGATATGAATGTAAGATATGATTGGTAAGTTTGTTGATGAACAGTGAAAGTGAACAGTGCTGATAATGAGAGGGTTGCCTCAGGCTTGGCATTTTGCTGGGACTGATTGTGTAGAACACACACCAGGACTGCAAGGTCCCGAGGGAATGTAAAGGAACGGAGGGACCTTGATGTAGAAGTTCAAGGATCCCTGAAGGTGGCAGCACAGGTGGTTCCAAAGGGATACGGGATACCTGCCTTCCTCAGCCAGGACAAAGAGAATGAGAGCTAGGTTATAGTGCAGCTTTACAAAGCATTGGTCACTCCATAGCTGGAAGACTGTAAGCAGTTCTGGTCACCATACTGTAAGGAGGATGTGATTGTACTCGTGAAGGTGCAGAGGAGATTAGGCAGGATGCTGACTTATGAGGAGAGACTGCATGGGCTGGGTTTGTTCTCCTTGGAGCAGAAGAGGCTGAGGGGAGATCTAGTAGAAATGGACAAACCTCTGTGGGCATACTGTAGATAGCACACAGTGAAGGTGGCAGACACAAAGAATTGATTCACCAAGACTTGGGAGGCTATGGGCTAAGTATGAACCAACGCTCTCATTTGAGCTTCTGTAGAGATGACAGTTTCAAGTTCCTAAGCATCTGTACCTCCATGGCCAGAGCGAGTCCCACCGCAAATTGGAGGAGCAGCACCTCATATTTTGCTTGGGCAGTTTACACCCGAGGTATGAACATTGACTTCTCCAATTTCAGGTAGTCCTCCCTTTCTCCCTCCTTCCCCTCCCCTTCCCAGCTCTCCCACTGTTTACTGTCTCCGCCTCTTCCTTTCTTTTTACCGCCCCCCCCCCCCCACCTCTACATCAGTCTGAAGAAGGGTCTCGACCCGAAATGTCACCTATTCCTTTGCTCCATAGATGCAGCCTCACCAGCTGAGTTTCTCCAGTATTTGTGTCTACATAAGATTATCAGCAAGATCATCAGCATATTTACTTTCTTACCCATCTGGAATGGCAACTGCTCTGTTCTTAACTGCCTCAACCAGCAGAGAGAGTTGAATGTAGCCCAGTCTCTTCACTTCCATCCAGGCTCCTCACTTCTTCCAGTCAGTCCATCTACATTGAGGGTTCCCAACCTGGAGCAAATTTACCCCCAGTGGGGTAAATTTCGCCTATCCAGGGGGTAAATTTGTTGACTCTCATTTTTCTCATTCACATCTATGTACCTGTTCATCATTAGTTGTTCATAAATAAGCGAAATAACATTCTTATGTGCTATTAAAGTTGCCAGTGGTAAAAGGGACGAAAAAGGTTGGGAACCCCTGATCTACATGGTGCGTTACATCAGGAAGACTGGAAGTATCGTCAAGGCTGCCTGCACACCTTGGCCATTCCCTTTCCTTTTCTACCTTTTGGGAGAAGATACCAAACACTTCTTTCATACCCACTTCTCGAAAGTGCTGCCACGTATTCACACTCTTAACTCTACTTTATTCAGTTATTCTGTTAGTGTACTTTAATCTTTTTGGCACTACTTTGATTTTACGCTACAATCTTGCACCATTCTGTTTGCACTGGTCATTGAGTCAATCAATATGGAAACTGGCCTTTCGGCCCAATTTTCCCACGCTGACCAAGATGCCCCATCTACACTAGGCCCACGTTTGGCCCATATCCCTCTAAACCTTTTCTATCCATATACCTGTCCAAATGCCTTTTAAATATTGTTATAGTGCCTGCTTAAACTACATACTCTGGCAGCTCGTTCCATACACCCACCATACTGTGTGCAAATGTTGCTCCTCAGGTTCCTATGTTTCCCCTCTCACCTTAAACCTGTGTCCTTTGGTTCTTGATTCCCCTACTCTGGGTAAATGGCTCTGTGCATTCACCCTATCAATTCCCTCATGATCTTATACACCTCTATAAGGTCACCCCCCCCCCCACCCCCATCCTACATTGAATAAAGTCCGAGACAGTCCAACATCTCCCTCTAGCTCAGACCCTCACGTCCTGGCACCATCTTTGTAAATCTTCTCTGCACTTTTTCCAGCTAAACAGCATCCTTCCTATAGCCAGGGTGACCAAAATTGAACACAATGTTCCAACTGTGGCCTCACCAATGTCTTGTACAACTGTGTAATATCACATTCCTACTTCTATACTCATTATCCTAACTGAAGGCCAATGTATCAAAAGCCTTCTTGAGCACCCTATCTACCTGGTTGTTGTATTTACGATTGCATTTATCTGTACGTGTAGTTTATGCTGTGAGCTTCATGTCAACAAGAAGTTTCCCTGGTGAATATTACATTAAACTAATCTAATGTTATCTAATCTAATCTAGTCAGTGGTCAACACACGATGCACTGTAGCCCTGCGGGAGAAGGGCACGACGGATCCTGTGGAATAATTTCCCACGCAACTGTCTGATTTTCTGGCAGAAAGCTTCACCGCCAGAAGGTGCTTGGCCAGCGTTTGGAAGGAGCCTCGCCATCCGATCCTTCCCGCCCAGTCAGAACCTCACTCATGATCAATGATGCCCTCGGGACGGCTGCAGTGAGGCAGAGACAATTACCTATCACTTTGTAAAGAAGATCTGGAACGGGTTGCAGTGTTCTTGCCAAGGTTCAGCCCAAGCAGAGGACTCTGGTCTACAAGCAAGTACACGTTTCGAGTGAAAACGCACTGTGTGGAGATCGACTGGATGAGGCCCCAGATTTGTTGGTCTTCCAGTGCAGTGAGATATCCCTGAGGGAATGCTGGCTATTCCAGAATGCAGATGTCTGTAGTGAGGGACGCATTGAAGCTTGGTGCAGCCAACACCATCTTGGTGGGGAAACCATCTAACGTCTTGCTGCTTGTGGAGACGGGGCCAGATCCTGTGTAACTGGTCCATAGACTAGGGAAGGTGTTTGGTCCAAAAGATACAGCGTGTTGTACGTTGTACGAACTTGAAGACATGATAAATGTATAAACCCGACACCACACATTCCACCAAAGCATGAATGTGAAGAAAACCATGCACTGTTTTTGTATTTCTAATACATATATATTTTTAAGAATAAAGTTTCTTTTTGGCTTTACAAAAGTTTCCCTCTCCCCAATCAGCTTCCCTCTGCCAGATCTCTCTCCCACCACATCCCCCTACTCCTCTGCTCCCCTACTCATCCTCAATCCCGTTTCCATTCCCCTTTGACTCCATTTCAACTCTTCCTGCACCCACATCTGCTCCATCTACCAATCCCATCTATCTCCTCCCTCCACTGATCCTGCACTGACCTCCCTATCCTATTCCCTTTCTACCTCACCCTCATCTAATCCTCCTCCTTCTCTTCTCTTTACTTCACCCCCTCACCCTCATTACCTACCCTCCCTCCCCCGAGAGCCTCCAATCTCCCTAATCTGAAAACTCCCTCACATTCTCCCTCAGCCCCTTCCCCTCGCTCGCTCCCCCAACCATCACCCTCTCCTCCCTCATTTTCTCATCCCCTCCCTCCTTTCTGTGCCTGCTCATCCCCCTCTTCCTTCCCTCCCACACCAACCCCTCCTTCAGCCCCTCTCTTCCTTCCTCACACTCTCTCTCCTCCATCACTCCCTCTTTCTCGCTCACTCACTCTCCCTCCTTCCTTCAATCTCCTAGTCTCTCCCTCCTTCCTTCTTACTCTCACCCCCTCTCCCCTCCATCCTTCAAACCTCTCCCCTTCACCCTCTCTCCTCCTCCCTCACCCTCTCCCCTCTCCTTCCCACTCTCTACCCTCATTCTCTCCCTCCATCACCCCTATCTCTTCCCTACTCTCTACCTCCCTCATTCAGTCCCCTCTCCTTCCCACACCCTCCTCAATCACCTCCATCACCTCCCTCCCCCTCTCCCCTCATCCTCTCCCGCCAATCCCCTACCCTCCCCTCTCTCCTCCCTCAACCTCATCATCCATTTTCTCTCTCCTTCCTCCCTCATTCTCTCCCTCCCTCATTCTCTCCCTCCATCATCCCTCGCTCCTTCCTCCCTCATTCTCTCCCTCCATCATTCTCTCCCTCCATCATCCCTCTCTTCCTCCATCATTCTCTCCCTCCATCATTCTCTCCCTCCATCATTCTCTCCCTCCCTCATTCTCTCCCTCCATCATTCTCTCCCTCCATCATTCTCTCCCTCCATCATCCCTCTCTCCCTCCCTCATTCTCTCCCTCCCTCCCACCGCGCGGCGGGGCGGGGCGTGGACGCGCTGACGTCAGACGCGGCCGGGCGGCGGGCGGGAGCGGCGGCGGTGAGTGAGTGCGGGCGGGCGGGCGGGCGGGCGAGGGGGGGCTGGGGAGGGAAGGAGGGAGAGGGAGAGGGAGACCGGGCCGGGGTAACGGCATCCCCCCTCCGCCGCCGCCGCTCTGGTGTGTGGCCGAGCGGCAGCCGGAGCCGGGCTGGGCTGGGCCGGGCCGGGCTGGGTGGGGCGGCGCCGGGCCCGGGCGCTGTCAGTGGGATCTTGCTGTGCGCCGCCTGTTCTAAAGATGGTCGCATCTTGCACCTCCCACGGCGGGGGGAGGCCACTCGGCCCCTTGAGCCCTGCTGGCCACCCATATGATCATGGCTGATCTAATCTTGGCCTCAGACCAATTACCCCCTCCTTGTGCCCTCTGACCCCGTCAGCACTACTGCCCCTCTCCCCTGATCCCTGACCTCAGTATCATTGCTGCTGTCCCCATGACCTCCTCATTACCACTGCCCCTTATGCCATACCCCTCCGACTGTGACCCCGTCCCTCAGTACCATTGCCCCTCTCCCTCTGACCCCCCCTCCATGTGACCCCTGGCCCCAGTACCATTGCACCTCTCCCCCTGATCCCCTCAGTATCACTGCCCCTTTCCCCTAACAACCCCTAACCGCATCAGCACCACTGCCCCCTCCCTCTGATTCCTCTTCATGTGACCCCCTGACTCTCTCAGTACCACTTACCCTCTCGCCAGGCCCTCTCAGTATCATTGCTCCTCTCCGCTCTCCCTGTGACCTCCTCAGTACCACTGACACCTCTCCATAAGACCCCTGACCCCAGTGCCTTTGCCCCTCTCCCTGTGACCACCTCAATACCACTGCCCATCTCCCCTAACACCTGACTCTCAGTTCTCACGACTGGAGAGCCTCAGTGGAGGGTTGTAGCTAAAGAGTGAGAAGCTGTTCATATAAAATTGAGATGCGTAGGAATTTCCCGCAGAGAGTGATGAATCTCTGGAATTCACAGCCTCTGAGAGTGATGCAGACCGGATCATTGAAAGTATTCGATCTGAGGACAGATAAATATTTAAAAGATCCAGTAATTGAGGGTTATGGGAAACCGGTACAAATAGAGGTTGATGCCAGCATAGATCTGCCATAATTATACTGAATGAAGGTGCAGGTTTGAAGGGGTGAGTCGCCTCCTCCTGCTCATATTTTCCTGTGTCCTTATAATTCGAATGTCTGTCAATCTCCACCTTGAATGTACTCAGTGACTTGCGTTCCATAGCATTCTTGCGACGTGAGTTCCAAAGATTCACGTACCTCCAAGAAGAAAAGTCCTCCTCATCAGCCCTAAAGAACGATTTATTATCCTGAAACTATGTCCACTGGTTCTAAACACCTTTGTGAGGGGAAACATCAGCTCTGCACCCCATCAGCTCTGCACCTGCATTATTAAGCCTCAGAATCTAGGTTTTCAATAAGATCACTCCTTGTCCTGCTGAATATCAATGAGTTTGGGGCCAACCTTTTCATTTCGCAGATAGACACAAAATGCTGGACAAAGCGGGACAGGCAGCATCTCTGGAGGGAAGGAATGGGTGAAATGCCACCCATTCCTACTCTCCAGCGATGCTGCCTGTCCCACTAAGTTACTCCAACTTTTTGTGTCTATCTTCAGTTCCTGCCTACACACTCCTATTTATTTCTCTCAATTGCCCTTGCATTGTAGTGAGGCCATTTTCTCCCATCAAACCAGCTTTGTTGGCTCTTGGTGCATTCCCATCATTCTCTAAACCCCCAATTTTTAATGTCCTTCAAACACCCCCTCGTTGTGTCAGGGAGTTCACAGAAGTCAGTTAATAACACCATGTCCAGGAGTTGGGACGTAATATTAGTAGTGTAGAAATGGTTGGTGAGAACAAACCTGAAGTACTGTGCTGTTCTGGTCGCCCAGCTGTAGGGAGGATGACATTATGCTGGAGAGGATGCAGAACGGATTCACAGGGATGCTAAGATTGGAAGCTTGAGTTATAAGGAGACATTGGTCAGACTTTTTCTTGCAGGCCGAGAATGGTATAAAATAATGAAAGAGTAGGTGGGGTGGATATTCATAATCTTTACCATGCCAGGGCTTTCTCATACTAGAGGACGTAGGTTTAAGGTGAGAAGGAAGTGATTTAAAAGGGATCTGAGGACTACATTTTTTCACACACAGCGTAGTTGGTATCTGGAATGAGCTGCCAGAGGAGATGGTGGAGGCAGAAACAGTAACATTAAAGTATTTAGACAGGTACTTTTGAATGAGTGAGGTGTAACAGGAAATGGAATTAATGCCAAAGAGCCTGCTTCTGTGCAGTACAACTCTTATGACTATAAAGCAGGAACAGATTACCGCCATTATTCTACTGAACAATAGGGCAGGTGTGATGGGCCGAGCGGTCTTCTCCTGCACTTATTATTCAATGACTCCTGGCAAAGTCAGCATTTATTAACCATCTGTAAGTGCTTTTGAGTAGATGCTGTGGAGTTACTTGGAGGCGCTGGTAATAAATGAGTGTGGTGCGGAGTGGATATCATCGGTCAGATCCAATTACTTTTTGTGGACTAGACACAGCTGTGCCATTGCACTCTCAGGAAGGTGCCTGAGTTCTAACCATTCGGGACAGCTCTGGCAGTAGTGCAGCGATTTCTGCAGAGTGGGTCTTCAGGATGCCAGAAAGGGTATTGCTGCTTCCTGCAACTTTTACTGCATCCATTCACCTCACCATTTTGTTAAATAACACGAGTGAATTGAGTAAAACACCAAAGCGCTGGAGGAACTTAGCAGGGCAGGCAGCATCTGAAGAGGCAGCATTTTGGGTTAGGACCCTTCATCAGACTGATGGATTGGGGGTTGGGGTAAGCTGAAAAAGAACAGTCCGGTGGGCAAAGCCTGGCGAGTGATAGGTAGGTACAGATGATGGGCGATGGTTAACAGAAGGGTAGAGTGAATGGCAGTGGCTAGAGGTGAAAAGGAAACAAAAGGGTGTCAGATAGGAGAGAAGAGGAGGAATGAAATGTAAATCCAGACGGAGTGGCTGAATGGGAGATACCAGAGAGTAATGGTGGATAACTGTTTGTCAGGTTGGAGGCCGGTGACTAGTGGGGTGCCTCAGGGATCTGTGTTGGGTCCACTGTTGTTTGTCATATACATCAATGATCTGGATGATGGTGTGGTAAATTGGATTAGTAAGTATGCAGATGATACTAAGATAGGTGGTGTTGTGGATAATGAAGTAGATTTTCAAAGTCTACAGAGAGATTTAGGCCATTTGGAAGAGTGGGCTGAAAGATGGCAGATGGAGTTTAATGCTGATAAGTGTGAAGTGCTACATCTTGGCAGGATAAATCAAAATAGGACGTACATGGTAAATGGTAGCAAATTGAGGAATGCAGTTGAACAGAGGGATCTAGGAATAACTGTGCATAGTTCCCTGAAGGTGGAATCTCATGTAGATAGGGTGATAAAGAAAGCGTTTGGTGTACTGGCCTTTATAAATCAGAACATTGAGTATAGAAGTTGGGATGTAATGTTAAAATTGTACAAGGCATTGGTGAGGTCAATTCTGGAATATGGTGTACAATTTTGGTCGCCAAATTATAGGAAAGATGTCAACAAAATAGAGAGAGTACAGAGGAGATTTACTAGAATGTTGCCTGGGTTTGCGCAGAAGGTTAAGGGGGGACTTGATAGAGGTCTTTAAAATTATGAGGGATAGACAGAGTTGACGTGGATAAGCTTTTTCCATTGAAAGTAGGGAAGATTCAAACAAGAGGACATGATTTGAGAATTAAGGGACAAAAGTTTAGGGGTAACATGAGGGGGAACTTCTTTACTCAGAGAGTGGTAGCTGTGTGGAATGAGCTTCCAGTGTAAGTGGTGGAGGCAGGTTCGATTTTATCATTTAAAATAAATTGGATACGTATATGGACGGGAAAGGAATGGAGGGTTATGGTCTGAGTGCAGGTAGATGGGACTAGGTGAGAGTAAGTGTTCGGCACGGACTAGAAGGGCCGAGATGGCCTGTTTCCGTGCTGTAATTGTTATAGGGTTATATGGAGAGATATGAGTGGAGGGGGGAGGGGGCATGAAAGGAAAATGAGAGACTTGCAGATGAGTGTTGGGAGGAGGGAAAAGGAACAGGGTAATGAGTTGGTGGTAGAAATGTGTGTGCCCCAGATGGGAGCACCAGGGGGAGCAGGGTGGAGTCCGTGGATATTACTTGGAATTGGTGAATTCATACCATTGGATTGTACGCTACCCAAGCGGGTGAGGTGCTGTTCTTACAGTGTGCGTGTGGCCTCACTCTGGCAACCGGGAGTTTCAACAGGCCCTGGTGGACTGAACTGAGCCAGAGTGAACTGAATTGACTGACGACTAAAGAGCCTGTCCCACTTGGGCGTCATTTGTGCGTCATTTACACAACATCATTTACGCGTCAGGATGCACGACGCGTGCGTCGTGATGCACGCGTGGTGGCGTAGGCAGTGACGCTCGGTCGCGCGTGGCGCCCCAGGATTTTGGGATTCACAAAATCTTTGCGCGCCACCTGCATGAGGCGCAAATGACGCCCCTTAACAGCTGTAATTGTTTGGACTTCAGATGAGGCCATTTGGCACTTCTGATTGAAAGAGGTTGGAAATGCATTTATCATTGTGCTGCTCCATTCTCCAGGGTGGGGCATGCAGGGATGTAGAAACAAAGAACTGCAGATGCTAGTTTATACCAAAGAAAGACACAAAGTGCTGGAGTAACTCAGTGAGTCAGGCAGCATCTCTGGAGAAAAAGGATAGGTGACGTTTCGGGTCCTGACCTTCTTCAGACTGACCTGCTGAGTTACTCCAGCACTTTGTGTTTATCTTACAGGGAGGTTTTCCCCTGATCTGTGCCCATCACCATTCACGGTGGATGTGATACGTTTATGGAGCTTGGGTCTGACCATTACTTGTGGGGCTGATTTGTTCTGCTTCAAGCATAATCTTTGGGGAATGACCTCCCAATATATCTGGCCCCAGATTGCATGAGGAATTTATTTGTAAATGCACGGACTGAGGGACACTTTGCCCAGTGAGGTATGGAGGTCAATATTGCTGTTTTATTCCTCTCACCCGTTTCAACAGGGTTGATACTGGGTATGTACTAGTATACTTCAGAGGAAGGAGAGTTGGATTGTCTCTGCACAAGATTTGCTGAAACTAGAGTTATGATTTATTTTGGCAAATACTTGAAAGAAAACAAAATTGAAGGAGTCTTGGAAAGAGTAGGGAATAGGGACATGGAACAGCGCTTTCCAACGTTGGCCATGGTAATGTGGGCCAGATGGTCAGTTTCTAGAATATGTTTCCTATCTGTGAGTTGGTGTAGATTGAAGGAGGCACTGAGTTTTCAGAGTTGCTGACGTGATTGTAATGTGAATTAAAAGCAGGAATAGGCTATTCTGCCCTCTAGCCTGTTCCTCTACTCAGTAACATCACGGCTCATCTTTCACCTCGGTGCCACTTGCCTGCACTCAGTTTGTATCCCTTAATTTCCTTAATACCTAACAGTATCTTTTTTACTGATTTACACAGCAGTTTCTGATTTTTCTGATTTAATCAGCAGCTGAGCCAGCTGTTCTGAATGGCTGACTTCTTATTTTGAGGCAGTGAGCGCTCTCCCGGACACACACCAACTCTGTGTCCATTCAGTGAAACATGACAAGGATTTGGCACATTTTAATAAGATCACTCTTTCTAAGATCAAGTAAGTGTAGGCCCAATTTGTTTTAGGGTCCCGACCCAAAATATCACCTGAACATTTCCTCCACAGATGCTGCCTGACTTGCTGAGTTCTTCCAGCACTTTGTGTTTTACCGTTTATTTAATCTCCTCGTACGAGAAACCAGAATGTTGACTTTTTGCTGCGATTACAGGGAGGGAGACCACACCTGTCCACAATAATACAGGTGTGGTCTCACAGGGTTTGGCATAATTGTAGCAAGATGCCTCTATCCTTATTCTCAAATCCTCTTGTAATTAAGGCCAGAGATGCTGCTTGCTTTATTGTGTAAGAAGGAACTGCAGGTGCTGGCTTAAATCGAAGATAAACACAAAATGCTGGAGTAACTCAGTGGGACAAGCAGCATCTCTGGAGAGAAGGAATGGGTGATGTTTTGGGTCGAGACCCTCCAGCATTTTGTGTCTACCTGCTTGCTTTACTAATTGCTTGCTGAACCTACATATTAACCATCAATGACTTGTGCACAAGGACACCGATTCTGCCAAATGCAACACCTTTCACTTTCTCATCACTTCAGAAAGATCTGCCTTTCTATTTTTCCCATCAAAGTGTTTTTCAAAATGATCAAAGTGTATGACCTCACATTTTGCCACAGTATTCTCCGGCTGACGTTTCTCATCCACTCACCCAGACTGCCTGTATCTCCAAACTTAGCCCGTTGGTTCTGGTAGTTTGGCTTGTTAGTGATGGTGATGGGGAAGGAGTGCGGGGCAAGTTCGGTGGCTGATCACCATTGGTTTTTGGTCTTGACTTGTACAGGGTTGGCAGTCGTGTATGTGTTCAGGAGAAGTACAAAGTCCCTCATTGCCTGTAAATGTTTCAAGGTATTTGGGGCGTGGAAAAGCTTTTAGTCTAACAGAACCTGGCGAGAGGCCAAGTTCAGAGTTTAAACTGATAGCAACCTTTGGTGTGGAGTCACCACCGAGTGAATGTTAGACAGGGAAGTCAGTGCGTGTCACTGCCGTCCTGTCTGCTCCACTGCCGGGGCTACGAGTGGCAGCTTCCCTTCAGTGGAGCAGGCCGGCACCTGCTCGCGTTAAAGCTCCTCACAGATCACCCCTTCACTCAGAACAGGGACACTAGACCCGGAGGAGACCACTCAGCCCTAAGGTCTGCTCCCACATCAAGGAGATCAGGGCTGATCCAGCGCAGGCCATTATGGAAAAATGCCATTCAGACCATCTCTATATCCCTGGATGCTCTTGTCCAGCCAAAATCGACCATTCTTGGTGTTGAGATGTCCACCCTCACCTGCTTCCTCTCCAGGATCCTGCAAATCATTTCTCATCAATATATATCCAGCTACTTGTCGGAAGTTCTTCTGGAATCCAATTTCACTGCTCTTTCTGATATCTGTGCAGATCATTCTTGGTCAACAAATCTCTCTATGTTTTCTTGCTTGTTCTTTTGACATTTATGTTAGACTTGAAAATTTGAGTTTGGTTCACATGCACTGTCCCCCTCCCCATTGATGCTTGGTCTGGAGGGGTGAGGGTGGCATGAGTCATGGAGACGTAGTGACAAAGACTGCTGGTGATGTTTGCCCGGTTCCTGGAGTGCGATCTCCATCGTCCATCATTGGGCTGATGGAGAGAGTGGCTGAAGTTCTTCATTAAAGTCATCAAACATTTCCATTATGGAAAAAAGCCATTCAGCCTATCTGGTTTGAACTGGTCAAAGCAGCTAAATTCTTCTTTAAAGTCATCATACATTTACATTATGGATAAGGCCATTCAGCCCATCTGGTTTCAATTGCTGCCTCCCAGCTGTGGTTCTGGTGTCAAGCTTCCTCATGTCCAGACCCAAGTGTAGTGCGAAAGTGGTGAGGTTTGCCTTTTGGCTTGGCCCCTCAATCCTGCCCCTCCATTCCACATGACCATGGCTGACCTACTCCGGCCTCAGCTTCCCTTCTGCCAGTTCCCTGATTTTTAACACCAGAGAGTTGGTGGAGAACGTCACTAGCGCTTGCAGAACTGCCCACGGGTGTACCGGTGAAGAGCAACTTATTTGGATGGAATGTGTTCCCCTTCCCCCAAAACTGATCTCAGTGTCCCAAGAACTAAATAATTGTTCCTGCACCATCTCTAGCCAGACGGTCAGCCACAAATAAGACTTGAAGCTGGTTCCTTATTAATTAATACAGAAAAGTAGGACTAGTATAGATAGGACTGATGGTTGGCATAGGCATGGTGGGCTGAAGTGCCTGTTTCTCTGCTGTGCCACTTTACGACTCAAAGTGATCATCTTTCTTATTTCCTAGTTCTTCCCACACAGCCTCTTTGGCCAATCCCTCCAGGATCCCTCTCCCCCCCGCCCTCCCGAGGTCCTGCCGTGATTGGTGGTGCAACACCCCGTCTCCTTTTGCACCCCCTCAGTCGTGCCTGGGACATCAGCAGCCTGGAACAGTCAGCTGCCAGTCCTGCCTTTCCCTCAACCACCTCTGTGTGATTGCATCAATATTATAATCGTCATGGTCTATGTGTGGCTTTCTATATGAATTTGCACGGGAAAGGCATTATTTTATGTTATGTTCTGGAGGTCTGGGGCAGATCTGCTGTGATTACTTTGTATGGCATGTATGGCTTCATTGATGATACAACTGCTGATGGTAGTAGCATAATGAATTCTGAAGCGTATAGACACATCCTATTTGCTCAAGTTCAAACAAATACCTCAACTCATTGGCTGGCGGTTCATTCTACAGCAAGACAATGATCCTAAACGTACTGCTAAAGCAACAAAGGAGTTTTTCAAAGCTAAAAAATGGTAAATTCTTGCGTGGTCAAGTCAATCACCCGATCTGAACCCAATTGAGCATGCCTTTTATATGCCGCAGAGAAAACTGAAGGGGACTAGCCCCCAAAACAAGCATAAGCTGAAGATGGCTGCAATACATGCAGAGCATCACCAGAGAAGACACCCAGCAACTGGTGATGTCCATGAATCGCAGACTTCAAGCAGTCATTGCATGCAAAGGATATGCAACAAAATACTAAACATGACTACTTTCATTTACATGACATTGCTGTGTCCTCAACATTATGGTGCCCTGAAATGGGGGGGATTATGTATAAACACAGCTGTAATTTCTACATGGTGAAACCAAAATGTATAAAAATGGCCTTTATTAAAATCTGACAATGTGCACTTTAACCACATGTGATTTTTTTCTATTACAAATCTCAAATTGTGGAGTACAGAGGCAAATAAATAAATGACGGGTCTTTGTCCCAAACATTATGGAGGGCACTGTATGTACTTTACCGTATGTGATGTGGATGTGTTGCTGAATGATACAGTTCTTCATCATATAAGATGTGGTTAGTATGTGAAGTAACATGGAATGTGCATTGGTAGACACAAAATGCTGGAGTAACTCAGCGGGCAGCACAGCATCTCTGGAGAGAAATTCCTCTTCTCCAGAGATGCTGCCTGTCCCGCTGAGTTACTCCAGCATTTTGTTTCTACCTTCGATTAAACCAGCATCCGCAATTCTTTCCTGCACATGGAATGTGCATTATTATGTGTAATGGGATGAGGGCGTGGGATGTATGTAACTTTGAGGCACTGTAAGAGTACAGACGTGTGATTTCCAATATGTTGGTGTGAAGTCGATATTCCTGTGGCGTGGCACTTTTGTTGCTGTTAGATTATGTTCACATCTTGTTCACTGATGCCAGCTCAGTCAGTGTGGTTGTTGCTGCAGTGGAGAATGGCTATTCTGTGAAGAGTGCAGAATCCAAAGTATTCCTTTAGCTGCTTCTACTTGAGAGGTTGCTGTTAGTGTGAGCTGCCTGGTTTACAGGGAGGCGGCAGAGGCTGCACTGTGGCACAATTCCTTCTTTTCCGTTTTTGAGGAGATTTTGTGGCAGTAATTTTTGTGCTGTGTTTGTTGTAATTCCCCATATTTGGAATTGTTGAGCTGTTCCTGGGATCGGAGGGAAGGGGAGGGATGTAGGAGGGAGGATTTGGTGGTGCTTCCAGCAGGTTTCCTGCCAGTAGCGGTGGAGTGTTCAGCCTGGGGGCTTGAGCATTGAGGGCAGGCTGCTGGTCGCAGCTCTCCACCCGGCCTCGCTGCAAGTGCAGAACTGTGGATCTGGGTTCAGAAGAAGAAGAGGAAAGCTGAAAAGTATAATTCTTGAAGAGGGCAGGGAAGGCAGGTTTGTACAGGAACTGAAAGAATGAGAGAAGAAGCACTGGGCCAGAAATGGCTGGCTGCTCTCTGAACTGGGTGGTGCCCCAGAGATTATGACAGTCTTCTGTGTTCTTTAACAGTGTAATTGTTAACCCATTGAGGACAATGTCACTGTTGCAATATGTATACGTACTGAGTGCCTATGTCTCTGTGTTGCCCTGTGTCAGTAAGGTCTATCTGACCGTGCATGTCTGATTGTTCTGCGACTGCATCGCGCTCTGCCTTCGTCTCTCGCACGCCTGTGATGTTCGTCTGTCTGCCTGTCGGCATTCTGTGTACCTGACTGTGTAATGTGTGCCTGGACTGTGCTGCCATGTGTTATGTGGCAGCATTTAGGATCAGGGTATACGAGGGAGTGCAACTGAGGCGCTTATAACACTGGTCAAAGCTTTGACGTCTGAAAAATGGTGTGAAGGTGAGATGGAGTATCGTGTGACAGGTGGAGTCTGTGCAGAGGTGTGTGGCCTTTAGTGATCTATGGCAGCTTTCCACACAGACTGGAGCAGCAAAATTGGCCTTTATAATGATGTACACAATGGAAGCAAATGGACAATGTAATGTGAAGTAGTGGTGATTGGCAACTTCATCCTAACAGGTTTCACTGCCAATTCTGGACAAAACCCATAGCCCCGGTCACATTTAGCTCCCATACCCCCTGACATGGGGCAATTACAGCCATATTGTACCATCCCTGTGCTAACATTTTGTCATTGTGCCCGTGTCCCTCACAGTAGCTACATAGACCCTTGCTTTAACTATGCCCCTCATCTATAGTGTTATGTCTTGTCTGAACTGTGCCACCTGCCTCTTGTGTTATGACTTGCATTAACTATGCAACTCATCTCTGACTATGCTGAAACTTTTATTAATAGATAAATACTAAAATATTTGTCAAAGGAATAGGCTGATTGGGTAAAAGGGATATTGTTTAGAGGCAAAATGTGAACCTAAGATCTCTAATTTGTTTTTGCGTCTGTACTCAGTTGAAAAGAGTATTTTGCCACATGACAGCGAAATATGGCACATTTATATTATTGGGAAGGATATAAATAGAAAAATAAGTCATTGGAAAGTTGTCAGTGTTCAGAGTAGAAGTGTGATCTAATCTGGATGGGATGCAAAATAAAATACTGCAGATTCTGGAAATCTGAAATAAAAACAGAAAATGCTGGAAATAGTTCGGTCAGTCAGCATCTGTGGAGAGGGAGAAAGAGTTAACATTTTAGGTTGAAAATGGTTAATCAAAATTAGGAAAAGTTAGAGGTAAAACAAGTCTCCTAAGTCATAGAATCGCACTCTTGTCGCTTGGATAGAGCATTTGGCCCAGCCACCAACATCAATATTGGAGAATGGGAATTGAAGAATGGGGAGTGGGAAATGGAGGACCGGGTGTGTGGTTTGGGAAGTAAAGATGGAAATTGCTCTGCCGTAGAGGCTCTGCTGTAATTGTATGTCCTCCTTGTATATATGGCTGATACCAGAGGATGGGGGATTGCAAACGTTGCACCTTGTTCAGAAACAGCAGCTGCAGACCAGTCAGCTGGCTGCATTTGATGTTGCTGAAACTTCCCAGAAACTTCCAGAGATGATCATTTGGAAACATTTTGGCAAATCAGAACATTTAAGCACATGCTAAAAGCCAAATTCTTGAAAGAATTATCATAGAATTGTAGACGCATGGAAGGCATTTAGACCATGGAACCTGTGCCAACTCTCTGTTGAGCAACCCTCTCAGTTTCATAACCCACTCTTTCCCCACAGCCCTGCAACTCTTTCTCCCTCAAGTGCCTATTCATTTCCTTTTGAAAACCTCGATCAATTCTGTTCCCAGCATGCTTAAAAATGAAGCATTCCAGGTAATAAACACGATTCATGCAAAATCAAACTTGTATCTTACTTAGATCTTTCACCAGTCTCTTAATATCGCTGCCCCTGATACTTGAAGGTTTAATACAATGAGAACAGCTTTGTACCACCTACCCCATCTAAACTAGTCCTGCTCTTGTACACTTCTATCAAATTTCCTCTCAACCTTCACTGCGTATAGGACATCATCCCTAGCTTCAATAGACTAAACTTGGAGCAGAAATCCCTCATCCGTGGCACCATTCCAGTAGATCTTTCTGCACCCACTTTTGGACATTAATGTCCTTGGTAAAGTCCAGTATTCCAATTGTGTGCTGCTCTGTACTCAGTGTATCTAAATATGAATCCCAGGATTCCATTTGCTTTACTAACCACTCTCATCGTGGCCCGTCACTATTATTACATATACACCCTGGTCCTGTGGTTCCTGCACACAGAACAATTTGAGAAGGCTGCTGAGGCATGCATAGGTTCGTAGCTTCATAGCAGAGGTATGGGAAACAAGAGGAGAGACAATATAAGTCTATGATAGAGACGACGTAGGTGGATACAAGGCATCTTGCAGGCTAGCCTTCATAGACCAGGACATAATTAAAGTGTGCAAAATCATGAGGAGCACGGATAAAGTGAATTGAGATGTCCAGTTGCAGCTGTATAAAACATGGCTAAAGACTGGGCTTGGGGCATTGTGTACACCATAGAAAACATATGGCAGCAATAGAGAGAAATAGCAGATGAGATTCACCAGGATGTTGCCTGGAATGGAGGGGTAGGAGAGATTGGATAAGCTGGGTGTATCCCAGTGGAATGTGGGAAGCTGAAGGATGACCTTACATAAAAGTATGAGAGGCATAGATAAGAAAGTTAGGCAGAGTTCTTTCCCAGGACAGAAAAATCTAGAACTCAAGGGCACAGGTTTATGGTGATAAGGGAGAACTTTAAAGGAGTTGTTTTTTCCAGGAGCTTCTAGAGGAGATGGTGGAAGCAGATACAACCACAATGTTTGAAAGACATTTGCACAGGTATTTAGATAGAGAAGGAATGGAAGGATTTGGGTCGAATGCAGGAAAATGAGATTACTGTAGGTACCCGTCACAGTTGCCTTGATGGAGATGTGCTGTAAGGGCCAGTTTTTGTGCTGTATGATTCTATACTTGGATGACTATGAATCACTGGTTGGGACGTAAGCAGAGCATCAAGTCCAATTGTGGATACCACACTTTGGGAAAGATGTCAAGACAAACATAAGTGGATGATGCATACATATAGCATTATACCTGAAACCCTTTTTATGGTAATGTGTTTGCTGTGGAATGCCAATAAAAGTATATTATAAAAAAGAAAGAATATGGTTAAGGACTAAGTGGAATGATCTCAGGCATGGTGACATCAAATGTACAGAAATAAAGAGACTGCAAATGTTCTTCTTCCAGCAAAGATGAGAGGTTTCCTTAGATTTAACATAGAAACACAGAAAATAGGTGCAGGAGGAGGCCACTCGGCCCTTCGAGCCAGCACCGCCATTCATTGTGATCATGGCTGATCGTCCCAAATCAATAACCCGTGCCTGCCTTCTCCCCATATCCCTTGATTCCACTAGCCCCTAGAGCTCTATCTAATTCTCTCTTAAATCCATCCAGTGATTTGGCCTCCACTGCCCTCTGTGGCAGGGAATTCCACAAATTCACAACTCTCTGGGTGAAATTTTTTTTTCTCACCTCAGTCCTAAATGGCCTCCCTTTTATTCTAAGACTGTGTACCCTGGTTTTGGACTCGCCCAACATTGGGAACATTTTTCCTGCATCTAGCTTGTCCAGTCCTTTTATAATTGTTTATGTTTCTATAAGATTCTAATTAGGTCCAGAACCTAATTAAAACGATTGTCAAAAGAACAGGTGATTTAAGTGTTTTTTTTTACAGTGTGCGTTGTGGTCTGGAACGTCTGGACTGACAATTGATAGGGCAGCGTTAGCCACAGTAGTGTCGTGCTAATTCACCGACTGGAGGCAAGTAGTCTGGACCATTGACCCAGAAGCGCGAGTGTCGATCGTCCATTGTAGCCTGCAAAACTAAACCCGTGTATTTAAAATGGAACTTAATAAAAGAGCTCATGTTGGTAATATTAATTATGAAGCTACAAGGTAAGAACCAGCTGGTTCATCAGTGTCCTTTTCGGGAAGAACATTGTGGTCCTTAGCTGGGCTGGCTGGACTGATTGCTTGTGATATATGAATAACATGGAAGGAAATATAGGTGGGCTGATTTGTAAGTTTGTAAATGATGCAAGAATTGGAAGAATTGTGAATAGTGTGGAAGGTTGTCAAAGGATGCAGCAAGATATAGATCAGTTGGACGTATGGGTGGAGAAATGACTGATGGAGTTTAATCTGGGCAGGTGTGAGATGTTGCACTTTGGCAGGTCAAATGTAAATGGAGAGTATACAGTTATTTGAAAGACCCGAGGGAATATTGATGTGCAGAGGGATCGGAGTGCAAATCCATAGCAAGTCCCTAAAAGTGGCAACACAAGTAGATGGGTGGTGAGGAAGACATGTGGCAGTGCTGTTGAGTATAACAGTTGGGAAGTCATTGGAGCTATGAAACTTTGGTCTGGCCACATTTGGAGTATTGTGTTAAGGTCTGGTTGCTACATTACAGGATATTGCCTGGAATGGAGGGGTCTGGCTTTGGAGAGGTTGCAGAAGAGGTTCACCAGGATACTGCCTGGTTAGAGAGTTTCAGTTATAGGGAGAGGTTGGGTAAACTTGGATTGTTTTCTCTGGCGTGCCCAAGGTTGAGAGTGAACTGATATAACAATATGAGAGGCATAGAAAGGGTTGATAGTTTTGATCCCAGGCTTGATATGACAAAAATGAGAGGGCATAAATTTAGGGTGAGGGGGAAATTTTAAAGGAGGTTAACAAGGCAATTGATGTTTACAGTGCATTCAGAAAGTATTCAGACCCCTTCACTTTTCCCACATTTTGTTACGTTGCAGCCTTATACTAAAATGGATTAAATTCTTTCCTTTTTTAAAAAATCATCAATCTACACACAATACCCCACAATAACTGAAATATCACATTTACACAAGTATTCAGACCCTTTACTCAGTACTTTGTTGAGGCATCTTTGGCAGCGATTACAGCCTCAAGTCTTCTTGGGTTTGACGCTACAAGCTTGGTACTCCTGTATTTCGGTAATTTCGCCCATTCTTCTCTCCAGATCCACTCAAGCTCTTGTCAGATTGGATGGGAGCGTCAATGCACAGCTATTTTCAGGTCCCTCCAGAGATATTCGATCGGGTTCAAGTCCGGGCTCTGGCTGGGCCACTCAAGGACATTCACAGACTTGTCACAAAAAGCCACTCATGTGTTGTCTTGGTCGTGTGCTTGGGGTTGTTGTCCTGTTAGAAGGTGAACCTCCGCCCCAGTCTGAGGTCCAGAACACTCTGGAGCAGGCTTTCATCAAGGATCTCTTTGTATCCGTTCATCTTACCCTCGATCCTGACTAGTCTCGCAGTTCCTGCCACTGAAAAACATCTCCACAGCATGATGCTGCCACCACCATGCTTCACCATAGGTATGGTATTGGCCAGGTGATGAGCGATGCCTGGTTTCCTCCAGACGTGACGCTTGGCATTCAGGCCGAAGAGTTCAATCTTGGTTTCATCAGACCAGAGAATATCCTTTAGGTACCTTTTGGCAAACTCCAAGCGGGCTGTCATGTGCCTTTTACTGAGGAGTGGCTTCCGTCTGGCCATTCTACCATAAAGGCCTGATTGGTGGAGTGCTGCAGATATAGTTGTAATTCTGGAAGTTTCTCCCATCTTCACAGAGGAACTCTGGAGCTCTGTCAGAGCGACCATCGGGTTCTTGGTCACTTCCCTGACCAAGGCCCTTCTTCACGCCCGATTGCTCAGTTTGGCCAGGCGGCCAACTCTATGTAGAGTCCTGGTCATTCCAAAGTTCTTCCATATAAGAATGACGGAGGCCACTGTGCGCTTTGGGACCTGTAATGCTATGGAAATTGTTTTATACCCTTCTCCAGATCTGTGCCTCGACACAATCCTGTCTCGGAGGTCTATGGACAATTCCTTCTTCTTCATGGCTTGGTTTTTGCTCAAACATGCACTGCCAACTGTGGGACCTTATATAGACAGGTGTGTGCCTTTACAAATCATGTCCAATCAATTTAATTTACCACTGGTGGACTCCAATCAAGTTGTTGAAACATCTCAAGGATAATCAATGGAAACAGCATGAACCTAAGCTCAATTTTGAGCGTCATAGCAAAGGGTCTGAATACTTATGTAAATGTGATATTTCAGTTATTTATTTTCAATTACTTTTCAAAAATTTCTAAACACCTGTTTTCGCTTCGTCATTCTGGGGTATTGTGCGTAGATTGATAATTTTAAAAATGAATTTGAAAATAAGGCTGTAACGTAACAAAATGTGGAAAAAGCGAAGGGGTCTGAATACTTTCTGAATGCACTGTAGATGGACATGGGAACATGCAGGGAATGAAGGGGTGTAGACCACGCTTAAGCAGATGGGATTAGATTCAATTTAGCATCATAGGTCAGCACAGACACGATGGGCCAAATGGCCTGTTCCTACGCTTTACTGCTTTACTATTCTCACCTAACCTATTAATATGGTTTCATGTATACCTCTCAACTGCATCATAAGTATGGATTTTGTGGCAAAGTTCACATCCTGTGAATTAATAAACAAAAAGATCAATAGGTGCTTTTAAAATGAATCTTGAAGAGGAGGGATATAGGGAATGGGCCTCCCGTGCTGTACACCCACGGTCAGATGGGCTTACAGTCCTCTGGCTGGGAGATGGTGTGGCACTATAAGAGCCATTGTAGACGTATTATCCATAGCTGTAAATATTTGTGACCCTGCTGAATTCTATCACTGATTTGCTAGTTATTTGTACAGTAGAGAGAGATGACCCTTCCCATCCGACCTGTGCAAGCTCTTTGCTGCTCATCTCTGCTTGTTTGTGCCTGATAGCCTTGCAAGTATCTCCTCCTATGTGTACGCAGTCAACCGCAAAAATGGATATGGGTTGATGAGAATTGTGTGTTTGTGTTGTATGTTTGGGATTTCAAAAAGCATTTGATAAGTTACCTTACGGAAATGTATTTGAAAAATAGGGGATGATAGCCTGTATATAATTGTCTAAGAGATCAGAGAATCAGAAATGTGGTACAAATGTTTGTGTAGAGGATGTGGCGTGGGTTCGCCCAGCGTTTGATATTAGCACCATTATTATTCTTGCAATAAAGAAGACAGAATTTTTGTTTATTGATTTACAGAACAAGATTGTCACTGGCAATGTCAGTATTACCATTTATTGGGTACATAGAGTACAATTTAATTGTTTGTGTTTGACACAGAACTTGTCGATAGTAAATAGTGTGTTTGATCGTAGGTGCATTCAAGGAGATGGGGACCTAATCCATGGACATCCCATTTAGTGCAGGTGTGACGGGAGGAATTTGGGTGCAACAATACGGAGATGTGGGGCAATCCAAATTGTCCCATTCTGTGGGAGGGGTGGAGAATGTAAGAACAGAGGGACCTGAAGTGTGTGGCTGAGAAGACTTTGAAGAAGGCAGGGCAAGTTGACAAGGTTGTTAAGATAATGATTTGAATATTTTTCTGTATAAATAGGGGCAGTGAATACAGAAACAAGGAAGTCAGATCAAAGCCTTCCATTGTTTCATAAGTTCATGTCACAGGAGCAGAATTGGGCATTTCGGCCCATCGAGTCTACTCTGCCATTCAATTAAGGCTGATTTATCTTTCTCTCTCAACCTCATTCTCCTGCCTTCTCCCCGTAACCCTTGACACCCTTACTAATCACGAATCTGTCAATCTCCGGCTTAAAAATACCTAATGACGTCCGCCACTGTCCTCTGTGGCAATGAATTCCACAGGTTCACCACCCTCTGATTAAAGAAATTCCTCCTCATCTCCTTTCTAAAGTTACATCCTTTCATTCTGAGACTGTGCCTGATCTGATACAGAGTTACATGTCCATTTCTGGAGAGCACGAATGTACTAGTTAGGAGCGGGGTGGTTACTGGAGCCATTAAACATGACCGTGGCTGGCTTCAATCCTGCTTCATCACCCTGTGGGAACCTTTCCCCTTCTTCGCAAATCTGCCTACCTCTGCCTTAACACATCCAGTCTTCTTCCATCCTGCTTTAAGGAAGAGAATGTAAAAAACTTGCAGAAATCAGGTGCGGCAGAAGCTGATTTACGGTTTTAAAAAAAAGAGCCAAAGTGCTGGAGTAACTTAGCGGGTCAGGCAACATCACTGTAGAACATGGATATGCGACGTTTCGGGTCGGACCACTTCTTAAGACTGATAGCGTGGGCAGGGGAGAGGGGGAAGACAGCTGGAAGAAAAGGCTTGCAACCTTCTGTCTTAAATAAACAGCATTTTAATTCAAAACAGTGTCTACGAGTTCTAGGTTCTCCCACGAGGAAACATACTCTTCGTATTCACCCTGTCAAGACCACTTGAAATTTCAGTCCCCCACGCTCCACTACACTCCAGAGAATACACACTGAGCCTGCCTAACCTCTCCTCACAAGGGTCACAACCCCAAACGTCAATCATCCCTCCGCCTCCACAGATGCTGACTGACCCGCTGAGTTTTCCCAGCACTTTCTATTTTGTTCCATTCCACGTATTAATCCAGTAAGTGAAAATTAAAAACGGCAGATGCTGGAAATATGAAATAAAAAATAAGAAACTACTGGAAATGCTCAGGAGGTCAGTAAGCATTTGTGGAGGGAAATATAGTTCATTTATCAGGTTGAAGCTTCTGCAGCTAAACTAAAGGGCCTGTCCCATTTTGAGATATTTTTCGGCGACTGCCAGCGTCATTGACTGATGCCGAAAGACCGTCAAGTTCTACGACAACCTAGGACAGCACCTACGACAGGAGACGACAGGCAACATCAGGCAACACCAAGCCCTCTGTCGCAGCAAGGTTTTGAACATTTCAAAATCCAGCGGCGACAAGAAAAAAGTGATGACACTTGCGGAGACATCTCACCACAACACGGGCATCAGCCCGCGTCACGCCGCGACCATGAGCGACTGCCTATTTTTCGGCTGTCGCCTAAAAAAGTCGGCAAGTGGGACAAGGGCTTAAGACAGAGATAAAGGAAGTTAGTGCTAAATTGCAGTGGGTGGTGCCAAGGTTATTGTGAACCTCCACTGAACTATTTCATTATGTTAACGTGCACCCTTAACTAAGGAGACTAATGTAATCTGGGTGTGATCTGACCAATGCCCTGTGTAAATGAAACACATATGAAGAATGTCAATATTTTGATTGGAAGTTTGTCAGAATAATATCAGGGATTAAATAATTTCAGTTGTGTCGAGAAATGAGGGAGTCCAGAATAGTGCCCCTTGAAGCAGATAAATTAGAAAGAGGTGAAAACAATCATTAAAATGTGATGCATGAGAGACTGCAGGAGCTGGAATCTGGAGCAATAATCAATCAGTGAGTGAGTTGAGTAGCATCTGTGGAGGAAAAGGAATTGTCAACATTTCTGGACAAAACCCTACATCTGGACATTGCCGGTGGTGATGCAGGGTCTCGACACAAAACGTCGACAATTCCTCCCCCACCAGAGATGTTGCCTGACCCACTGAGTCCCTCCAGAAGATTGTTGTTGCGTTGCATTTGATACAGCGCATCAGGAGAGTGATTTCTTTGTTACTCTGGCAAGAGCAGAAGTTGTGACTTAAAGTAATGCCCCATGGTAACCAGAGCAGAAATGAAAAGAAATTTCCTCATGCACTCAGGGATTGGTAAGATCTGGTACTCTACGTAGAAGGACGTTTAATCAAATTTCATGGGTCCTTTTAGTCGACAGTTGTTGATGTATTTGAGGATTGATTAGCAGGATTATGGGGGAAATTCTGGCGTGTGGATTTAATTGGATCAGTATTTGAAAGAACCAAGACACAGACAGCTGGTGAAAAGCCCTCAGTCTGTGCTGTAAGATTCTGTGAAAGTTCGACTGAATCAGCTTCCTCCACCCTTCCAGGAGCACATTCCAGATCAGGCTTCTTGTCTCATCAATTACCACTTATGGTAACATTCCACATTCCAGGAAGTCTTTTGAGAAACTTTCGCCTAATCTCGTTCTCTGCTATTCGATCATTCCTGACTACAAAATTTCCATTTTTGTCCCTTAATGGGAACTCGGTAAACAGTGCGCTTGCCAATATGTGATGATCTCACTTTTGTTTGTCTTACTACAAATGGTTTAAATTGGCATGCCTGGCAGAACAGGTGGCAATGGGCCAGAGGGTACATCAGGAAGTAGTTCAGTCATACATTGATCCTTGCTTAATGTTAACACATGAAAATATGTAAACAAAGGAATAACTCTACAGGGATAGAATTCAGAGACTTTTAAACAATCTGGGTTGGAACATCTTTTGAGTATTTTCAAGGATTAGAAGCAGGGTATGGGATCATTGAAGAGACATAAAAGTGATACAAAAATGTGAGTTTTTGTGGGATTGAACTGGCTGATGATATTTACGGGAGAAACGAGAGGGATCATCTGACAAGATTTATAAAATTAATCAATGGGGTGGTAGGTTGCTCATGGAGATGATTACATATTACTCTCGGCAGGAAGAAACTATTTTTCTCAATACTTTGCTAGCTTTGGCAACATTTATCAGATTTTGCACACTCCTCTGTACTTCCCACAAATCCTGCACATTTTCCCTCTCCAATATTTTCAATTCTCTATTTAACGTGTTCCATCGCTCTTTCAGGTGGTGTGTCCCTTGGGCTCTGCTGCCCTCCGAGTCTCCATTCAAGCTGATTCTTCCATTTGAGCCACTCTTCAGGTACCCTTCTTAGAACCTTTCTCTTGTTCCAGTTGTTTACGCTCCTCAATGGATTCCAGTGCCCCCTCTGATGCCGGGCTCAAACATCTAAGTTTAAACGGCATTTACAACAGGTATTTGAATAGGAAGGAATAGAGGGATATGGGACTGGTGTAGGAAACTGGTGCAGATTGGCATCACAGTTGGCATGGACAAAGTCTTTTATGCTGTATAACTGTATAACTCTGGGTAAAATCCAAATTTGCTGATGAGATACAAAGCTCTGTGACTGTGAATTATAAAAGGATGCATAAAGTCTAAGAAATAGAGAAGGTTAGGTGAATGAGTTAGGAGATGGCGGATGGAATATACTGTAGAAACATGTTTGGCCATTCACTCTTATAACCATATAACCATATAACAATTACAGCACGGAAACAGGCCATCTCGGCCCTACAAGTCCGTGCCGAACAACTTTTTTCCCTTAGTCCCACCTGCCTGCACTCATACCATAACCCTCCATTCCCTTCTCATCCATATGCCTATCCAATTTATTTTTAAATGATACCATTGAAGAATAAAATAATTTGTTTTAGTTTAAAAGTAGAGATTGTACATGAATCATTAAAAATTAACATGGAGATAGAGCAAATCATTTAGAAAATCAGGGGAGGAAATCCCGAGGGGGACAGGGGGGGCCCTTACCCCCCCCCGTTTTTTGTAATCCGGATTTTTAAACTCGGTGAAAAAAAAAGCTGTTAAAAATCTTCGCTTTCCGCGAGACGGTGGGGGTGGAACTGATGATTGAGGGCGCCGATTGGACAAGAGAGACGTCGGTCAGCAGGCAGTGGGGGGGGGGGGGGGGGAGGGGACCATGATGATTCAGCGCGGTTATTGGAGGAGGGAGGTGTCGGTCAGAGGCGAAAGTAGGGGGGTGGGACTGAGGATAGAGCGCAGTGATTGGAGGAGGGAGACTTCCTGGTGGAGCAAAGATCAGATCGGAGCTTGAATCGGCCCGTTCGTGGGGCTTTTCATCGCCCAGCCCGACCTTTATTCCTTTGAAACCTTGCTATTGTTGTGATGTTATTAGGAGGCAGCCATGATCCCAGAGTGCTCGCAGCCTAGCAAGCATGAAACAAAGCGCATGATTAGTCAATTGGCGTCTGACTCTGTCAAATGTGCTTTGATTGGACAATTACTACTCAGAAAATTTGAGGTTTTTCTCATATTTAAAAAATATATGCAGGTTTTGTTCTTGACGAGTTTCAGGTATGATTTCTATAATATTTTTACACAATATGTTATAAATACAGGTAGATACGTGATTTGGGTCACGAAATGAAACGGCTCAGCCCACAGTCTACAACCGAAGGAAGGATATATACTTGCCATGTAGGGAGTGCTACAAAACATTACCAGGTTCAATGCTTGGGCAAGGGGGTTTGTCTGATAAGGAGAGTTGTAGCTGGGTATTACATATTTTAGATTTGAAGAAGGAGAAGTGAACTTGTTATAAGGGATATTACAGTAGGTGTTGGGGCTTTTCCCTGGTTGGGGTACCTGGAAAAGAACCAGTCAACAATTCAGATAAGCCTTCACCCAGAAGGATGAATCTTTAGAATTCTCTACCCAAGGATGTTGTGGAGCCCCAGTTGAGCAAATATTGAGCAAATCAGGGGATAGATGGTGTGGTGCTGAGATAAATTATCAGCCATGGACTTACTGACCATGGAGCAAGAACAAGGAGGGGATAGCCAATGTTCAACCCACAGGGCGTGTTTGTGAGGCACAAATTGTGGGTATTTCTGACTGAGAAAATCTTGTTTTTCTCTGTGAAATTTCAGCAGATAATAATAATAATAATAAATTTTATTTATGGGCGCCTTTCAAGAGTCTCAAGGACACCTTACAAAAATTTAGCAAGTAGAGGAAAAACATGTAAGGGGAATGGAATAAATAGTAGAGACATGACTAGTACACAAATTAAAGACAGAATTCAATTCAAAACACAATATGAGGCAATTCAAGCACAGATGAAAAGGGAGGGGGACGTGGGGCTAAGGATAGGCAGAGGTGAAGAGATGGGTCTTGAGGCGGGACTGGAAGATGGTGAGGGACACGGAATTGCGGATCAGTTGGGGGAGGGAGTTCCAGAGCCTAGGAGCTGCCCTGGAGAAGGCTCTGTCCCCAAAACTGCGGAGGTTGGACTTGTGGATGGAGAGGAGACCGGCTGATGTGCGTCTGAGGGACCGTGAGGGTTGGTAGGGGGAGAGGAGGTCAGTGAGATATGGGGGGGCCAGATGGTGGAGGGCTTTGTAGGTGAGGACCAGGATTTTGTAGGTGATCCGGTGGGAGATGGGAAGCCAGTGAAGTTGTTTGAGGACTGGAGTGATGTGATGCCAGGATTTGGTGTGGGTGATGAGTCGGGCGGCTGCGTTCTGGACCAGTTGGAGTCGGTTGATGTAGGTGGAGCTGATGCCAAGGAGAAGTGAGTTGCAGTAGTCCAGTCGGGAGGAGATGAAGGCATGGATGAGTCTTTCAGCAGCGGGAGGTGTGAGAGAGGGTCTGAGTTTGGTGATGTTGCGAAGGTGAAAGAAGGAGGTTTTAATGACATGGCGGATGTGAGGCTCAAGGGAGAGGGTGGAATCAAAGATCACGCCAAGGTTGCGGGCCTGGGGAGATGGGGAGACAGTGGTGCCGTCGATGGTGAGAGTATAGAATCATAGTCTTAGAGTTATAGAGTCTTACTATGTGGAAACAGGCCCTTCGGCCCAACTGTCCCAAGTTCCATCTACACTAGTCCCACCTACCTGCATTTCGCTCATATCGCTCTAAACCTGTCATATCCATGTATCTGTCTAAATGTTTCTTAAACGTTGCGACAACACCTGCCTTAACTACCTCCTCTGGCTGCACATTCCATATACCCGCCGCCTCTATGTGAAAAAGTTGCCCCTCAGATTCTTATTAGATCTTCTCACCCTAAACCTATGTCCTTGATTCCCCTACTCTGGGTAAAAGACTCTGTGCATCTACTCTATCTATTCTTATCTTCATCATTATGTCTCATAGATGGACGGATGCTAAGAACGTTGCCCTATTGATCTCACACACTTCCATAAAATCATCCCTAATCCTGCACGTCAAGGATAAAGGTCTAGCCTGCCCAACTCTATAGTTTTGGCCTTCAGGTCCTGGCAGGATCCTCGTAAACCTTCTCCGCACCCTTTCCAGCTTAACAACAGCTTTCTTATAGCAGGGTGGCCAAATCTGAGTACAATACTCCAAATTTGGCCTCGCTACATAGGGTCACCACTATAGATAGGGTGATGCACGGAGCTTTTTACCCAGGATAAGGAATCAAGAACTAGAAGGCATAGGTTTAAGGTGAGGGATGAAAGTTTAATAGGGACTTGAGGGTAAACTTTATCACACAGAGGGTGGTGTGTAAATGGAAGGTGCTGCCAGGGGAAGTAGTTGAGGGGGGTATAATAAAAGTCATTTGGACAGTTACATGGGCAGGAAAGGTTTAGAGGGATATGGGCCAAACATGGGCAAATG
The DNA here is from genome assembly GCF_010909765.2 of Amblyraja radiata. Classification (NCBI taxonomy): domain Eukaryota; kingdom Metazoa; phylum Chordata; class Chondrichthyes; order Rajiformes; family Rajidae; genus Amblyraja; species Amblyraja radiata. Next base: position 33,332,817 of record NC_045968.1, read on the forward strand.
GGACTAGTTTAGATGGGCATTCTAGTCGGCATGGACGAGGAGCCTGCTCTAATGACCCTATGATTCTCTATGACTTGCAGTGTGTGTTTACTGGGTATAAAAGCTGGGAATTTCTGACTCAGAGCCTGTAGTTACTGAGTGCCATTTTTGGCAAAACCATTCTCATTTTGTCTGTTGTCCTTTGACCCACTTAACATGAAAGAAAGAAGGAATGGAATTGGGGAGGTCTTGGTGTGGTTTCCTCGAATCATTCATCGCATAGTTGCTCTCCAGTGACTTCTAACTTATTTGCAAATACAGCTAGATTGCTCTTTGATTGTTTAGATTCCAGCCTGTATTTTGGTAAACAAAAGAGAGATTGTCTCTTAAAATTACTTGAGATTTATTTGAGGTTTAGGATATGCATGTTCTTGGATTCCAGCTCTAGGGGCCTGCGAGAGGAATGAAAGTTCTCACTGCCCTCGGCCCGAGTGTATTGGAGCTGTACAGGTCTGGGAACCCCTCACCGCGGATCCTGATAGGGAAAGTGGCAGAAACGAGTGTGCTTCATGCTGTGTTGTGCAGTCGCTGCCCTGTGCTAGTTGTTTATGACGTGTGCTTGAGAAGGAGTGTTAGGAATGCTGGAGCTCAGAACATGGAGAAGTACCTCCTGTTTATTACGTTCAACTTTGGCTTCTGATTGTGTCGGGAGGTTGACTGAAACCAACAATGCCAGCCATCCTCATGCCGTCCACGTTCCTCTTTCTTTGCTCATGTGGGTGGCATGAGATGTCCCGACTGCTCCAGCACTGACAGCCCCACAGGAAATGCTGGAAAGTCACAGCTTCTGCAGAGGAAATCATTGACAGTTCAGCGGAAACTCCCACATTATCTGTCCTTTCTAAGAATTGGCTGAGGGAACCATAGATAAATAGATCATGTACTAGACTCACTGCTCTGCTCTTTGCGATTCAGAATGATAACAATCCAGGAGAAGGCCATTCAGCCCATCAATCCTTTGATGACGATGAATGTTCTTCAAGGATCCTCCCTCCTTCGCTCTCTTCCCTCATCTTGGGTCTATATATTTATAACTTTCCAATTTGAAAGTTCACATTGACTTCTTTCACTGCCTTTCCAGTTCACACCCTTTGGTCTTTGTGTCTAAAGAGTTATAGAATTATTTAGCAGATACAGCCCCTTCGGCCCCAACTCATCCATGCTGACCAGGATGACCTAGCCCCACCTGCCTGCATTTGGCTCATATCCCTCTACACCTTTCCTCTCCATATATTTGTCCAAATGTCTTTTAAATATTTTAATTATACCTGGCTCAACGACTTCCTTTGTTCCTCCACCCTCTGTGTGAAATGGTTGCCCACAGGCCCGCTTTAAAACTTTGTCCTCTCAAGTTAAATCCGAAATGCACGCAGTACTCCAAATGTGGTCTCACCACGACTTGTACAATGTAACATGACGTCCCAACTCTGATACTCAATGTGTAGGTAGGAACTGCAGATGTTCGTTTAAATCGAAGATAGACACAAAATGCTGGAGTAACTCAGCGAGACAGGCAGCATCTCTATGCTCTGACTGATGAAAGCAAGATATATATGCGTAAGATGCATAAAATGCCTTCTTCACCCCTTTGTCCATCTGAACTGCCACTTTCAGGGAACCATGTACCTGCACTCCAAGATCCCTCTGTTCTACAACTCTCTCCAGGGCTCTACCATTCACTTTGTAAGTCCTGTGCTGGTTTAATTTACCAAAATGCAGCACCTTGCACTTGTCCGAGTTAAATTCCATCTGTCATTTCTTGGTCCACTTCTCCAGTTCATACAGTTCCTGTTATAATGTTAGATACACTTCTTCTTTGCCCACTACATCAATGATTTTGTAATTATCATCTTATTGACAATATTGTCGAAATCGCAAATATAGATGACAAACAACAGTGGACCCAGCACCAATCCCTGCGGCCTATCACTGGTCTTCGATCTGAATAACAACCCTCCGCTACCACCGTCTGATGCTTTCCACTGAACTAATTTTGGATCCAATTGGCTAGCTCACTCACTTTTCAGACCAGCCTACCAGTAGAGATCTTGTCAAAGGCCTTGTAAAGTCCATATAGACAACACGTACTGCCCTGCCCTCATTCATCCCCTTGGTCACCTCTTCAAAAACCTCTATCAATTGTGAGACCATGCTGACTATCCTTCATCGGACTTTCCCTTTCCAAATGTTGGTAGATCCTGTCCCTCAGAATCTTTTCCAGTAACTCTCCCACCACTAATGTCAGGCCCATTAGCTCATCTTTTATCTCACTTCTCCCTGGGTCGTTGACTCATAGTGTGATGTTTTGAAATCTTTCTTCTGTAACTGCACTATTTTGATTTGTTATATATATGCGAAGTAAGCTGTGAGATCTAAAGGCTCAGATTCAGAATGAAATGTGTCTTCTGTCCTGATTTTCACGTGGATAATGCCTTGTAATGAAACACTGCCTTATCGTGCCTCAGTAACTGTTATTTTTATGGAAAATTGAACAGTTAGTATGTGGAAGATTACAATAGACAATAGGACAATTCGGCCCTTCGAGCCAGCAACGCCAGTCAATGTGATCATGGCTGATCACCCACAATCAGTACCCCGTTCCTGCCTTCTCTCCATATCCATCAACTCCGCTATCCATAAAAGCTCTAACTCTCTCTTGAAAGCATCCAGAGAACCAGCCCCCACCGTCCTCTGAGGCAGAGAATTCCACACACTCACAACTCTGTGTGAAAAGGTTTTTCCTCATCTCCGTTAAAAATGGCTCACCACTTATTCTTAAACTATGGCCCCTGGTTCTGGACTCCCCCAACATTGGGAACATGTTAGTCAAAAAATGCTGAAGAAACTCAGCGGGTGATGCAGCATCTATGGAGTGATGCTCCATAGCTGCTGCCTCACCCGCTGAGTTTCTCCAGCATTTTTGTCTACCTTCGATTTTCCAGCATCTGCAGTTCCTTCTGAAACATTTTGTCTACTCCACTGCGAAATCTCCACAAGGTATGCCTACTTTGAAGAAGTTCTACTCCTCTCTCCGAAGACAGTTTAACAACCTCCTCTCTCACTGCCCCCCCCCCCCCCCCCCCCCCCTCTCTGTGATTAAAGATTATTAAGGGTTTGGACATGCTAGAGGCAGGAAACATGTTCCCAATGTTTAAGAAGGAACTGCAGATGCCGAAAAATCGAAGGTAGACAAAAATGCTGGAGAAACTCAGCGGGTGAGGCAGCATCTATGGAGTGAAGGACTTTTCTTACCTGAGATGGTGAGGTCAAGAAATGGTTGGGAAATGTCGGAAATGGTCCAGCTGTATTTGAGTGCCGGATGGAAGTTAGTGGTGAAATGGATGAAGTCAGTGAGTTGTGTGTGGGTGTAGGAGGTAGCACTAATGCAGTCATCGATGTAGCGGAGGTAGAGTTCGGGGATAGGGCCACGGTACGTCTCGAACAAGGATTGTTTGACGTACCGTACAAAGAGGCAGGAATAGCTAGGACCCATGCGCATGCCCATGGCTACGCCTTGTATTTGGGGGAAATGGAAGGAGTCAAACGAAAAGTTATTAAGGGTAAGGACCAGCCCCGCTAGGCGGACGAGAGTATCAGAAGACGGGGATTGGTTGGTTCTCCGTTCGAGGAAGAAACGGAGGGCTTTGAGACCCTCCTGGTGGGGGATGGAGGTGTAGAGTGACTGGACATCCATGGTGAAGATGAGGGAATGGGGGCCTAGAAAACGGAGTCGATGGAGTCCTGGAGTCGACGAAGAGCGTGTGAGATGTCTTAAACATAGGTAGGGAGGGATTTAACCAGGGGGGGATAGGATGGAGTTGAGGTATATGGAAATATGTTCGGTAGGACACGAACAGGCAGAAACAATGGGTCTGCCAGGACAGTCAGGTTTGTGGATTTTGGGAGAAGGTAAAATCGGGCCATGCGGGGCTGGGGAACGATGAGGTTGGAGGCTTGGGAGGGCAGGGAGCCGGAGTCACCTCACCTTTCCCATACTCAACTCCTCTTGTTATGAAGGCCAACATGCCATTCGCTTTATGTCACTGCCTGCTGTACCTGCATGCTTACTGTCAGTGACTGATGAACAAAGACCCCCAGATCCCGTTGTACTTCACCTTTTCCCAACTTGACATCCTTTAAATAATAATCTGCCTTCCTGTTTTTGCCACCAAAGTGGATAACCTCACATTTATCCACATTAAATTGCATCTGCCATGCATCTGCCCACTCACCCAACCTGTCCAAGTCACCCTGCATTCTCAAAGCTTCCTATTCACAATTCACACTGCCACCCAGCTTTGTGTCATTTGCAAATTTGCTAATGTTACTTTTAATCCCTTCATTCAAATCATTAATATATATTGTAAATAGCTGCGGTCCCTGCACCTACCCCACTAGTCACTGCCTGTAATTCTGAAAGGAACCCGTTAATTCCTACCCTTTGTTTCCTATCTGCCAACCGATTTTCTATCCATGTCAGCACCCTACCCCCAATACCATGTGCTCTAATTTTGCCCACTAATCTCTTACGTGGGACCTTAGACAAATGTTTTCTGAAAGTCCAGGTGCACTTCATCCACTGGATCTCCCTTGTCCAATATCCTGGTTACATCTTCAAAATATTCTAGAAGATTCGTCAAGTATGATTTCCCCTTCGTAAATACATGCTGACTTGGGCCGATCCTGCTACTGCTATCCAAGTGAGCTGCTATTTCATCTTTTTTTATTGACTCCAGCATCTTCCTCACCACTGATTTCATGCTAACTGGTCTATAATTCCCTTTTTTCTCTGCCGCCCTTCTGAAAGAGTGGGACAACATTAGCTACCCTCCAATCCACAGGAACTGATCCTGAATCTATAGAACATTGGAAAATGATCACTAATGCATCCACGATTTCCAGAGCCACTTCCTTAAGTACCCTGGGATGCAGACCATCAGGCCCTGGGGATTTATCAGTCTTCAGTCCCACCAGTCCACCCAACACCATTTCCTGCCTAATGTGAATCTCCTTCAGTTCCTCTGGCCACTAGTACATCAGGAAGATTGTTTGTGTCCTCCTTAGTGAAGATGGATCCAAAGTATCTGTTCAACTTGTCTGCCATTTCCTTGTTCCCCATTATAAATTCACCCTTTTCAGTCTTCAAGGGTCCAACTTTGGCCTTAACTAGTTTTTTCTTCATCACATACCTAAAGAAGCTTTTACTATCCTCCTTCATATTCTTGGCTGGCTTACCTTTGTACCTCATCTTTTCTCCCCGTATTGCCTTGTTAGTTATCTTCTGTTGCTCTTTAAAAGTTACCCAATCCTCTGGCTTCCCACTCATCTTTGCTATGTTATATTTATTCTCTTTTATTTTTATACTCTCCCTGATGTCCCTTGTCAGCCAGGGTCGCCCCTTACTCCCCTTGGAATCCTTCTTCCTCTTTGGAATGAACCGATCCTGCACCTTCTGTATTATTCCCAGAAATACCTGCCATTGTTGTTCCACTATCATCCCTGCTAGGGTATCTTTCCAGTCAACTTTGGCCAACTCCTCCCTCATGGCTCCATAGTCCCCTTTGTTCAACTGTAATAACGACACCTCCGATTTACCTTTCAAATTGTAGATTAAAACTTATCATATTATGGTCACTACCTCCTAATGGCTCCTTTACCTTGAGTTCCCTTATCAAATCCAGTTCATTGCATAACACTAAATCCAGAATTGCCTTCTCCCTGTAGGCTCCAGTACAAGCTGCTCTAAGAATCCACCACAGAGGAACTCCACAAACTCTCTTTCTTGGGGTCCAGTTCAAACCTGATTTTCCCAGTCTACCTGCATGTTGAAATCTTCCATAACAACCGTAGCATTACCTTTGCGACATGCCAATTTTAACTCTTGATTCAACTTGCAACCCATATCTGTTTGGGGGCCTGTAGATAACTCCCATTAGGGTCTTCTTACCCTTAAGATTCCTCAGTTCTATCCATACTGACTCTACATCTCCAGATTCTATGTCACCCCTCATAAGGGACTGAATTTCATTCCTCACCAATAGAGCTACCCCACCCCCTATGCCCACCTGTCTGTCTTTTCGATAGGACGCATACCCTCGAATATTCAGTTCCCAGCCCTGGTCCTCTTGAAACCATGTCTCTAATTCCCTCAACATCATACTTGCCAATTTCTAACTGAGCCTCAAGCTCATCCACTTTATTTCTTATACTTTGCGCATTCATATACACCTCCCCTCTCACAACGGTCACTCTTGGCTCTGACCTTACTCTTTTATCCCCTCTCGAACTTTCCTTCCCATTAATTCCCATTAATTAATTACATAAAGCAGAACTAACTAGACCATTATTTTGTGGTGTTAGTGCTGCTTCGGATAATGGAGGAGTAGTGCTGGTCTGTGACTCATTATCAAGGTCAGGAGATCCACAGCACACAACTGAGTTATGGCATCTGAAACGCCTCTTCAAAGGGTATATATTTTTTAGAAAATACAGCAGCATTGCCTCGTAGAATCAGCAGGTGTGGGCGTGTGTGTGCGTGTACACGCACTTGTAAAACACCTCTCTTCATCTCTCCCTCTCTCTCCCTCTCGCTCTCTCCCTCTCCCTCTCCCTCTCAGTCTCCCTCTCCCTCTCCCTCTCCCCTATCTCTCCCCCTGCCCCCCCTCTCCCCCTCTCCGGAATTCTTCATACCTGTTTTACTCTTTATTTCTGCCCTCAACCTTTCTCTTGTCTTATTATATCTATTTCTTTTTCTAATTCTGTCCACCACTCTCGTAGTCACACTTTGTCTCTAGCTTTTTCTTTCTTCTATTAGTCTCTATCTCTCTGTTTCTCCTAGTCTCACTCTTATCTTCCTTTATCTCTGCCTCCAATACCATTTCTTTCTCTGTCTCTCTCTGACAGGCAATGTTTTGAAGAATTCTCAATGTGGGTGATTTGTCGCCTGTCTCGTAGCCTTATCTTGTGCTTCAGTTTAACCCCCATATGACTGATGCACTTCCTGAAAGGTTAAACTGTCAAAAAAAATCTGTCTTCCACCTCCACAGTCTCCGAAGGAACAATTTCTTACAAAGTGCGCGATTGAAGAATATTCTGGTTGGGCTGTGCAGAAATTTCCATTTCTAAAAGAAGGACTTGCCTCAACCTCAGCAACCTCAGGACGACCCAAATGATTCATAGCGAATTAAATACCTTTTGAAGTGCAGTCACAAATGTAATGTGCAAAACATTGCAGGCAGCTTGTGCATTGCAAGTTCCACTAAACTCCAGTGCAATGAACCATATAATCTGTACTCCTTATCCTGGTTGGGAAATAAATATTGTCCAGAATAAAACTATACTCCCCCACCAAATTTTCTCTCTCTCTTTTTCTGCCTCCTTTCTGATCCTTTCTTTTGAATTGAATTGAATTGAATCCTTTATTTGTCATTCAGACCTTTCGGTCTGAACGAAATGCTGTTGCCTGCAGCCATACATGTAATAATAACAACACACAATAAACACAAATTAACATCCACCACAGTGAGTTCACCAAACACCTCCTCATTGTGATGGAGGCAAAAGTCTTAGAGTTACTGTCTCTTCCCTCCTCTTCTCCCTCTGCGCCGAGGCGATACCCCACCGGCCGATGGTAAGTCAGTCCCGCGGTTCAAGCTCCGCGGCCCGGGGGTGGTCGAAGCTGCCGCCCTCCAGTCCAACGGACGCAGCTGTTGCAACGGGAGCTCCGGAAAACAGGCACCAGCCTGTGACCTGCGAGCTCCCGACTATGTCGTCCACTGGCCCGCGGCCAAGCCCCGGATCCAGGTCGCTGTCGCCAGAACGCCGCCTCAGCCACCGGAGCACCGTCTCCGCCCCGCACCGGGCCGTCCACACGGCAACGTCTCAGCCCCGCACCGGGCTGCCCCCACGGGAGCACCTTCCAGCCGGGAGCCGGTCCGCCCCCACGGGAGCACCTTTCGGCCGGGAGCCGGTCCGCCCTCACCGGAGCTTACAGTGAAATGTCAAATTGAGAGAGCAGGTGGGATCTTAATGTGCTGCTGCACTCCAGATCTTAATACACATGACAATAAACTAAACTAAACTAAACTAAACCAAAGCTTCCATGCCCCACAGCATAGTGCAGCGCTCCCTCAGTCCTGCGCCTTTGGCAGAGCAACACCAACCGTGTTGTTGCTGCACTGGGCTATCAGCTGTAACTTGTGCTCAAACTGATCTCTAACTGTGACCTAAGTGATTCTGCAGAAGGGTCTCGTCCCAAAACGTCACCCATTCCTTCTCTCCAGAAAAGCTGCCTGTCCCCGCTGAGTTACTCCAGCAATTTGTGTCTATCTTTGGTGTAAACAAGCATCTGCAGTTCCTTCCTACACATCTATCTGTGGTGACCTAACTGGGTAAAATGCTATCATCACCCCCTCTTCATGCAATTTCACATGCTGATTATGTTGCAATGATTTAATGGGTTATTTACCATCCTGCTTAAAGTTGAAAATGTGAATGTTCTCGGCTAGTGCAGTAGTCTCAGTAAATTACACCAAGAAGGATCAGCACCTGCAGATGCTTAGTGCTTTGACATCACCAGGTTTTGTGCAGCAATAATGATAAATAGGACAATTTTCTTTTACCATCATTTTCTGTGGAAATGGAACATTGAGTCTTCTCTTCTAATTTTGATCTCTGACTTACACTGTAGGGTACTCTTCATTTAACTGTAGTTGTTTGTAAGATGCTAACACTGGGCTCGATGCTCTGAGAGAGTTCTGCACATTCACTGGGAAATCTTCGGCAAGTATCAGAGAAGCAGCGGAGAGTCTGTCAGGAGTGAGTCCCCAATTTTAAATCCTTTCTCACTGAGTAACTTTGACCTCGGGTTACCGAGATCAAAGTTACTCAGTGAGAAAGGATTTAAAATTGGGTACTCACTCCTGACAGACTCTCCGCTGCTTCTTGGCCCACTATCCAAGAATGATGTTAGTAATAGCACGTACCAGCCAACACACTCAGAGATCATTCATTTGTTGTGGAATGAGGAACATCATGGACCGGACTATAGTTGTAGGCTCTCTGAGAAGAGAGCCCAGATGTTGTTGGAGCTACTCCAAAACCCTTGGTTTTGTGAACAACAAGACAGAGAATGAAAGCGAGGGAATTATAATTGTGCAAAGTTTTATAGGATATCATTTGCAGCGAAACAGTTGGAACTAATAACTGCAGATGAAGGGAATCTGAAGCAAAAGCAAGTAGTGGGAGTGTTCAACAAGTCCGGCAGCATGTGTGGGCAGTCTGCGCATGTTTGGACCTTTGTCAGAACTGGAAATGTGAGGAGGCTAGAGTTCTACTTTGCAGAGAGGGCTGGGTGGAGAGGACAGGGAGTGTCTGAACTGCTGTGCAGTTAAGCTATCAAGGTAGCAATTACTTTAAAACTGGCAAATGAAACAAAAACATAATATAGAAACAAAAGTACCAGCATATCTGTGAAAAAGAGGGATTTACCTGAAATTAATAAACTCGGTATTATTTTGTATCAAAGATTTCCTAAAAAAACAAGTACTGGAGGAACTCAGTAGATCAGGCAGCATCTGTGGAGGGAACCTTCTTCAGAGTGAGACGTCCCAACCTGAAACATCATATGTTAATTCCTTCCAAAGATGCCGCTTGACCCATTTGAGTTCCTCCAGTACGAAGCTTTTTACTCAATATTCCAGCCACTGCAGTCTCTTTTGCCTCAAAACTTCCCTACTGTTACACTCCATACCCTTTGCAATAAAGGCCAACTTTCCATTTGTGTTCCAGGTTACTTGCTGTGCCTGCATGCTGTGTGGATAACCTCACATATTCCTACGTTATATTCTAGCTGACAACTTCTTGCCCACTCACATATATCTTTTTGCTGGCTCAATGTGTCCCTTTAGAACTTGCTAGCCCATACATCTTCCCTCTTCAGCAAGTCTGGCTACAGTATATTAGCTTTCTTCATCCAAGTCAATAATAAGGATCGGAAATGGTTGACTCTCCGGGACTGATCCCTGCGGCACTCCACTGGTTACTGTTTGTCAATTGAAAGTGACACATTTATCTCGACTTTCTGTTTCCTGTCAGTTCGTCAATCCCCTTTCCAGGCCAGTATATTATCTTAAACACGTATACTGTCATGCTGTCAAAAACTTTCTTGGCACCTTGGCACAAATACAACACATCTACTGCTTCCCTTTATCCTGTTCACTGAACTCAAGAACATGTGTCCAATGCACTGTCCCTTTCATAAAACTATGCTGGCCTTGCTTTATTGGCTCATGTTTTTGAAATGTCCTGCTGTTGCTTCCTAGACTCCTGAATTTTCCCAATGACAGGCTTTAGCTAACTATATATAGTTTCCTGATTCCTTTCCGCCTCCCTTCTTGAATAGTAGCATTACGGTTGCAGTTTTACGGCCCAGGTGCTCGTCTAAGCACTTCTTAAATGCTGTCAGTGAACCAGCTTTTGGGTGTGAAAAAAACATAAAGTACTGGAAGAACTCAGCGGGTCAGGCAGCATCTGTGGAGGGAATGGACAGAAGACGTTTTACTTGGGCCCCTTCTTCAGATTGCATGTGAACGTAGGGGATGTGTTCAACTCAGTTTTAGTTCATTGTCACATGTACCGAGGTACAGTGAAAAGCTTTTGTTGCTTGCTAACTAGTCAGCGGAAAGACAATACCTGATTACAATCGAGTCATTAACAGTGTATAGATACATAAAAATGGAATAACATTTAATGCAAGATAAAGCCAGTAAGGTACGATCAAAGATAGTCCGAGGGTTACCAATGAGGTAGATAGTAGTTCAGGGCTGCTCTTTAGTTGTGGTAGGATGGTTCAGTTGATGAACAATGGTTGTAGTGTGGATAGTGAGGGGTATAGCCTCTGGCTGCAACACACCATCATGAACTGGTAAGAAAAGCAGAAAAAAGGTAGATGGAATTTATTCCTGAAAAATGTTTTGAATGTTTGAGTTCCTCAGTGTCGAGTGGCAGCAGATCTCAGATTGTATTCCTTCTCCACAGAGCCTCTGTGTTTGCTGCACCATGCCTCAGTGCATCCCTCAGTGCAGCTCCTGCAGCAAATGCAAGGAAATGGGATCAGTTTAGATAATGGCCAGAACAAACAGTTGTCTGAAGGGCCTGTCTGTACTGTATGAGTTTATATGACAGTGGTGTGTGGTCACATTGAACTGCCGTGGTCCTGTGGTGAAGTTGCTCCCATCATGCTCCTGAGGAGAGAATTCCAACAATGATAAAGGCCCAATGTTATTTTTCCAGTCTGGATAATATGTGACCTGGAGGGAACCAGAAGGTGATAGTTCTTCATAAGTCATAGGAGCAGAATTAGGCCATTCGGCCCATCGAGTCTACTCCACCGTTCAATCATGGCTGATCTATCTTTCTCTCTCAACCACTTTCTTCTGCCTTCTCCCCATAACCCTTGACACCCTTACCAATCAAGAACATGTCAATCTCCACCTTAAACACACCCACAGTCATGTGTGGCAATGAATTCCACAGATTCACCACCCTCTTATTGAAGAATTTCCTCCTCATCTCCTTTCTAAAGGTACGTCCTTTTATTCTGAGGCTGTACCCTCTGGTCCTAAACTCTCCCATTAGTAGAAACATCCTCACCACATCCACTCTCATCCACATCCACTAGGCCTTTCACTATTCGGTAAGTTTCACTGAGGTCCCTCATTATAAACATACCTCTTGTAACCTCAAGGAGCAGTGCCATAAAACGCTCACCATACGTTAACCCAATCACCCCGTGATAGTGTTCCCATAGCACTGCCATTGTCCATCTTGGTGCCACACTTCAGAGTTTTGGTTGAAGAGTTTTGGATTGCAGATGAAATTGAACTACAATTATCAATGAATGTCCATTTTCATGACCTTTAATTTGATGAAGGAAGGCCATTGGTGAAACAAGGCAGCACGGTTGGGCTCAGGATCTTGCTCTGTGGAACCCCTGCTGTGATGTCCTATGTGATGTAGCAAAAGTCACACTACGGGAGGATCTCAGCGGGGCAGGAGCATCTGTGCGGAAACATGGACGGTCGATGCCTATAGATTGTGGTTTTTATCCTTCCTTCCCTCTGCTGTGTGACTGACATTGAAGTGAGATAAATCAGAGCAACTGGAGCTCACGCTCCTGCTGGTGAGGCCGCTGAGAGGAGGGATTTGCAGTCATGGTTTAATACAGGTATGTTTATAATCTTTGGAGGTGTGGCACAGCCTCAGGTGGTTCATTGGGTTCAGAGTCAGGTTTGTGTGTGCCTTGTCTCTGCCTGGCTGGCCAGGTCCTTGAAAACAGTGCTGGGTTTAGCTGCAGGCCAGCAATCCCCCTCCTGCACTGCTTCCCACTCCCTGTTTACGGGAGTATGATCAGTATGATCAGGCTGTCTGACTGGCTGAATTGCCTCTCATGGTGTGCAGGCTTTGCGCTCTGCCCCAAGCTTTAACCCAACCCCTCATCCAACCCTTCCCCCCTCGCCCACTCCTGACCCTCCCCCTAACTGCTCACCCTCTTCCTCCTCGCCCCTCACCTCTCACTCCAACCCCTACCCCCAACTCCTCCCACTCGCCCCTCCTGCCCCTCAACCCTCCTGCCTCTTCTCCCCCTCGCCCTTGCTGCCCCATCACTCCTCTCCTTCACTCCCTTCTCTCCATCACCCTTCCTCCCCTCCTTTCTTCCCTCTCCGTTCAATACCTCCTCTCACCCCTCCATTCCCTCACCCCTTGAACCCCTCACCCTCACCTCACCCTCACCTTTCCCTCACCTCTCCTCTCCATCACCCCTCCTCGTCCTCACCCCTCCTCCCTCTCACTCCCACCTCCCCCTCACACCCTCGTCCCCCTCACACCCTCGTCCCCCTCACACCCTCGTCCCCCTCACACCCTCGTCCTCCTCAATCCCACTTCTCCCTCAATCCCTCCTCCCTCACTCCCTCTTCTCCCACAACCCCTTAAATGCCTCAACCCCTCAAATCCCGCACCCTTCCTCCTGCCCCTCACTCCCTCCTCCCCCTCACTCCCCCCTTGCCCTAACCCCTGTTCCTCCCCCTAACCCGTCCTCGCTAATCTTACTGCTGCTGACTTTGCTGCCTGCAGCTTGAGTTCCTGTCCTGAGCTGAGAGAGGAGTGGAGCTCCTCCTGCAGGGGATCTGGGATATTGTGTCCCAGTGCAGTGCTCCACAGTCGACTGATATCACGCACTGGTCCTTGCCTGTGCACTCTCTCCCCTCTACCCTTTGCTCCTTTGCACCGGTGCTCGTGCCTGCTACAGAGAGAAGGGGGGGGGGGAGAGGAGCAAATGGGAGTGTTCAGTTATTTCTGTTATATCTAATCTTTTGGATTCTCTGTATTCAAATATTTACTCGAAGGCAGACATTTTATGATGTTCTCGTCAATAGTGAAGGAAATTTGAGGAAGCGTCATGATCAAACTTGCCTGAAGTCTGCAGGCGAGGATGATATATAGAGACAGTCGAGCATGTTGTCAAATGGAGAGAGAGAGAGAAATGAGCACATAGTTTGTAAGGAATTTGGATTGAGTTCAGGCTGCAGATTTTGTGTTCCTCACTGGCCAATGCTTTCCGCACAGGGTGGTTCCAGCATCTGCAGTTGCGGATGGGTTGTTGAGTACATTCATGTGGTGGGGCTGGAGCTGAAGGACAGAAGTGACCCAGGTGGCATTTTCTGTTTGTCCACAAGTCTCACAGCTCTTTTGGCGATCTTGACTTCTTTTTTCCAGGTTTGGTTTTCAAACTGACTTTAACTTGTCAGCCTCCCCTAACCCCACCTCCCAGCCCTCCCTATCTCTCTCTCCACGTTTCACATTCTCAGGGATTCACAGCATGCATGTTGAGTGGAGTTGCCCATTCAGGACTGAGATCTGAACAAGGTTAGAGTCATAGAGTCATACAGCACGGAATCAGGCCCTTCGGCCCCAGGTCGGCTAACATGCCCCAGCTGCCTGAACCTAGCCTCAAACACTCTAAACCTGTCCTATCCATGTACAGTGCCCTCCATAATGTTTGGGACAATGACCCATCATTTATTTATTTGCCTCTGTACTCCACAATTTGAGATTTGTAATAGAAAACAAAATCACATGTGTACAGTCAGATTTTATTAAAGTGTATTTTTATACATTTTGGTTTCACCATGTAGAAATTACAGCTGTGTTTATACATAGTCCCACCCCCCTCCCCATTTCAGGGCACAATAATGTTTGGGACACATGGCTTCACAGGTGTTTGTAATTGCTCAGGTGTGTTTAAATGCCTCCTTAATGCAGGTATAAGAGAGCTCTCAGCACCTAGTCTTTCCTCCAGTCTTTCCATCACATTTGGAAGCTTTTATTGCTGTTTATCAACATGAGGATCAACGTTGTGCCAATGAAAGTCAAAGAAGCCATTTTGAGACTGAGAAACAAGAATAAAACTGTTAGAGACATCAGCCAAACCTTAGGCTTTCCAAAATCAACTGTTTGGAACAACATTGAGAAAAAAGAGAGCACTGGTGAGCTTACTAATCATAAAGGGACTGGCAGGCCAAGGAAGACCTCCACAGCTGATGACAGAAGAATTCTCTCTACAATAACGTAAAATCCCCAAATACCTGTCTGACAGGTCAGAAACCAGCTTCAGGAGTCAGGTGTGGATTTGTCAATGACCACTGTCCGCAGAAGACTTCATGAACAGAAACACAGAGGCTACACTGGATGATGCAAACCACTGGTTAGCCGCAAAAATAGGATGGCCAGGTTACAGTTTGCCACGAAGTACTTAAAAGAGCAACCACAGTTCTGGAATAAGGTCTTGTGGACAGATGAGACGAAGATTAACATACCAGAATGATGGCAAGAGCAAAGTATGGAGGAGAAAAGGAACTGCCCAAGATCGAAAGCATACCACCTCATCTGTGAAACACGGTGTTGGGGGTGTTATGGCCTGGGCATGTATGGCTGCTGAAGGTACTGGCTCACTTATCTTCATTGATGATACAACTGCTGATAGTAGCATAAAGAATTCTGAAGTGTATTGACACATCCTATCTGCTCAAGTTCAAACCAATGCCTCAAAACATTGGCCGGCGGTTCAATCTACAGTAATATAATGATTACAAACATACTGCTAAAGCAACAAAGGAGTTTTTCAAAGCTAAAAAATGGTCAATTCTTGACACCCAGCAACTGGTGATGTCCATGAATCGCAGACTTCAAGCAGTCATTGCATGCAAAGGATATGCAACAAAATACTAAACATGACTACTTTCATTTACATGACATTGCTGTATCCCAAATATTATGGTGCCCTGAAATTGGGGGACACTGCTATAATTTCTACATGGTGAAACCAAAATGTATAAAAATGGCCTTTATTAAAATCAGACAATGTGCACTTGAACCACATGTGATTTTTTTCTATTACAAATTGTGGAGTACAGAGGCAATAAATAAATGATGGGTCTTTGATGTTGTGATATTACTTTCCTCAACTAGCACCTCCGGCAGCCTGTTCCATACACCCACCACTCTTTGTGTGAAAATTTACCCCTCACATTCCTATTAAATCCTTCACCCCTCACATTAAACCCATGTCCTCTTGTTATCGATTCCCCTACTCTGGGCAAAAGACTGCATTTATTCGATCTATTCCTCTCATGATCATAGGTTCTTTATTCCATGGGCTGAGAATCTGTGGAGTTCTCTCCCATGGGGGTGGTTGTGCTCTGACACCGTTAACAAAGCTAAGTCTAATTGACCTTTGATTCGGATGGGAATCATGGGATATGGGGATTGGGCAAGGCATGCAGTTGGCCTTGATCTTATGCAATGGTTGGGCAGGCTCAAGGGCTGTGCATTCCTGTTTTTCTGTACTCGCCACACCAAACCTAGTGGATCCTTTTATGATAAAACACTTATTCATGTCATCTCTCAGCTATCTTTACTTGAAAGGAGCTCCAGCATATCTTTCTTGCAAAACTTCACAGTTCTGTAATCATTCGGCAAATTTCTTCACAAGATCTTGGAGACCAGATTCTTCTTAAGGCTCTTTGTGGTCTAACCAAAGACCAATACAAATTTAATGTAATTTATCTGCTTTTTAATTCCAGCTAATTAAAGTTTTTGTGAATTGAGTTATAATTTTACAACCACATGAGAGTGATATGCAGCTTTGAGATCCTTCATTGCTACCTTGTAAATAACACATGATCTTTCTCCTCCATCACACACATGCATCTCTTGCATTCTTACACACGCACACACACACTCACACAGGCACACATACATATATATGCATACACGCATATTCTCATGAGCAAGTGTGTACGGGCGTGTGCACACTTGAACAGCCGCACAGTTCCTGTGAAACACTGGCCCAGACCCAGAAGACACGCTGCCTCCAGGTTTATAACCTGTTGTGCAAGTTTGGTCATTCAGAGTTGTCACTGCCTGCAGTATTTTCACTCTATGGGTCTCAGTCACACTGCTTCACATGAAAATACCAGATAAACAACTTAGTCTTTTGTGATGATCTTGTATCATGAGATTTCACTCAACAAGCCCCCAGCTTTTCAGACTGATGCAGTCTCTCTCTATTTGCAAGCAATACAGAGCAAATTGTTTAAAATTTTTAATCACCAAACCGTTAAAATGTTTTCATAAAACTTTGTGCCCAGTGAATTAAGATGTGCAGTGTGGTAGGACTGCACAGACAGTGACCGCTGCTGGACATTCATTGAAGGTAACTGCAAGGTCAACCACCTTCACTTCAGCTGATGTTTACTTTTGGTGATATTCTCCGAGTTTATTTAGACTCCTGGATAAAGCACAGAGCAGCTAAATTCTGTATGAGGCAATCGTTCTCTGGTTGTGGACATGCCTTGTATGTCAAGCAGCCACTGGTCTGGTCTGCCGTTTAAAGAGCACAGCACTGTATCTCATCAAAACCCGTTCCTCCAGCTTTTGTTCTAGACCCATAAAGTCATACAGAATGGAAACAGACCCTTTGACCAAACTCATCAATGCCATCCAAGATGCCGATCTATACTAATCCAATTTGCCAATATCCCTCTAAACATTTTGTCTGCATCTACCTGTCCAAATGACTTAAATTGTTTTGTACCTGCCCCAACTACCTCCTCTGGCAGGTCGTTCCAAAAACCACCGCCATCTGAGTGAAAAGGTTGTCCCCTCTGGTTTCCTATTGAATCTTTCCTCTCTCACCTTAAACCTCTGCCTCTATCATGGGGTTACAAGACTCTATACATTCAGCCCATCTATTTCCCTCATGATTTTATACACCTCTATAACATTGAAACCTTGAAACCTCTATAAGATCACCCCTCATCCTCCTTACTCCAAGGAATAAAGTTCTAGCCTGCCCACCTCTCTCTGTAGCTCCTGTTAGCTATATGTTGAATGCCATCTACCCCAAACGTTGATGGTTTCAGGGCTGAGAATAAGTAGTGTGTTTTGGGGTATTTAGTATGAATAATCAAAGCTTACTGACTCCTCAGGGGTACTGCAAGGGGATGGGGACTGCAGCCTTTGGGGTGTGGCTGCAAAGTATGGATCGTGTAAACAGGAGCAGTGACCCAGGGAATCAGGAATGTGATAATATTCAGGCAGCGGGGAGGAGACAGCAAGGCACTAACTCAGCTGTTTTCAGATTTCCGGATTCACCACATGTGACCACTCCACAAGGTCGACTTTTTCTGCTTTTTGTTTTAACTTCGGGTGAAGTTCTTGGGCAGTCGTTTTGACATGGTCCGTTTGGGGGCAGTTAGAGTGGAAAGGCCTGCTATATATTTTATGCATCGTTGGGACAGTTTATTAAATTGCAAACTTCTCTCTCCGAGTGTTGATGTTTGCTCTGGAATGGTTGGATAATCTGCTATAGGCTTGGCTTTCAATGTTGCTCCCTTCCATTCCATATCCCAGTCTGTAACGACAGAAACATCACCACAACAAACATCAGCAATTGCTAAAACTGCTGGTTATTCTCGTTGGAGGTGGATTGTTCCACTCGCGAATCCCTTCTCAAGCAAGCAACTGGCAGGGTTCCAAGTGCGGTTAACTGAGTTTGTTTGCTGACTGACTTGAACCCAATGCCCTGCTGCTGGGATTAGAACACGCCTCCCACTGCAAACAAGACTGCGATCAGACAGGTCCCACCACTCACATTCTTTGCTAAAATTGAACAAAACAGATTAATGCTTGTGTCATAACAGCATTGCAAGATTTACTGCACTAAATCCTTTCCTAATTAGCACGAGAAATTCTTCCCCACCCAGAGAATGAAACTTTCACACTTGAAGTTGGAAACATGCCATGTTTGTGAGAAATGACTGCACTGTGTAAAGAAAAGCTCCTTACACATTGTCCCGTCAAACACTCCGGGGGAGAGACCGAATAAAGCTTCTTCTGCACTGCCCCATCAAACAGTCCCAGGGTAAGGACGGCATGGGTCCATCCTGGATTGTAGGGTAGCTCAATCCAACTACCCCACATGTCACGCAGTGCCTGATAGGTTGTAGTGCACAGCCATCTGTACTGGTTATAAGTCTTGCCTTAAACCAGAAAGAGCACACTGTTTTACTGAAGGAGGTTGTTGCCGTGATGAATTGGGAATTTACTGAGCCCAGCGATGTGCCGATTTCTGCAAAGAATTTCCCTGCCACGATAGGTGGGGAGAAAGGCAGAGGGGATACATTTCTTCGTTTACAGGGACATACATTGCAAGAGCTAAAAGGTTATGGTATGACTATATAAAACATTAGTATAGAACTATAGGAAGGATGTAGTTGTGTGGAGATGGTGCAAAGGAGATTCACCAGGATGTTGCCTTGGTGAACACCAGCTATGAGGAGAGACTGGAGGGCTGGGTTTGTTTTCCTTGGAGCAGAGGGAACTACGCAGGGACCGATTGACAAAATTATGATGGGCACAGATGGGGTCAAACTATTTCCCTTTTCAGAGGTGTTTAAAACTGGAGGGCTTCAGATTAAGGTAAGTGTTGAGAGGTTTATCATAGAATCAAGTGGCATGCAAACATGTCATTTGGCCTACCTCACCTGCAATGGCCAGTGGACATGGCCCATGTGGATGTTAATCAACTGTGCCAATGAGCCGAGGAATGGCTGATGGTGTTGCATTTCGGACGGACAAACTAAGGCAGGACTTGCACAGTAAAGAAGGCATACAGTGGCTTGCAAAAGTTTTCACACCACTTGAACTTTTCCACATTTTGTCACGTTACAACCACAAACGTAAATGTATTTATTGGGATTTTATGTGATAGACCAATACAAAGTGGTGCATAATTGTGAAGTGGAAGGAAAATGATACATGGTTTTCAAATCTTTTTACAAATAAAAAACTGAAAAGTGTGGCGTGCAAAAGTATTCAGCCCCCCTGAGTCAATACTTTGTAGAACCACCTTTCGCTGCAATTACAGCTGCAAGTCTTTTGGGGTATGTCTTTACCAGCTTTGCACAGCTAGAGACTGAAATTTTTGCCCATTCTTCTTTGCAAAATAGCTCAAGCTCAGTCAGATTGGATGGAGAGTGTCTGTGAACAGCAATTTTCAAGTCGCCAGAAATTCTCAATTGGATTTAGGTCTGGACTTTGACTGGGCCATTCTAACACATGAATATGCTTTGATCTAAACCATTCCATTGTAGCTCTGGCTGTATGTTTAGGGTCGTTGTCCTACTGGAAGGTGAACCTCTGCCCCAGTCTCAAGTCTTTTGCAGACTCTAACAGGTTTTCTTCCAAGATTGCCCTGTATTTGTCTCCATCCATCTTCCCATCAACTCTGACCAGCTTCCCTGTCCCTGCTGAAGAAAAGCATCCCCACAGCATGATGCTGCCACCACCATGTTTCACAGTGGGGATGGTGTGTTCAGGGTGATGTGCAGTGTTAGTTTTCCGCCTACATAGCGTTTTGCATTTAGGCCAAAAACTTCAATTTTGGTCTCATCTGACCAGAGCACCTTCCTCCACATGTTTGCTGTGTCCCCCACATGGCTTGTGGCAAACTGCAAACGGGACTTCTTATGGCTTTTTTTCAACAATGGCTTTCTTATTGCCACTCTTCCGATTTGTGGAGTGCACGACTAATAGTTGTCCTGTGGACAGATTCTCCCACCTGAGCTGTGGATCTCTGCAGCTCCTCCAGAGTTACCATGGGCCTCTTGGCTGCTTCTCTGATCAATGCTCTCCTTGCCCGGCCTGTCAGTTTAGGTGGACGGCCATGTCTTGGTAGGTTTGCAGTTGTGCCATACTCTTTCCATTTTCGGATGATGAATTGAACAGTGCTCCGTGAGATGTTCAAAGCTTGGGATATTTTTTTATAACCTAACCCTGCTTTAAACTTCTCCACAACTTTATCCCTGACCTGTCTGGTGTGTTCCTTGGGCTTCATGATGCTGTTTGTTCACTAATGTTCTCTAATAAACCTCTGAGGCCTTCACAGAACAGCTGTATTTATACTGAGATTAGATTACACACAAGTGGACTCTATTTACTAATTAGGTGACTTCTGAAGGCAATTGGTTGCACTGGATTTTATTTAGGGGTATCAGAGTAAAGGGGGCTGAATACTTTTGCATGCCACACTTTTCAGTTTTTTATTTGTAAAAAATTTGAAAACCATGTATCATTTTCTTTCCACTTCACAATTATGCGCCACTTTGTGTTGGTCTATCACATAAAATCCCAATAAAATACATTTACGTTTGTGGTTGTAACATGACAAAAATGTGGAAAAGTTCAAGGGGTATGAATACTTTTGCAAGCCACTGTATATGCTATGCTTGCCTTCATATATAGGCACATGGAAATGGAGGGATATAAATCATGTGTAGGAAGATGAGATTAATTTATCTTGGCATCATGTTCGACACAGATATTGTGGGCCAAAGGCACTGTTTTTGTGCTGTGCTGTTTTTATGTTCTTTGTAAATGGTAGAGTCATGGGGAGTGTTGTAGAACAGCGAGACATAAGGGTACTGGTGCATAGTTTCATGAAGGCGGCAAAACAAGCGGTCAGAGTGGTGAAGAAGGTACTTGACTCACTTGCCTTCATCGGTCGGAGTATTTAGTACAGGTCTGAAGAATGTGCTCGACCTGAAACATCACCTGTTCCTTTTCTTCAGAGTTGCTGCCTGAGTTACTCCAGCAATTTGTGTCTATCTTCAGTATAAACCAGCATCTGCAGTTCCTTCCTTTACGTAGAGGGTGGTGTGTATGTGGAACGAGCTGCCAAAACAAGTGATAGAGACAAATACAATGATGACATTTAAAAGACACTTGGACACTTACATAACTAGGAACGATTTGGAGGGATAGGGGCCAGGCACAGGCAAGTGGGACTAGCTTGATTAGACTACTTGGTTGGCATTAACGGGTTGGGCTGAAGGGCCTATTTCTGCCGTAAGCTCTTTAACCACATGATTTTTTGGGGGGAAAATTACTGCGCGTTGGAGGAACAGACCCAACGGGTCTGCACTTGGTCTAGTATCCTTTAAATCTTCCCCTCTCATCTGATGTAGACTCTGGGTATTTACCTTATCTATGCCAATCATTATTTTATACACCTCCATCATTTCACCTCTCAAGTTGGTGGCGCCGCAATGGCTGCCTCGCCAACAGTCAGTCTCGTCCTTTTCCTTCTTTGTTGTTTTCTAGTGTGTGCTAAATGTATGTTTTAGTGTTCTTTAGCTTGTTTTATGTTGGGGGTGTGGGGGGAAACCTTTTTTTAATCTCTTACTCGACGGAGACGCAATTTTTCTCCATATCGTATCTCTGTCCGCACTGCGGCCTTACATCATGGAGCTGGCGGCCACTTGCTGAGGACCAACTTTGGGAGCTCCAACCTCGGGACCCTGCGGACTTTAACATTGTGGAGCTGGCGGTCCCAGTCGGGGATCGTTCTCGGAAGCTTCAACAGCGGGGTGCCTGCGGACTTACCATCGTGGAACTCGCGGTCCCTTGGTTAGGGACCGACTTCAGGAGCTGCAACCGCAGGAGCTTCGCCATCGCTCGCCCCGATTCGGGGGCTTCGAACGCCGGCTGCGGGAGCTTCGATCAGCCCGACTGCGGATGTTTCGACTGCCCCGACCGCGGAAGAATAAAGAGGGAAGAAGATTAGTCTTTATTGCCTTCCATCACAGTGAGGAATGTGGGGAATCCGCTGTAGTGGATGTTCATGTTAACTTTTATGTGGTTGTGTGTCTTGTTGCTTTTTTTAGTATGGCTGTATGGTAATCGAGTTTCACTGTACCTTAATTGGTGCACGTGATAATAAACAGTCCTTTGAAACCTTTGAACCTTCTTTACTTGAGGGAAAAATAATGCCAGACTTTCCAATCTCACCCAGTAACCCGAGCCCTCCGATCCAAGCTACATCTATGTGCACCTCTTCTGAATCTTCTCTGCACATCTTTACTATAGTGTAACGGCCAGAACTACAGAGAATTATTTAAGTGAGACTGAACCAATACAAGAGACTTCAGATGCTGGAATCTTGAGCTAATAAACTGTTGAAGTAGGTGAGGTAGCATCTGAAGAGGGAAATGGACAGGCAGCGTTTTAGGTCGGGACCCTTCAGAGGATGTCTGGAATTACAAGTAAATACGAAACAGGGTCCCAGTGTGTTTAAAAGAAGTTTAAGAAACATCGCCTGCTGAGCCTGCCGCTGAACCGCTGGGATTTCCACATAATCGTTTAGCTGCTTGCAAATACTGGAATTCAGAAACCAAGAAAGAAGGTGATTTGGAGGAATGCACTATTGATGCAAGTTTCTACTTTTGCACACCAGAAAGATTTAAAAATATCCAAATTTAGAAGCAAAGTCCAGTATTGGTATCAGATGGAACTGCTTCTGATCTCTGCATGCCAAAGGAATGCAGAGTAATGACTGGGAATCAGGCCTGGCAGAAGACAAACAGCTCAATGCCAGCTTCTACACCAAGAGGATCAGAATGAATAAACATTAGACTCGCCTCACCCTGCCCCATCAACACTGAACTGTTCTTCGTTGATCTGTTCTTCGCTGCTAATTTTATAAAGTGTGGGATTGACATGTGAATTAAAAGGTTCTGATCCCATGGTTGTAAGTTTAGAATGTTCTCTAAGTAATGAGATGGTCAAAAGTACAAAGTGCAGTCTGTGGCACGATTGGAAAAGGAGTTTGGGGATCAGTTGTTGGTTGATTACAGATTTTTTTCAATCTTGAATGATCTTGAAGGTGTTGCATTATTGCTTATAAAAAATACATTCAAGGCTATGGGTTACAGGGAGAAGGCAAGAATGTAGAGCTAAAGCCAAGATCAGATGAGCCATGAATTTTGACCATACTATCCCGAGTCTGATCCAGCATCCATGGCTGCTCTGACCTTGGCCTCACCTTTACTTTCCTGCCCATTCCCCAGAGCGTCTGATTCCCGATAAACTAAAACTCTGTAGATATTGCCCTGAATATATTCAACGATTTGGCCTCCACTGTGGCTGCAATGGAGAAATCAAAGTTTCATGGCCTGAAAGATGACATTCCTTTGCATTTGCCTAAAATGGGCAATTCCTTATCCTGAAGCTCATTACCCCTTGATGAGAATCATCCGTTCAGCATCCACTCTGTCAGCTCTCAGAATCTACATTTCAATAAGATTACATTTCACTGCTTTAAACTCCTAAACGCCCATCCAATCCAAGCATTAATTCCTGCAATCAACCTTGTGAACCTTTTGCGACGGTTGCTGTCTCCAATATAAGCATATTCCTTCTTGACAAAGGAAATCAAAACTAAACATCGTACCCCATGTGTGGTCCCACCAACACCATGTCCACTTGTAGCAATGCTTTCCTACTTTTATTGTCGAACTCCTTCGCAATAAAAGCCTATGTTCCATTTGCCTTCCTAATCACAAGTTGTACCAGCAGGCTCACTCTCTGTCTGAAACATAAGAGGTTTCCTAGATCCATCTGCAGAGCCGTATTGAGCCCTTACCTATTGTTAACTTTTGTTTTTATGGTTAGTTTGATTGGAAGATGATTGATAGGATAGGGTAGCGGATCTTGTATACATGGACTTTAGTAAAGCTTTCGACAAATTCCATGATGGTAGGTTGATCCAGAACATTAAGTCGCATGGAATACAGGGTGACTTGGTAGATCGGATAGAAGATGGAAGGTCGTTTGGAGGCAGTTTCTCTGACTGGAGCTCTGTGACCAGTGATTTTCCGCAATAAATAGTGCTGGGACCTATGTTATATGTAATGATTTATAGAAAAATGTAGATGGGCTGAGTTTGTTTACTTTGCTTCAGATTCTGGCATCTGTACTCTCCTGTGGTTCCACTACATCCATTTGTTCTTTTTTTATCCATTTTGCTCATTAAATCACCAAGGAACTTAACCAAATGTACCAAACATGAATTCCTTCTTACAAAAGAAAAGATGACATTGTTTAGTGCAATTCCGATTGTCTCCTTCCTTAATAAAGGGTTCCAGTACTTCTCTTGTAGCATGGCTCACACTAGCTGACATAGAATTCCCTGCTGTCAATCTTCCTTTTTTGAATATCGGTATCGTAAAGCAACGATTAAGTCCAAGCAATGTGACAGGCTTCAGTGCAATTAGTTTGCCTGGTACATTTACTTTAGGCCACTTGCTAAATACTGTGGAAGCTGATAATCTGAAATGGAAGTGAGGAATACACGGCAGCTGAAACAACATCAGATCTGGCTGACTTTTTGTTCGATATAGCAGTTTGCAGCTGGGAAACATAGAAAGTTCTCAGAGTGGAGAAGGGGAGATGATGCCAGAAGTTTTGGATTTCCAGCATTTTCACCTTTCTTGACATCATGGTTCATTCTAACCCCCTCAAAATTTGCTCCTAGAGTTTGCATGCTCTTTACCTCTTCTACCATATGGGCAGAAACAAGATATTTGTTGAAACTTTCTCTCTTTATTTCCTGTTATTAAACATCTAATCTCATCCACTGAACGGACCAACCAGAGCTCGAAGAAATGGAACTTGGAACTAGACTGGGTGATTCTGCCACTCGTGCTTGGGGTCCATCTGCGACCATCATGCTTTAGGTTTAAGCTTAGGCTTAGGTTTGTTATTGTCAGGTGTACCAAGGTACAGTGAAAAGCTTTGTTTTGCATGCTATCCAAACAGATCGGTTATACTATACATAAATATAATCAGTTCAAACTTAAGTAAAGTAGGTAGAGCAAAGGGGAAGATACAGAGTATAGAATATAGTTCTCAGCATTGTAGCGCATCGGTTGCTTGGACTAACAGGCTGACATTTTACTCCAATGCCTCCTTACTGCACTGCCCTGCATCCCCTGAGCTTCTCCTCCCCTTCCCAGTTCTTTATATTCTATGTCAACAAGTTGACTGAAGGGAGTAAATGTCATATTTTCAAATTTGCTGATGATCAAAACTAGGTGGGATCGGTAGTACGGAGGAAGATGTAAAGAGACAGCAAAGGGTGTGGGCATGGCAGGTGGAAGAGTATGAGGTCATTGATTGTGGGAAGTAAATGAACAGAGCATTTGTTAAATGCTGAGGAACTGGATTGTGGTCATTTTCAAGTGTGCTTGTACAAAGTTACAACAGACTAACAGGCAGGCAAAGCAAACAATTTGGAAGGCAAATGATATGTTAGTTTTTATGTTAAGACAACTCGTATGCATGAGTAAGGAAGCCTTACTGTAATTGTGTAGGAACTGAGTGAGATCACACCTGTAATATTGCGTGCAGATTTGGTTTGCTAACCTAAGAGAGGAAACACTTGGTTAAGAGTGGGTGCACTGGTTCCATAGATTATGGGTTTGCTGTGTGGTGAGAGGGTGAGTAGGAGGGGATTGTATTTTCGAGAGTTTAGAAGAGTGATTGCCTCAAAATGTCCAGTCTTTGCGGTTTCATTTTCTCTCTTTCACCATGTGGGAATCCCCTGGCGACTTGGTTACCTCCATGTTTCATGTGTAGGCTGGCTATTTAATTGTTACTGTCAATTATGTCGAATGAAACTGAGGTGGGGGAACCGCTGGGGAGATTGCTGGGTTGGAGTACTTCAGTACTGGGGAGAGATTGGAGAAACTAGGCTTGTCTTCCCTGGGGTGAAGGAGGATGAGGGGTAATCTGATGGTAGTATAGAAAATAAGAGGCAGAGATAGGCTGGGAAGTGACATTCTTTGTCCCATGGTAGAGTATGATAAACAAGAGGGCACAGGTTTAAGGTGAGAGGAAGGAGTTTTAAAAAGGACTAGAGGGCAAATGTTTTCATGCTCAGAGTGGGTGGTATCTGAAACTCTGCCAGAGGAGGTGGTGGAATCATTATATTTAGGCATAGTACTTAAATAGACCAGGCATTAAAATAAATAGTCCAAGTGTGGGTAAATGGTATAGTTGGGAGGAAAGCCCAGTATGGGCGTGGTGGGAAAAAAGAACGAATTTCTATGCTCTACAGCTCTATGATTCATAGAATCGATGGGAATGCTCTGTGAGTTAGTATAGACTTTAGGGCAAAATGCCCTCCTTTATTATAAGGAAATATGATAACGTACAAAGAGCTTGGCAGGGGGGATGCTTCACTTGGTTGGGTAGTCTACGTCGAGGGCACAGCTTCAGAATAGGGAAGGTGCAGGCCTAATGAAGGCAATTAGGATTAGTGTAGCTAGGCATCGTGGTCAGCATGCACGAGATGGGCTGAAGGGCCGGTTTCTGTGTTGTGAATCTCTACGACTCTGAGTTTCGAACCAAGCCTTTGCGGAGATACCTGCCATGCATTCACAAGCCTTGGCACACATATGGTTTGGCCCCATGCGACTGTGGGGTTGGAACCAAATGCACAGAGAACAGGACTACCAATCAACATGCTGTCCTTCACTTTGAAACTTTCCTTGTACATTATGTCCCCACAATGTGTTGACTGTGCTTGGAAATCGCATGCTGGATCTCACTTCAAATACCTTCTGAATGTTTTTGCAGGGCCGGGTGCCACACACTGTAGCAAGCTGCTTCCCCAGCTAATCTCACATCCTGCTGATCGCCCTCTATCTCAGGCTACTGGTGATCCAATGCGTCACCCCAATGAAATGGAACACAAAGTCTTGTTGTTGCAAATCTGATACATCGTCCCGCTGTAAGCAGAAGTCATCGAAGGAATTGCTGAATGTCGGAGGGGCTGAGTGGACAGCGCTAAGCACAGGCCGTTCCGAGTAACGAGAGGGTTTGTTTTTATAGCCACCATCTGCCCATTCCCTCCACAGATGCTGCCTGACCTGCTGAGCTCCTCCAACGCTCTGCGTTTTGCTCCATAAGTCGAGTTTGTCCATAAGTTGGAAAATACACAAAAATCACTCAGTATGGGCACCATACCTCCACAGTATTATAAAAGCACACGTCTGATAAGGTAAAACAATGACTAAAAGTGGAGAGAAAGGAAACTAGTTGTGCTTTTGGTAGGATCCAACCAACTTACTTTGGACTTTTGAATTTAATAATACTTGGAGCTTCTCGCCGTATGTGTGGGTATCCATAAGTTGGGCATCAGAACCAGAGGTTGGCCGGCAGGAAGATCTGGGCTCCGAGGTGAGGGTGGGGGGATGATGGAGATTACTGAGCGAGTGCCTTTCATCACTAGCAATCCGGGCAAAAATATGATTGTGTGTCAGGTTGTAACTGTGCTCAGTGACTACAGTGTGGTGAAACGGATAGGTACCATTCAATCCTGGTTGCTATCACCAGTAAACAGTCCAGGTTGTATATTCGTCCACTATCCCCCATTGCCAAGCCCTGTCCAGTAAAATCATCTCAGGACTCCAGTCTACCCATCTTCACCCCACTCTTACCCACTCCCCACAGCCCAGTCGGGGGTGCTGAGTGTGTTCCTGTTGGCTGCGCAGTCTGTGATCATACCTGGACTCCTCCACTATGTTTTGTATCCAACCCAGTGAGCTCTGAACCAGAGAAAGCTCAGACCGTGGTTTGAAAGGCTTCTTTATATGTTCCTTGTGCCCAAGGCTTTTTCAATTAAAGCTTTTACTGGAATGCGATCCTTAGAATTGAGGCAACAGGCCAAAATCTGTGCACATTAAACTATGAACTTTTATTAGTGCGATTGCATCTGTTCAAGCTGCTGGATGTCAATGCCAGGAATTTCAGGCAACTCAAACATACGTCAAACTTTCTCTCAAATCAGACATGCTTAGCTTTTGTACAGAGTAAAGCTGCCTCAGTACTGTCCCACTGACACCTCAAGTCTCATCTGACACAACCCCACCAACAATGTTGGAGTCCCACAGCTATGCTTCTCTGGCAGTGTGGCACGCCCTCAGCACTGCCCCTCCGGCTGTGTGACACCTCCGCACCTCTGCTTTGGGATAGCACTCCCTCAGCACTGCCCTTCTGGCAGTGTGCCCCCTCCCTCAGCTTTGCCTCTCTGGCAGTGTGCCCCCCTCCCTCAGCACTGCCCCTCTGGCATTGTGGCACCCTGTCAGCACTGCCCCTCTGCCAGTGCGACACTATCTCTGCTCTGCCCCTCTGGTGGTATGGCATCACCTCAGCACTGCTCTCTCAGAGTGCAGTGGGCTTTAAACAAACAGCATGCCCAATAACTACAAGGAAATATGTTTTGAAGTGTACATCATTAATACCACTGCTAAGTTTTTGACCATTTAATTTTCTCTTGCTTTCACCTTCTCCTGCCTGATATTCTCCAATTCCCAGTTGCCTTTTATTTACTTTCATTCCTCATTTCATCTATGTTCTCCCCCACCCCCTCTGGTTCCCAAGTCCTTTTCCTCCCCTCTTTCCACTTCCCTCTTCTCTCACTCTCCCTCCTTTTTTCTATGCACACACACTCTCTCTCTCTCCCCCCGATTCCAACATTCTTATCCCCACGTGACTCTGTAAGGCCTCTGACATGGTGATCTTTATTAGGGATTTACCTATTTTGAATATTGTAGTTCAGTGCTTAATTGACCATGCATTTGGGAGCAGCACCTGTTTGAGAGGACTATGCTGGCAGTGGATGAATGAAATTTAAAGACCAGTGGGAAAAGGAAGGAGAAAAGACAAAGATTAACTTTGCCAACAAATTAATCACAGGATGAAGCATTTCTAGGTATAAGGTGAGAGGAAGTTCTGAACACGACTTCTCGGCATCTTCCTAAGCAACCACAGGAAGTAGAGACTTCCTCTCTTCCTGTCAGCTCTCGACCTAAACACTTCTTACAGGTGAAGCAGTGATTTACTGGTGTATAACTTCCAATTTTATACACTGAATTTGAGTCTCACAACGTTCTACTCTGGGGAAACCAAATACAGTATAACCGGCTGATTGGCATGGAAATTGACTGATTCCACCAAGTTGACTGGTTCCACCAAGATGCTGTACAGAACGTCACAGGAGATCCTTCTTCCCTGTGGCTATCAAACTGTACAGCTCCTCCCCCTTCTGTCATGGTGTAGCCTGACTCCCCCCCCC
Source organism: Amblyraja radiata (assembly GCF_010909765.2). Taxonomy (NCBI): domain Eukaryota; kingdom Metazoa; phylum Chordata; class Chondrichthyes; order Rajiformes; family Rajidae; genus Amblyraja; species Amblyraja radiata. The sequence goes on from NC_045968.1 coordinate 33,362,395, forward strand.
CCCAACCCCCCTCCCAATCTTTGCACATCCCCAATCCACTCGTCACTTTAGTTTCATGTATCTTGCGTTTTATGTCTGTTGGCAGATCAATTTCCCTCCTGGGATAAATAAATTCTATCGTATCGTAAGTCCCAATGAGGTTGAGTTTGGCTGCTTCACCCAGCTTAGGCACCACATGTTCAGGTGGACCTTTGGGGGGGAATATGTCAGTATTAAAGAGTAGGCCAGACCACAAGTTACCGGAAAATCGGTAGTAGACCTATACGTTCAAGAACCAACACTCCTCAGTTACCTATGCAGACGAGAGGAATAACACATATTTGGAAGTGTGATTTTTCTTGAGTTCTTTCCTACACTCTATATACCTCAAGAGATTCTCTAGATACCAGTTGCCTATTCATGCCATATGTTTCTATATTTTCCTGATCAAATCTTCAATATCTATTCAAGGTTCACTAATTTTGCCATGTTGTCGCGTCGCCTCTGTTGTCCAATGCACAAGTACGGTGAGGTGCAGGTGCAATGTTTACAGCAGCATTACAGCCATATACACAGCAGAAATTATACAGAAATCGTACATAAATAGCACATAAAATTTAAAAAAAAAAGAAGCCTGCAAAATAACCCACAAGAAAATGGTACAAAAACATGATTAGAATAAACAAAAGTCCATGTTAGTGCAGGAGATGGTTCATAGTGTTCTTTTTGAGCTATTGGTAGCCAAGTAGATTAGGAAACAACATTCAGAATCCGTTCCGTTTTTCTTTCCATCTTTTGAGGGACTGAGATAATTTCACCTGGACCTGATGACTTATCTGCTCTTAAAGACCTGAGTGCACTTAATACATCCTCTCTCTCTCTCTCTCTCTCTCTCTCTCTCTCTCTCTCTCTCTCTGTCTATCATGTCCAAAGCCTCTCAAGCTCCCTCCTCGCCAATGCCGTGCCATCTTCTCTTCTGTGAACAGAAGGGACAAAGTTCATTCTGAACTTTGCACATATCTTTTGCCTCCATTGCCATTGTTAAGTTGCCATTTTGGTCTCTAAAAGGACCCGCTCTATCTTCTCTAATCCTCTGTCACGTGTTTATAGAATGTGTTAATGTTTGTCCTGATTTCACCTGCCAATATTTTTGCATTTCCTTTTTAACGTCACGTCGTACATTCTCTAAACCCACAGCTTCCTGCGGTATTGAACTCTCGGTATCCTTCACAGGCTCCTCTGTTGCTTCACCCTTCCCTGTGAGTTCCTTGACATCCCCGGGGTCTATTTGCACCAGTGTCATCCTTTTCCAGTATCCCAACATATTTGTCCTGCGGCCTGATTCTAATTTATCTTCACGTGGCTTCGTGCCTGCTAGCTAAAATCATATCTCAGACAAGTAAAGTTGACACCTGTGAGACATACCTTTAAGGTGAGAGGGAGGAGATTACAGGGCATCTGAGATACAAATTTCACATAGAGCATTGTTGGTGTGGGATGAGCTGCCAGAGCCTGGTGGAGGCAGGAACAGGAACAGCATTTAAGAGGCAACTGGACAGGCATTTGAATGAGCGAGCCATAGTGAGTATGGAATTATTGCATGTAAATCTATTAGTATAGATAGACATGATGGTTGGCACTAACATGGTTGGCTGCAGGACTTGTTTTTTATGCCTATGACCTTATAATAAGATGCCAAGGAACTTTTGTATAACATTATTTCAGGCCGTAGAAGCATTGACCAATTCTGGGCAGCACGTTACGAAGGATTTAGAAGAGTATAGGGCAGGAGATGGGGTATATCAGCCGGAAGGCATATATCTCCGGATGCAGGAGTTCTCCTTTAGTGCAGAGAAGGTTAATAGATTTTGTTTGTGGCATTTAAAGTCTTAAAGGAGTTTGACAGTGTGTGTATGGAGGAACAGTTTCCAGTGGTAGGAGGATAATCAGGAGTTCCAAGGTAATTGGCAAAAGAAACACCAGTTCGGGTTTGGACTGCAATTCATGGTGAGGTGGTGGGAACTGATTCAATAACAGCTGCCAGAAGGCAATGGGAGACGTACCTGAAGAGAATAAAAATGAAGTAGACGAGGAAAAAGTGGGAGGTTGACTGATTGGATTGTTGAACAGAGTCTCGTCGTTGCCACACAGTTGGGTGATTCATCAGCTTGCTGTTGGTAGTGTAACAGAAGAGGCAAGGCAGGAGCACGTTCTCAGTTTACCTTAAAAGGCATGTGATTCTATGTTAAATGTTCCATCGGACTGCCGATTGTTTTTGTGCGTGTTACAGTAAAATTCTAGACTGGGGCGGTTGGTAGATGGTACACATGCACAACGTCACCTTGGCCAGTGTATGATTGACTGGCCTGACAATAGACAATAGGTGCAGGTGTAGGCCATTCAGCCCTTTGAGCCAGCACCGCCATTCAATGTGATCATGGCTGATCATCCCGTTCCTGCCTTCTCCCCATATCCCCTGACTCCGCTATCTTTAAGAGCCCTATCTAGCTCTCTCTTGAAAGTATCAAGAGAACCTGCCTCCACCGCCCTCTGAGGCAGAGAATTCCACAGACTCACAACTCTATGTGGGAAAAAATGTTTCCTCGTCTCTGTTCTAAATGGCTTACCCCTTATTCTTAAACTGTGGCCCCTGGTTCTGGACTCCCCCAACATCGGGAACATGTTTCCTGCCTCTAGCGTGTCCAAACCTTTAACAATCTTATATGTTTCATGATGTTATATGTCTCATCCTTCTAAACTCCAGAGTGTACAAGCCCAGCCGCTCCATTCTCTCAGCATATGACAGTCCCGCCATCCTGGGAATTAACCTTGTAAACCTACAATTCCTCAATAGCAAGAATGTCCTTCCTCAAATTAGGGGACCAAAACTGCACACAATACCCCAGGTGTGGTCTCACTAGGGCCCTGTACAACTGCAGAAGGGCCTCTTTGCTCCTATATTCAACCCCTCTTGTTATAAAGGCCAACATGCCATTCACTTTCTTCACTGCCTGCTGTACCTGCATGCTTACTTTCATAGACTGATGAACAAGGACCCCCAGATCCCGTTGTTCTTCCCCTTTTCCCACTTAGATAGTAATCTGCCTTCCTGTTTTTGATACCAAAGTGGATAACCTCACATTTATCCACATTAAACGTCATCTGCCATGCATCTGCCCACTCCCCCAACCTGTCCAAGTCACCCTGCATTCTCATAGCATCCTCCTCACAGTTCACATTGCCACCCAGCTTTGTATCATCTGCAAATTTGCTAATGTTACTTTGAATCCCTTCATCCAAATCACTGATGTATATTGTAAACAGCTGCGGTCCCAGCACCGAGCCTTGCTGTACCCCACTAGTCACTGCCTGCCATTCTGAAAGGGACCCGTTAATCCCTTCTCTTAGTTTCCTGTCTGCCAACCAATTTTCTATCCATGTCAGCACTCTACCCCCAATACCAGGTGACCTAATTTTGCCCACTAATCTCCTATGTGGGACCTTATCAAATGCTTTCTGAAAGTCCAGGTACACTACGTCCACTGGCTCTCCCTTGTCCATTTCCCTAGTTACACCCTCAAAAAATTCCAGAAGATTAATCAAGCATGATTTCCCCTTTGTAAATCCATGCTGACTCGGACCGATCCTGTTACTGCTATCCAAATGTGCGGCTATTTCATCTTTTATAATTGACTCCAGCATCTTCCCCACCTCTGATGTCAGGCTAACTGGTCTATAATTCCCTGTTTTCTCTCTCCTGCCTTTCTTAAAAAGTGAGATAACATTAGCTACCCTCTAATCCATAGGAACTGATCCTGATTCTATAGAACATTGGAAAATTATCACCAATGCATCCACGATTTCTAGAGCCACTTCCTTAAGTACCCTGGGATGCAGACCATCAGGCCCTGGGGATTTATCAGCCTTCAGTCCCATCAGTCTACCCAACACCATTCCCTGCCTAATGTGGATTTCCTTCAGTTCCTCTGTCACCCCAGATCCTCTGGCCACTACTATATTAAATTAAAATTAAATTAAATTTCTTTATTTATATAGCACATTTTTAGTCAACTTGCATTGACCCCAAAGTGCTTCACATAATTACATCCACACACACAGGCAAAGGTGGGTGAAGTGTCTTGCCCAAGGACACAACGACAGTATGCACTCCAAGCAGGATTCGAACCAGCTACCTTCCGGTTGCCAGCCGAACACTTAGCCCATTGTGCCATCTGTCGACAATATCAGGAAGATTGTTTGTGTCCTCCTTAGTGAAGACAGATCCAATGTACCTGTTCAACTCATCTGCCATTTCCTTGTTCCCCATAACAAATTCACCTTTTTCGGTCTTCAAGGGTCCAAATTTTTCCTCTTCACATTCCTAAAGAAGCTTTTACTATCCTGCTTTATTTTCTTGGCTAGCTTACCTTCGTACCTCATCTTTTCTCCCCGTATTGTCTTTTTAGTTATCTTCTGTTCCTCTTTAAACATTACCCAATCCTCTTGCTTCCCGCTCACCTTTGCTACGTTGTACTTCTCTTTTATTTTTATACTGTCCCTGATGTCCCTTGTCAGCCATGGTCGCCCCTTACTCCCCTTGGAATCTTTTTTCCTCCTGGGAATGAACTGATCCTGCACCTTCTGTAATATTCCTAGAAATACCTGCCATTGTTGTTCCACTGTCATCCCTGCTAGGGTATCTTTCCAGTCAACTTTGGACAGCTCCTCCCTCATGGCTCCATAGTCCCCTTTATTCAACTGTAACACTGACACCTCCGATCTACCCTTCTCCCTCTTCAATTGTAGATTCAACCTGACCATGTTATGGTCACTACCTCATAATGGCTCATTAACCTCAAGTTCCTTCATCAAATCTGGTTCATTACATAACACTAAATCCAGAATTGCCTTCTTCCTGGTCGGCACCAATACAAGCTGCTCTAAGAATCCATCACGAAGGCACTCTACAAAGTCCCTTTCTTGGGGTCCAGTACCAACCTGGTTTTCCCGGTCTACCTGCATGTTGTAATCTCCCACAACAATCACAGCATTACCTTTGCTGCATACCAATTTTAACTCCTGATTCAACTTGCACCCTATGTCCAAGCAACTGTTTGGGGGCCTGTAGATAAGTCCCATTCGGGTCTTTTTACCCTTACAATTCCTTAGTTCAATCCATACTGACTCCACATCTCCTGTTTCAATGTCAACCCTTGCAAGGGACTGAATTTCATTCCTCAGAGCTACCCCACCCCCTCTGCCCACCTGTCTGTCTGACACTGGCGGAGCGGGCAGCATTGTGGTATGATGTCCCAACATAACTTGGATGTTCCTTGTTGATTATGAAGTGAATGGTCACAATTGAAATGAAACCAGATGTTCATCTGTCGATGTATTTTTAGTTTACTTTGCGAAAGAGGGGGCTGATCAGCTGTGAATCTGGTTACTGACAGTAAATTACAGAGTAAATCAACCTTGAGGATTAGAAATAGAAACTTTAGAAAATAGGTTTATTTTGGGTTTAGCAGAGGAGTACACCGTGTTATTTTTTTTGACAGAAGATCTTTGTTGTGCCTTTTAGTCAACCAGTGAACCCTGCACAGAGAGCATTGCTGAGGTGCAGCAGCCAGCGACTGTCCTCAGCTGAGAGCCTTGCACAAGGGCTCTCTCATGGGGAGCAGATGAGCACAGTGGCATGGATCCATTCGAAGGGACATTAACATTTGAGGGAGACGACATGGAAAGAATAAGCTGCGAGGAGATGGACGGGTGCACATGGACCAGCATGGGTCTGATGGGCTGAAGAATCTGTTTCTTTTAAGACTTTCACTTGGAAACGGTAATTTATCTGGAGCAGCCCAAGCCTCTGCATCCTGACTATTAAAATCTCTCCGTTCTGTTGTCGGCGTTTGGGGATGTTGATAGTTATGTGGTTTTCACTGGGCAGGAGGACGTATGCACAGTGGATTACGGGTTGAACCGATGGATCTCTTGGTCAGTGCCATTGTCTCTGACTGATGCTGCAGTGTGCCTGTTTGCAACTGAACTGTCCATTTTCCATTGGGGAGCAGCAACTCTGCTGCAGTTGTCAATGTGTAAGGTTACACCAGGGCATTTGTAAACATGATGAGAACAATTTCTCCGCAACCATTGCGGCAGAACTCTGTGATTTTAAACTTCCGAATGCAAGAGCACCCCAGGATCTTAGTTGTAACCCACACTTTAAGAACCCAAATTGAACCTTGAGGTACTGGCTCAGCAGGTTAGTTTGCAGCATCTGCACCCAGCCACGCAGGCAGAGAAGGTGCTGCTCCCCAATGGAAAGTCTACAGTTCCATTCAGTTGCAACAGACCACGCTGCAGTGCCAGGCAGAGACATTTACCGGAGGATGCTGAGTGGGCCGGCAGACCCTCGACGGCTCTGCCAGTGAGTGAGATCATGGCAAAACCTCATCACCATGCAGCATGGATACAGGCCCTTCAGCCCATCATGTCTGCACCAACTATCAAGCACCTATTTACAATAGTTTAATTTTATTCTCCCCATAACTCTCCACCCCCCCCTCCTGGATTCTATCACTCATGTACACACTAGGGGTAATTTACAGTGACCAATGAATCTACTGACCTACATGTCTTTGGGATGCGAGGGGAAACCAGAGTAGCCGGTAGAAAACCAACACATTCCTAGGGAGAATCTGCAAACTGCACGCAAACAGTTTTTGAGGATGGAGTGGCTGCAGCTCTCTCGCACAATCTCCAGCCGTTATCCAACCTCAACATGCCTGTATCCCGTGACTCTCTTGACGTCAAAATATGAAGTGATTTTGAAACAAATAGTCTCTGTCTGTGGTTGTGTTTTACTCCAGGCATCGCGTGTTCCTGGTGATTTAGTTTAGAGTTTCTGTTGTATGTTTCCTTGACCTCAGAATGAGAATGTGCTTTATCAATACAGTGTGGGTAACAGGCACTGATGTGGTCAATCTATGAATTTGAAATATCTAACCATGAAATTATAACTATTCCCTGATTCCAGAGCATGCACAGTGAGGGGGGCCATCGTCCCCTCACCATTTCCCATCGGTTCCCTACCAACTGAAGCTTGGCCCTTCCTATACTGCACCCTACTATTGTTGGTTGTTCTTACTATCCTTCACAGCTCTGAAGAAGGGTCTCGACCCGAAACGTTGCCTATTTCCTTCGCTCCATAGATGCTGTCTCACCCGCTGAGTTTCTCCAGCATTTTTGTCATCTTCACAGCTCAGTCATTTGTTGCAAATAATTGCATTTCTGATAATATTTACTACTTTCTTAAACTCATATTTCAAAGCACCTTATTGAATGATTAATGTACAGCTTGGACCACCGTACTTTTCAGATAAAGTGGATGAATTCAGCTCCTGAAGTGCTGTGTGGGATGCGTTCAATGCTTAATGTATCTGCTTTTATACTCCAGGCTAAGGAAGGTGTTATTTGCTCCCATGGAAATATTTGGTTTGGTTTTAATCCAGTTTAGAGATGCAGCGTAGAAACAGGCCCTTTGGCCCAGAATCCATGTCAACCAGTGATCACCCATTCATTAGTTCTATCCCACATGCTAAGAACAATTTACAGAAGCCAATTATCCTACAAACCTGTACGTTTTTGGATTGTGGGAGGAAACCGGAGCATCTGGAGAAAACCTCACTGTCACAGGGAGAATGTACAACCTCCGTACAGAAAGCACCGGATCGAACCTTCTGAGAGACGGGATCCCCTTCTAGTTGGCATCAGCCTCTGGCGTTCAGTGGTTCATTTCTGCCCAATGCCGGGACTACCGAGTGCACGGATTCTGAAGGCTGAGTGGGACCCTGGGAACTAGTGGAATCTGTGGAGAGTGGGGTCTGCGGTGTGGAACCCTCGGGAAGGAGTGGGATCTGTGGAGAGTGGACCCTGGGAGTGAGTGGGTTCTGTGGAGACTGGGATCTGTGGAGACCGGGGTCTGTGGACAGTGGGGTCTGTGGAAAGTGGGGGTCCAGGAAGGAATGGGGTCTGTGAAGAGGGGTTTGCAGAGAATGGGGTCTGTGGAGAGTGGGGTCTGTGGTGTGCGACCCCCGGGAAGGAGTGGGGCTGTGATGAGAGAGACTTTGTGAGAAAGAGGCATTTTCTGTGGTTAACAAAGCAGATCAAAGATAATGTTAAATTGAAAAGTAGGACATGCAAAGTAGCAAAGGCTGGTGTAGGCCAGAGCATTGTGAGGTTTATAGGATCCAGCAACAAAAAACTAAAAACTCTAAGCCGAGTGAATTTGATTTTGCGAGAAAGTATGTGAGCAATATTGCAACAAACAGTGTGGGTTTCAGTGGATATGTAAAATGGTAAAAGGTGCTGTGGTCAGTGTGGGACCTCTGAAGAACAAGGCTGGTGAGTTCATAACAGGAAACTAAGACATGGCAGATATGTTCAATCAATGTTTTGCATCTGGCTTCACCATGGAGGACACTTCAAATATCCCTAAGATAACAGATGGGCTCATTTAAATTAAATGGAGGAACTTGTAAAAAGCCCAACAATAAGGGAGATAGCATGAGAGAAATGTGCAGGTCTAAAGGCAAACAACTTGCCTGCTCCCAGAATGTTAATGGAAGTCTGCAGAGATATTGGGCCCTTGGCGTGAAATCTTTCAAGCTTTCCAAAAGGCATTTGAGCAGGTGCCACATAAGAGGCTGATGTTTACATTAAGAGCCCAAGGTATTGGAGGATGTCTTGTAAGCATGGATTGAAAACGGGTTGTCACATGTAAAACAGAGCTGGATTAATGGGACTTTTTCGGGCTTGAGGGAGGTAATTAGTGGAATACGCAGGCATGGGTTCTTGGCCCCCAAGTTTCCAAGTTTGCCGATGATATGAAAATAGGTGAAAGTGCATGTTCTGATGTGGACATTGTAATTCTGCAACAGGATACAGATACTTGAATGATTGGGCAGAAACATGGCAAATGGTGTTAATGTCGACATGTGTGAGCTCACCCTTTTTGGTGAGAGAAATCAAAAGGTGGATTACTATGTAACTGGAGGGAGACCGCAAGTGAGTAAAGTTCAGAGGGGTTGTGGTGTGCCAGTGCAGGAAGCACAAAAAGTTGGCAGGCACGTCCAATAAGTAGTTAAGAAGGCAAGCAGAAGCATGGAAAAAATGGAGAAGGAGTAGGCCCTCAGGCCTTTCACAAGCCTGCTCTTCATTTAATATGATCTTGGCTGATCCAATTGTCCTCTTCTGCATCATTCAAAGTCATTGTTATCCTTCCGCCCAACTCGTCAGTGCCAACCAAGATGCCTATTTCAGCTAGGAACATTGAAATTGTACTTGTCAGAATGTCTTTTAAACATTGTAATTGCATCTGCAAGGTACTATGGAACATTTTGATTCCGAAAGGCATTTTCAAGTTCTTGATCTCAGTCGATGCTCTGTTTGTTTTTCCATTCTGCTGGCACAATACTTCCTCATCTAAAGAGACTAGTTTCGTTAACAAGATGAGCAAGGACTTGCATGGGACGTGACATTTGTTTGGTTAGTTAATGTTTTCTTATCTTAGACATATCACTTGCTGGTTAGCTCACTCCTATATAACACTGCAACAAATTCATCTGTCTCAGGTCACCAAGAGCCTTGTGATGTACAGTACAGCACAGCTCTGATAATCTGCTCACTCATTACATGGAATCCCAATTGTTCAGGATCGGTCTCACTGGATGATGAAGTTCTGCACACACTTTAAAAAAAGGGCCATGTTTATCATGCACATTGAAATCAACAGGCCCCATTTCATATGCTGCTTTGTAATTCACCAACATCCTGTTTCCAAAGCTCTTTTACACAAAACTGGGGCCATATTCGCCAACTCTTCCTTCCTTGATATTCCCGTTTCCCGTGCTCCCTTTAAACTCATGGGAGCGTTATCTCTCGTACTCGCTTTTAACTTACAGGGTCTTCATTTCTGCATGCCTTTTAAATGTACATTTCCAAACTCCCTTTAAGCTCATCCGAGCTTTTGTTTAAGGGCACTATTTCCTTCAATCCCTTTTTTTTTAAAGTTGTTCTTTTTCTTGTTCTTCTCCCTTCAAAAGAACTGGGGCCCCGTTTCCCACAGACTGCATTGGAGTAGTAAGATAAATGACTTACAACAGTCTGGCATTACCAAATTGCTGAGCTTGTGGGATGATTGGAATTTACTGTACATCACTGTGCTCAGATCTGTAGGACGTTAACTAGCTGATAGGATAAGAGAACCAACGCCCGTGTGCAGGGAGCGTCCCCATCATCCAGACTCTGATTACACTCAGTCAGGGCTGGTGGGCGAGCCACGTCAGTTGGCTGCTCAACACCGGACTGCCGATAATGGCATAGTGTCCAAACTACATTGACACAAGGAGTCACCAGGTAAATAAGAACAATAAATTCCTGGATGTACTCAAGAATGAAGATTCTTGCATGAAGAAGTATAACATTCCCATCATGTCACGGGTCCTTGACGGCTGAAAATGGGGCATTTTACTACGTGGGGGTCTCAGGAGGTGCTGTCAGAGATCCTGAGCAAGTTACTGCAGTGCATCTTGTGGATCACACACGCTGCAGCCACTATGCGCCGGTGGTCGAGGGAGCGGGTCTTCGGGATAGTTCTTCTTCTTCTTGCGTATGGCGTGCACAGCCTAAAGTTGTAGGTCAACTTCTTCTATTTGAAAATTTGTTTGTGCACGTTGGGTTGATTGCATTAGTCGAAACAGGGTGGACCACGTGAAGGTTGCAATCTCCCACCTCTTCAGGATAGTTGATGGGTACCAATCAAGTGACTGCTTTGTTTGGATGGAGTGGAGTTTCTGGTGTACAAAGCATCCTTCACGCAAGTAGATGGCGGAACAGTAGGGATGACATGAGGTGAATCATTCAGTGCAGGTTATCCCGCCTCTGTACCTCTTTTATAGTATCTGTGCTTGACTGGTCAACAAGTTTCTGATTTGTGGGAAGATGCTGCTGGTGGATGGCTTGGTGATGATAATGTGATCTATTCCAACTTTAATTAGTTTATTGTCATGAACACCAGAGTGCAATAACATTCCTAGTTCGCTTGAAGCTTACAAAGTAAACATTATTCAAGATAATGATGAATACAACAGTAAATACAATGTCGAGTGCAAAACAGTAGAATGGGGTAAGATTATCGTGTGATCATGGAATGGGATTGAGATCAGGGGTGATCGTTCAGGAGTTTGATACCGGGGTGGGGGAGGAGGAGGGGTGGTAAACTGTACTTAAGGCTGGATGTCTGGGCTTTCCTGTATCTTCTCCCAGAAGGTAGAAGAGAGAAAATGGAATGGCCAGGTTGGCATCATTCTTGACAATACCTCCAGCCTTCCTGATGCGATGCCCTGTGACGATGGGCTGGAAGGAAGGAAGTGAGGAGACTGTGATGGACTGGGCCGTGTTCACCACTCTCTGCAGGTTCAGGAGGTCAAGAGCAGATCAGTAGCCATACCAAGCTGAGATGCATCCCGTCAGAATATTTTATATTTGGAGAATTCTCGTGGACATGGCCTATCTTCTCGGACACCTAAGAAAGTAAATAACCTGATGCACTTTCTTGATCTCCACATCAATTTGAAGGAACCAGATTAAATTGTTGGTGACGTGACTGCCGAGTAGTCTACACTTGAAGGTGTCAACTCCCCTAGTTCTTTTGACTGTCTACCATTTCTATGCCTCACATAATTTTATATACTTCTTTCAGGTCTCTCCTTAATCTCCAACGTTCCAGAGAAAACAATCCAATCAGTCCAACCTCTCTTTACAGCTAAAACCCTCTAATCCAAGCAGCCTCTTGATAAACCTCCTCTGAACATTCTCCAAAGCCTCCACATTCTGTAATGACCAGAACGATACACAATACTTCAAATGCAGCCTAACCAAAGTTTGATTAAACTGCAAAATGACTTCCTGATTCTTGTACTCCAGGGCCCAACCAATAAAGGCAAGCATACCATTCATTTTCCTAACCTTAAAGGCGCGGTTGTTTTTCTGACACCAGGGTACAAGTTTCCCATCTCTTTTCTGATTGCCATGAGTAGCATTTACTCCCTCACCTTCTGGAATATCAATGGTTGGCCGTTGTGTGCCGTGAATATTACTTACTGCTGACCAGCCCAGGCCTCATTCTTGCCCAGCTGCATGCAGGCATGGGTCTCATTGATCCCAAGGGCTTGCTGCATGCAGGCATGGGTCTCATTGATCCCAAGGGCTTGCTGCATGCAGGCACGAGTGGCCTCATTCTAGCCCAGGATTTTCTCCTTTCAGACACGAGTGGTCTCATTCACCCCCAGGACTTACTGCATACAGACATGGGTCTCATTCTTACCCGGGTCATGCTGCATGCAAGCATGGGTGGGTGGCCTCATTCTTGCTCAGGTCTTGCTGCATACAGGGATGGATGGATGGCCCCATTCTGGCCCAGGTCTTGCTGCATGCAGACATGGGTGGGCTCATTTGCTGACAAGACACAAGGAATAGCAGATGCTGGAATCCTGAGTAAAACACATGCTCTAGTAACCCATCTGGCCAGGCAGCATTTGTGGAAGGTATGGACAGACAACGTTTCAGGTTGGGACCCTTCAGACTGAAAATTGCCAATGGAATTGACCATTGTGTAATCATCAGAGAACATCCCTTCTACCCTTCCTCCGAACTCATGATGGAAGAAAGGTCCTTGAAGAAGCAACTGAAGACGGCTGGACCCCGGATATGATAGCTCATGTACATGCCAACACACACATGTACCCGTAGCCCACCACCTCTGTTGTTTATAGATATGGGCGGAGAAATGGCAGATGGAGTTTAATCTGAGCAATTGTGATGTGTTGCACTTTGTGAGGTTGGATGTACGGGGAAAGTATATAGTTAATGTCAGGAAACAGTTAACAGTATCTTGTGCTCCAATTACACAGCTCCCTGAAAGTGGCAACACAAGTAGATAGAGTGGTAAAGAAGGCACATGCTATTCTTGCCTTTATCAGTCAGGCAACTGAATACAGGAATCAGGAAGTCAGTTTGCGGAATCAAATTTTGGTTAGGCTGCATTTGGAGTATTGGGTACAATTCTCGTCTCCCCATTAAAGCATATAGAGGCTTTGGATTAGAGAGTATTAGTTGCAAGGAGACGTTGAACAGACATTGATTGTTTTCTCTGTAACGTTGGAGGTTGAGGGGAAACCTGATAGAAGTGTATAAAATGATGAGAGACATAGATAAGGTAGACAATCAGTATCTTTTTTTTCCAGGGTAGAAATGTCCAACACTAGAGGGCATAGGTAATAGGGCATAGATGTAACAAGTATAATGGATAAGGGCGAGCCAGTGGATGTGGTGTATCTGGACGTTCAAAAAGCCTTTGACAAGGTCCCACACAAGAAATTAGTGTGCAAAATTAGAGCACATGGTAATGGGGGTAGGGTATTGACATGGATAGAGAACTGGTTGGTAGACAGGAAGCAAAGAGTAGGAATTAACAGGACATTTTCAGAATGGCAGGGAGGGACTAGTGGGGTACCACAAGGCTCAGTGCTGGGACCCCAGTTGTTTACAATATATATTAACGATTTGGACGAGGGAATTAAATGTAATATCTCTGAGTTTGCGGATGGCATAAAGCTGGGTGGCAATGTGAGCTGCGAGGAGGATGCTATGAGGCTGCAGGGTGACTTGGATAGGTTGGGTGAGTGGGCAGAAACATGGCAGATGCAGTATAATGTGGATAAATGTGAGGTTATCCATTTTGGTGGCAAGAACAGGAAGGCAGATTATTATCTGAATGGTGTCAGAGTAGGAGATGGGGAGGTGCAATGAGACCTGGGTGTGCTTGTACATCAGTCACTGAAAGTAAGCATGCAGGTACAGCAGGCAGCGAAGAAAGCTAATGGCATGTTGGCCTTCACTGCGAGAAGAATTGAATTTAGGAGCAAGGAGGTCCTACTGCAGTTGTATAGGGCCCTGGTGAGACTGCACCTGGAGTATTGTGTGCAATTTTGGTCTCCTAATTTGAGGAAGGACATTATTGCTATTGAGGGAGTGCAGCGTAGGTTCACCAGGTTAATTCCCGGGATGGCGGGACTGACATATGATGAAAGAATGGGTCGACTGGGCTTGTATTCGCTGGAATTTAGGAGAGGGGATCTTATAGAAACATATAAAATTCTTAGAGGATTGGACAGGGTAGATGCAGGAAAAATATTCCCGATGTTGGGGAAGTCGGGAACCAGGGGTCACAGTTTAAGAATAAGGGGTAGGCCATTCAGGACTGCGATGAGGAAAAACTTTTTCACCCAGACAGTTGTGAATCTGTGGAATTCTCTGCCACAGAAGGCAGTGAAGGCCAATTCACTGGATGCTTTCAAGAGAGATTTAACTCTTAGGGCAAAGGGAATCAAAGGAAATGTGGATAAAACCGGAACGGGATACTGATTTTGGATGATCAGCCATGATCATATTGAATGGCGGTGCTGGCTTGAAGGGCCTACTCCTGCACTTATATTCTATGTTTCCATAGGTGTAAGGTCAGAGTGGGAACGTTTGAAGGAGATGTATGGAGCAATTTTTTGACATGGAGTAGTAGGTGCGTGGAACACACTACCAGAGATGGTGGTTGACGTTGGTACAATAGTGGCATTTAAGATCTCTTAGATAGTTCCATGAATATGCAGGGAATAGAGGGATATTAGCATGTGCAGGCAGGGGTGATTATGTTTGGCATGGACATTGTGGGCTGAAGGCCCTTTCAGGGCTGTACTATTCTATATGTTCTATGTCCTTGGCTGTTGAGGAGGAGCCAGAGGTGTTAGCCTTTAGCAGCACCCATGTCCCAGTAACACATGAGTGAGCCACAGGTGCTGCAAGCAGTGATTCACAGCTGACTGGTTAGCCAAGTTAAAAAGAGATTCTTATTTAAAAACACATTTAGTGATTTTTAGGAATAAGTTTAAGTTTGCAAGGGGAGTATGTTGATGCTTGCTGCAGCTTTGTTCTGGGCGTGGGCTGAAGATGGTTGAAAACATTTGATGATTGGGAGTGAATGATGCAGATTTCATCTCTAGCGCGACCTATTTATCGACTGGAAATGGTGCAGTCATGACAACCCACTGATCGTTCTACTTGAGTATTATTAGTAGTATTTTAAAATCCTGATATTGTTTGTTTTGAAAGCAGCAGTCAGGAGTTCAGTTCATGCACTTGCTTCCCAGAGCAGCAATGTTTCTTAAAAGTTTCCAAAATTGATGCATTTTTTGAAAGTGAAAAACAGAATGATGTGGGAGAGCAGGTTTTTGGTGTGTGGGTGCTATGAGATCGAGAGATACTTCACTGAATGCTGACCAACAAACGGAAACTAATCATATTCCTGTTCTGCTTTGTCACTTCTACCAGTTTCTCAGTTTCTTTTTTTAAAACAAGTTTCTTTTAACCATTGCTTTTTTCTTTCAGCAACAATAAACTGCAATTATCTAATGGCTTTAAGATGCCCGAGGCACTTTATGAAAAGAATTGTGAGAAAGAATGTGACTTGGCTCCCTAAATATTAAGGCTGATGAGTGCAAATATCTTGGCTGGAGGGAGATGAGGTGATCAGGAGGGTGTGGGACTGGATAGCTTTGGAGGCAGGGGCAGGAGAGACTGAACAACATTTGGAAACAAATGAAAATCTGAGAATTGGGTGTTTACAGCATCGCACGCAGAAGTCAGTTTCAGTATGAAACCATAGTTTAATAAATAAAGATTAACCAAATATTGCTGTGGACTCCAAGAAGAGCAGAAATGGAGCAGGTGGCAGGGGAGAAAGCTGTGTTAAATGTACAGTTGCAGTTAAATGCCTCGTGGAAAGTGGTTGGTTAGGGATACAGATGCATTGCATGTGTGAAGGGTGATTGCTATCTTCACACAGTGGAAGTCTGAAAGGTCAGAGACTAGTGCTTCACCTACACACCGTTTCGAATAGGAAGAACTCAGTAAACAAAGGCTGACTCGTCCACAACCAAATTCATGACAACTTTGAAGATAATCAACTTCCTTGCTTGCAACATTCACACATACGGTAAATTGTAGAAATGAAGAAATATTTCATTAACTTTCTCGAAAATCTAAAAATCCACAGACCAGTGTGAATAAAATTGAAACTAGAGGAAGCTCCCTTTTACTTTTGTGGTTTGTAAAAGATGAATTTCAGTCAGATCAAAACTGGTGAATTTGGAGATGTGAAGATTCTGTGGTTTTATCAGAAATTCCCAATTCCAATCATCATCTGCGCATGTCCAATGTTGGTATTCTCAGTTACCTGCTGTTTGGAGCAAGCAGGAACATCTTCCCCTCGGCACCAACATCACTGTGGGCAGTCATGTCATGACTGGAGCTCTCTAACACGGCGCCAAGCTGTCGGTTTCACCCTGTATGGTGGGAGATCACAATTACCTCTTGTAGTTTCGGGTCAAATACAGGCTTAAAAATCATCTTTTGCTTTCAGAAAACATACAGCAGTACAGCATAGGAACAGGCCTGCCATGTCAGCTGACCATGATGACAAACTAATCCAAGGGACAAGTGCTCCAATCAAAATCAACTGTATCAACTTTTATCACATTGTCTCACTTATCATTTTCGATAACAAGGATGCTCCTTCTGCATTCGAACCATTGGGAAGAACAGCCCCGCATTTTATCACCTCTCCTGGCACCTTCACTGCCTCTAATTTGTGTAAAATCTGGTTATAAGAAGTTAAAGGTCAAGGAGAGTCAGTGTTATCCCTTTGTAAAGAAAACAATATGGACAAACCAAGAAGTTACCGTGCTGACTGGTCTCTCTGAGCCATGTTTTGTCAGCTCTCAAAATGAGGAGGACCTGCACTGTGTACCTTACCTGTTTTATTGCAGCCTTTATCGGCCCACAAAACCTAAATAAAATAGTTAAATAGAGGTGTTATCCCGTATTCAGGATGTCCTCTGCTTCACACTGTGCAGTGTCCTCTGTCCCTGGACTCCAACAAGCTTGTACTTCCTCTGCAGGGATACCTGGCCAGGAATGTCACAGACAAGGGGCAGGTAGTCAATATGGACGGACATTCCTGCCTGCTGCTTGCAAAGGCCACTTTGGTCAGGCCACGGAGCAGACTGTCTGGTCTGTCCCCAGATCTGGCTGTCTCCTCAACAGCTGAGAGGACTGAATGGAGATGACCATATCTCAGACATGCAAATAACAACCAACGTGAGAAGTATGGCTAATTCTTGCTTTTGTAGCTGAAGGTAAAATCCCGGCTGAGAAAGTACGTTGTCAGCTCTCAACATGAGGCCACAAGACATTGGACCAAAATTAGGCCATTTGGCCCATTGAGTCTGCTCCGCCATTCGATCATGGCTGATCTCTTTTTCCCACTCAACCCCATTCTCCTGTCTTCTCCCCGTAACCTTTGGTACCCTTACTAATCAAGAACCTATCAATCTCCATTTTAAAACATACCCAATGACTTGGCCCCTCCGACCATCTGTGGCAATGAATTCCACAAGATTCACCGCCTTCAACATCAGGAGGATGCTTCACATACAGGTATCTCTGCAGGAGAATCACAGCCTTGGTACACCAGCGGCAGGCCAAGAGACACAGATCCACAGCAGACACCCAGTGTTTCCTCTTTCCCCAGAATAAATTAACAAACATCTGCATGTAGGTGACAAAAGCCATGATGGGACCAAAGTGACCAACTTTGGTAAGGTCGCATTTGGAGTATATGTGTTCAGTTTTGGACATCCTGCTACAGGAAGGATGCCAAAAAAACAGGAATTGCAGGTGCCGGTTTATAAAAAAGACAAAGTGCTGTAGTAATTTAGCAGGTCAGGCAGCATGTCTGGAGAACATGGATAGGTGACATTTCATATTGAAGAAGGGTCCTGACCCAAAACGTTATCTATCCAGGTTCTCCAGAGATGCTGGCTGACCCGCTGAGTTACTCCAGCACTTAGGAAGGATGTCATTAAGCTGGAAAGAGTGCAGAGAATATTTACGTGGATGTTGCCAGGACTTGAGGGCTTGAGCTGTTGGAAGAGGTTGAGCAGGCTAGGACTTCATTCCCTTGCAGCACAGAAGGCTGAGGAGTGATCTTATGGTGTATAAAATCATGAGGGAATATCAGAGATAATGGTGAGTATTTTACCCTGAGTAGTGGAATTAAGAACAAGCAGACTTGGGTTTAAGGTGAGTGGGGAAGAATTTAATAGGAACCTGAGGGGCAATCTTTTCACACAGAGGGTGGTGGGTATATGGAATAGGCTACTAGAAGAGGTAGTTGGAGGCAGGTACAATAACAACATTTAAAAGCCACACAGGTACATGGTTTGGCAATGCTTAGAGGAATGTGGGCCAAATGCGGGCAAATGGGACTAGCTTAGATGAGGCGTCGGCGTCGACACGGGTGTGTTTCCGTGCTGTATGATTAACTGGTAGCACAACATGGAAGCCAGCAGCTGGTTTGTGGCCACTGGTCACCTGTCATGCACCCGGAGTGCCGTCCAGCACACTAGCTGAGCCATGGCGTTTTCCTCAACTCCCACCAGCATGCTGCAATGTTTACTAGGCAGGGCCAGGGTAAACATCCAGACAGAGGAGGTCCAAAAAGATGGGCCCACCTCCTCCGCAGGGAGATAAACTATCATGTCCTTCACAATATCGCCGGGATTCTAGGACGTTATCCGGTGATCAATGTGTAGGACACGGTGGAAATACCTGCTGTTACTAACACGCTCTCCGCAGACCTGTGACTGCGAGTGTTTGTGGGAGAGTGGTGAGGGAGGTTTATTCGGTGTTGAGCCAGTGCAGGTGCAGGTTTATTAAGGGCATCGGGATATGAAATGTTGAACTCTGTGACTGAAGCTGGGTGGAGCGAGTGAGGCTTGTGTTGCTGGGTGGGGCGGCAGCAACCTTTTGATTGAATTTCAGCCTTGCTGCTATCAGCTCTTGTGTTTATAATTGCCAGGAACCCAATGAACTCTTTTGCACTTAATCCTGATATTTGAAGTAGCAACCTTCATCTGCAATCACTGTTGTATGATTTTAAATTGCTTGTCGGTAGATGCAGTATCCACCATCTCCTCAATAAAGTATACTCTAGTGAAGTATTACCTTGCAGCCACTCCCTCCTGCAGCCCCCCCTGCCCGTATCAATAAGCAAACCAACCAGCATATTTTCCAGTCTTCTTTGCAGCTTGGGCCTCTCAGCCGCTCTAACCGAGGGCAAATACAGAGGCTGACACAGGGTATGAAGTGAGGTGTTACTCTACTTGTCTCCAGGAGCCCTCTCTCATAAACAGGGCTTTATGTCCTATTGCAGAGCCCTTAGGAATAAACACATTTATTTCTCAGGTGCACGACGTGTCCTCTGCAGTTCCTAAAGGGCTTTATTGTTGTTGAAATGTGGTCACTATTGTGGGAAACACATTCACGCACATGTGAGATTGAAGTGTGAGAGTGAGTGTGTTACACAGCATTAGGAGCAGGAACCACACAGCCCTCACGCCTGCTCCACCCTTTTATGAGAACGTGACTGATCAGTCTGTAACTTCATTTCCGACTCGTGCCTACCCCTATAACCTTTTCCGCTGTTTCCATTAATATAAGTGTGTGTCCCCTACTCCAATCTTACTGAATGTCCAATCCATCAAAAAGCCTCCTGCTTTCCTGTCTGAGCCTTGTCTAACTTTGTGCTGACTACCCAAAACACAGACTGCTTCCTGCCACCTGCAAATGTGGCTTCTTCAACACCATTGAAAATGCTCTGCAGCATCTGTGCTGAGTGAAACTGTTAGCATTTCACATCATGACTCTTCATCAGAACTTGGAACCATTAGACACGAGATTGCAGATACAGGAATCACGAGCAAAGTGTTGCAGGAACTCAGCGGGTCATTCAGCAGCTGTGGAGTGAATGGATAGACGATGTTTCAGGCCCAACCCGAAATATTGCCTGTTCATTCCCTCTATAACAGTGACTACATTTCAACGCGCCTTCTTCTTTCATGTCCATCTTCTATGTTTCAAATGTTGACATCGCTGTCATCGTCCGTCCTGAAAAGGACCCAAGCTTCCGGCGACAATCAGTGGGAGCCATCACTTGTTGCAATAGATGATGGTGGTAGCAGAATTAGCTCGGGATACTTCCAGTTTTTCATCCCTTCTTTAGTAGTGCAGACATGGGGTGAATGGTGGGAGAAGCTGTCGGGAAGTGGGAATTGGGGATGATGTAGGCAGTCAGAGCAAGCGAGCAAGATATGATGCTTTGGGGAAGAGGAGCATTGTGAGTGCGTTGTTTGTGATGTGAATGTTACTGACCCATGGCCATGTCTTGCTGCATCAAGTACGGACTGTTTCATTAGCTGAGAAGTTGCAGATATAGTTGAGTATTGTGTAGTTATCAGCAAAAGTCACACTTCTGGTTTTATGCTGGAAGGAAGATCTTGATGAAGATGGTTAGGCTTTGGACACCACACTGTTTGAGAAACTCCTGCAATGATGTCCTTGCACTTGGCTGATTGCACTCGACAGCCATCACCCTTGTCTAAGTATGACTCCAACCATTGCCTTCCTCATGATGTCAGTTTTACCACAGCTCACAAGAGCACATGGTAGTAGGAGACGTAGGCCACGTGGTCCCTCAGACCTACCCCGCCACTCAGCATGTTCATGGCCCCAACGCCTCTGTGCCAGTTCCCTTTGTCTCTCAATTTCTCTCTGTGAGCAGATTAGGAGGAGGATAATGCCACATGGTAATACTGTCATGCTGGTACCGCTCATTAATATTAGTGGGGGATGATCATTGTCCTGATGACACTAGAGAGAGAAGGAGCTTGCTGCTCGTTGTAGGAGTGTGGTGGGATCTTGTACATGTGCTGGAGAGGATAGATCTGACTTGGTTTAAACCAAAGTGAGAACTTATCCCACAATGGAGCTGTGCTGTGGGACCAGAGTGCCACTAGAGTGACGGCCTGGCTTTGTCTTCCAACCTCTCGAGTGGGCATTGAACCCACAACCTTGACACCTTGCACACTCGACTGCAGGTGAACAGCCAGCTGGGTCCATGTCGGGTTCAACCAGTTGTGGGACCCGAGAGAAAAGTGGAACTGAGAAGTGATGCAAGGTACCAAGTGCGTCAGTGCTGGCTCACTAACACGTGCTGCATCTGTTCCCCACCATGCAACGTCACCACCACCACACTGGCAGCAACCTCCCATCATGGAGCTGATGCAATGCCTCAGTATTCAGAGTGAGGTAGCAGGAGAACCTCCTGAAAGCTACTGCCAATTCCCCAGTGGTATCAAGGCCACTGGCCAATAATTAGACCGCTTCATATAGAGTCCGGGACACCCCTTGTCTATTCACCCAACTACTTTAATGAGCCAGTTGATTTTTACAGCAATCTGGCAAGTTTTTATGGATATTTTTCTTACGTCAGTTCTAACATTTCACAACCTGTCCAGTGGGATTTGAGCTCATTACCTCTGTTGTTAACATACCTCAGTAATCTCCATTACAGGACCATGCTCAGATTCAGAACACATTAGCTTATTGTCATATACACCAGGGTGCAGTCAAATTCCTTGTTCACATGAAGCTCAGAGTAAACTGTGTACATGGCGATGATAGATACAACAAAATAATGCAATGGTGAAAATAACTGAATGGTACATCAGCGTGTGCCTGCGTGTATGTAGTGTGTGTGCCACGCTCTCCCTCCCCCTCCTCCCTTGTATTCCTGTCCCCTCCCTCACTTACCCTCTCCCTCAGTTACCCGTCCACACCCTCCCTGATTGTCTATTCTCCATTCCCTTATTTACTGCCCCTCTGCTGTCCTCCCTCCCTCCCTCCCTCCTTCCATCCCTCATACCTATCCTACCCTCTCCCCTACCCTCCCTCCTACTCTCCCTCCTACCCTCCCTCCTACCCTCATACCACCACTCATACCCTCACTCATACCCTCCCTCATACCCCCACACACCCGCTCACATCCCCTCACAAATACCCTCAATACCTTCCCACATACCCTCACATCCCCTTACACATACCCTCACATATCTTCACACAGTCCTTACTGCAATCCCTTCCAGAGGGAATTATCATTCCTTCCCTCAGTCATTCCTTCCCACACGGTCACCTGCTCATTGCTGCCCCCCACACCGGCTACACTTGCTGTCAAATCATTAAGCTTCTTCCTCACTCCCTGCCCTCTGCAGAGATGCATTAATGAACAAGGTGACGGATAAGTGACCTGGCGGATGTAGGAGTGGGGGCCACAGCATGGAATCATGGATGGAGGAATGCTGGCGAGGCAGGGAGGAGTGGAAGGTCATGGGTTGGTTTAGTTGCATGCGAGTTGTGAGCTGACACTCATTGATACTGATGTTGTGTGGGGCACAGCGAGCTGATCATTGAGCATCACCGCCTGGCCCACTGCAAACACTTTCTGACCAACTGGCCCTTGTGTTTTCCAGGTTTTGAGGCCATGTCCAACCCAAGCTGGGTGCTGCAAAGTGGCATTGATAACTGTGGCCATGTGCCTGCCAGGATGGAGACCATGACTTCAATCACCAACCCCAGTATCTCTGTTTCAACTCAACAAACCCCCAAGAAATGTGCACCTGTGGTTGCTCCAAAACCCAAGTACAACCCCTACAAGCAGAACGGGCAGCCTGTGGTCCAAGTGGTCACTGAAGGTAGGTTCAGCCCGACCCAAGCCATCCCCTACTACAGCGGTGGACGTACAGTACATAACACTCATGTGCAGGAGTAGTACGTTACAAAAGAGGTGATATTAGAGGTCTTTGGCCTGTCAGGTGGGGGGGGGGGGGGTGAGGATGGGAGTTCGGTGTTTCTGTGGGTGGGTCCTAACACTGTTTGCCCCCACTCTTGTTCCCACTCACTTTCTTCGCTCAGTCTCATGACTGCCAATGTTGGTCCACCCACTCCTTCCCCCTCACTCTCCCGTTCCTCCTTTACACTCTTGTCCCCCTCACTCTCCCGTTCCTCCGGACTCTGTTGTCACCCTCACTTTATTATCACCCTCACTCTCGTTTTCCCAGTTTCTTGTCTCCCAACCCAGGTTTTGTACACCCTCTCATCCTCTCCTTCCCTTCCCCTCACTCTTGTCTCCCACTCTCCTCCCACAACCCTCTCGGCCCACCCCCATTCTTTCCCACTCTCCCCTTTACTTTCTCCATCCCATCCTCTCCCACGCCCCCTCTCTAATCCCCACCTCGGTCTGGTTCCATTTTTTCTGTCTCTCACCCTCTCCTTTCCTTTCTGTCTCACTTCACTCCCTCTCCCCACCTCCCATCTGCAGACAGCTCTCTCCCTCTGTAGCCAGTGTCACTGTGACTCGCCGTGCACCTGTTTAATATTAGATAATGGATGCTCCCTCAGCAACCATCCGTGACCTGTTGGTGTTATGATTAACAATTTAATTCACAACCCAAGGTTAAAGTCTTGCAGGGTTCAGACCTGTGAAACTCTGCCATGCACATTCCTGCTATGTGTGTTACTGGCCGCTCTTGCCAGGCACGGCAACACCAGCCTTGGCTTCCCCGCGGCTTCACAGCGCCATGTCCGGCCTGGCCTGGTCAAGGCAAGGAGCAAAGTGTTGGACCTGCCTCACTCGCTCAGCCCACACCGAGTTCAGGTGGCAGCATCTGCTTGCGTTTCCAGTGTGCTCAGGGTAAGTTCACATAGGGCAAGTTCACCATTCAATGTTCAGATTGAATTATCCCTGAATGTCCAAAGGTGGAACTGCGCACAGGAATACAGTAAACCCTTGTTATTACTGACCTCTTTATAACAGATGTGAAGAAGAATCTCAACCCAAAACATCACCCATTCCTTCTCTCCAGAAATGTTGCCTGTCCCGCTGAGTTACTCTAGCATTTTGTGGCTACCTTTACAACAGATTTCAGTTATAGCGGAAATCACTGTAACAACATAGGCTGCGAGTTACACTTGGTTTTTGCGGACAATCAGCAATAATGGACACCATTAACCCCGCCCCCCCCCCCCTGTCCGTTGTAACAAGGGTTTACTCTACCCCACACTGCACTCTGACCTGTCCATAATCTCACACTGCACTCTGACCTGTCCTGTCCATAACCCCACACTGCACTCTGACCTGTTCTGGCCCTAACCCAACATGGCACTCTGACTTGTCCAGGTTATAACTGAATCTGTTCCAATCGGGTCAACCCAAAATGTTGCCTATCCATGTTCTCCAGGGATGCTGCTTGACCTGCTGTGTTACTCCAACACTGTGTGTCTTTCTTAACCAGCATAAAGGTGCCAGGTGTCAAGTTGTTGTTACCCTCTCTAACCTCCTTGCCCTCTGTCCTTTATTTCTATCCCTACCTCTACCTCATTCCCCTCTCCCTCTAGCCCTTTCCCTGCATTCATCCTTTGCCCCCCCTGCTCCCGATTTCCGATCCATCTTCTCCCTATTCTGCCTTCAATCATTCTCTCCCGATCTTCATTCTCTTTCTCTTGTTCCTCCTCTGGCTCCCTTTTCCTGCTCTCCCCCAGACAATAGAGTGAACATTCTAGAACAATCCCTATTTTTAGTCCCAAGCCTTTGTTTTGCACGTTGGTTGTTTCAGTAAAGTCACCTAGCAACCTGCTGCCCAGCGTATGTGGTTGCCTAGCACTCAAGGATAGAGTTCTGCTCGGAGTGAGAGCTACCAACAGCAGCCGCACATCAACGCACTGATTTCTAAATGGATCATCAGATGGTTGAAAGCAGATCAGCTCAAGAGATTAGTTCTTAATTCAGGCAAATCAGAGACATCAAATGTCAGTACATTTGAAGCCTGGATCCGTTCCAGTAAACCCTTGCCTTTCTGCGGTCCTTCCATGGTGAAGGTTGTCTCAGAGGATTTTATACCAATGAACGGTCATTGTTGGAGGTGTCATCTTGCATGTAACAAATGAGCAGATAACCTGAAAAAGTGGGGAGGGGAGGGGGTGGGGGAAATTGGTTGCAAACAACCATCTCTGGCCTTTTTACACCCACCTTCCAATCAAACCGCCCCCACTTGTCACTTGTACTGCCACCACTCTCTCCCTGCTTTCTCCCCCGACCACAATCAATCTGAAGAAGGATCCCGACCCGAAACTTCTCCAGACATGCTACCTGCCCTTCTGAGTTGGTCCACCACTTTGTGTCTCTTATTGTAAACCTGCATCTGTGGTTCCTTATGCCTGCTTGTGTGGAGCCTGGTTGAGGGATCCATGTCATAGAGGATCTCTGCCACAGGTGTGGGGGGGGGGGGGGGGGGGGGGGGGGAGTGATGGGTTAAGTGGGGGAGGGGTATGAGCAGCACAGACTGCTGTTTTTTGCCGATCACCAAATTAATTTGCCGATCACAAATTATTGCAAATTCAAACGACGTTTCTCTTGACTCAGGCGTTCATGTATTTTCCAACCCTTTCGTGCAACGTTTGTACATGATAGTGAAGATGTAAAGTGCAGGGGTGGAGCCGCAGTCTCACAGCGCCCGGGTGGGGTTCCATCCAGACCTCCATCACTGACTGTGTGGAGTTTGCACGTCCTCCCTGTGACCATATGGGTTCCTCCTGGTGCTCCGGTTTCCTCCCATGTCCCAGAGACACGGGCTGGTAGATCAACCAACCAGTTTAAGTTGCCCCCGCACCCCCGAATTGTGGTGGTGTTGATGGGAAAATGGCAGTAGGGACATGGGAGAAAATGAGAACATAGGATTGGATGATTTATGGTCAGTGTTCCAAAGATTCACCATTGTCCATTGAAACCATTGAAACCAACTAAACCAGAAAAAGCTTTGTCTTGGAGAATAACATTTTCCACATTTGTCTTTGAGGAACAACCCCTTATTAAAGAGAGACCTTTGATACCTATTCTCCCACAAAAGGAAACAGCCTCTGCACATCCACTGTTCCTAAGGTTATCTTTCAACACTCCCCTCCTCTCTGCAAACCCCAGCCTTACTATTAACTGTCTCTCCACTCTGCCCTCAATAGGCAACCCACCCACCAGGAGGCAATCTGGTAAACCTGCTCCGAATGGCTTCCAGTTTGAGTTGCTTCCTTCAGCAGGGAGACCAATACTGTACACAGCACTCCTGCTGTGGTTTCACCAATACCGTACACAGCATTCCTGCTCTGGTTTCATCAATGCCAGATGTTGCAGAAGTGTAACTTCCCCAATTTTATATTCACTTCCCTCACATTAAACAATAATATTCTGTCAGCTTTCCTAATTAATGCTGCACCTTATGCTGGCCTTTTACAAATCTGATCTCAGGTCTTTGCTATCTCCCAGTGTGAAAATAATATGTCGCTTTGCACATTTTCCTGCCAAAATCGGCATTCATTTTTCCCACATCTTGTGCCAGAACTCTGGCCACTCACCGAACTGACCTCTAGGAGTTTCCTTCCAAGCTTCTTTCCTACCTATCTTGAGCCATCAGGAAATTGAGCAAATTTACATTCCTTGCCCAAGTCATTTAGATAAGTTGTTGGAAGTTGAGGCCCCAGCATTGGGTCCTGCGGTACACCACTGTTTCTATTTTGCCATTCCAAACAAGGCCTATTTGTGCCCCTCTCAACTTCCCGTGAGCTACACGAATGTAGAGTCTGGTTGGACTGGATGGCACGCAAACAACGCTTTTCACTGTATTTAGGTACACATGACAATAATAAACTGAACTAAACTAACCCAACGTTTATCCTTGCACCCTGGGCTCTCATTTTCCATAAAATGTTTGATGTGGCATATTTGTGAATGTATTCTGATATCACAGTACAGACCATCCACTGGTGTCCATGATCGCCTACTCACATGCTTCATGTCCGATTCTGTGCCCACTTCACTGAAACCCTGTGGGAGCGAAGCTGGTGTGCTTGTCTAGAAGCCTGCATGTGGCTTCAGAGGGCCCTCTGAGCTGGTCAGTGAGATTGGTCATTGTCAGTCGGTGAGTGGTTGCAGACAGTAAGTCGGCAGTGGGCAGTGAATGGTCAGTAAGGAGTCAGTGGGCACTGAGTGGTTAGTGAGTAGGCAGTGAGAGTGTGTGGTCAATGGTCATTGAGTGGACAGTGAGAGTGTGTGGTCAATGGTCATTGAGTGGACAGTGAGGGGTCAGTGCCTAGTGAGTGGGCAGCGAGAATGTGTGGTGAGTGGGTAGTGAATGGTCAGTGGGCAGTAAGTGGCCATCGGGTAGTGAGTGGTCGGTGGGCAGTGAGAGTGTGTGGGCAGTGTAGGCTGTAAGCAGTGGTCATTGAGTGGGCAGTGAATGGGCAGTGAGCGTGTGGTCAGTGGGCAGTGGGCATTGAGTGGGCAGTAAGAGTGTGTTGTAAGTGGGTAGTGAGTGCACCGTGGGGTGTGTGGTCACTGCAAGGTGTTGGTCATCAAGAGTGTGGTACGTGGGCAGTGAGTGGTCACTGCAGGGTGTTGATCAGTGGGGTGAGTAGTTTACCCTGTGCCGGCTGCCCTGGTGCCCACAGCCCTGGGATTGGCTGTCCTTCTGCCCACTGTCCTAGTGGCCACTCCCCTGGCGTCTGCTCCCCTGTGAACTCACCCTGCCTGAGCTGCGGGTGTTTCTGCCCAAGCAGTGGCAAAGGGTCTGGCTGGCTTGGTGACCGGACACTGTCTCTGTTCTTGGAAGAGATACATTGAGTGATACTTCCTGAAGGTTTTCCCCAAGAGTAAAAATAGCCTGAGGTCATTGGCAATGAGTCAGTTCAGGAAATAAAACCCGCAACAAGCTGTCTTCCTGAAAACACTGCACATGGCTGGCTGTGAGAGGCTTCCGCTGCCTTTTGCTTTTCAGGGTGAATAAGGGAAGAATTTCCAGTAAATAGAAACTATCCGGTAACAGGGCTACAGGCATCAGAAACTTCCAGTACAGGCATGGTGCCTGTCCAAGTGAGCAGGGTATGGCTGGGCCTGCTTTTCCTGTGAGGTTGCCCCCAGAGCAGTGAAGCTGGGCTGCGGTCAGTGTCAGGGAGTGACTGGGTGAACATTTGAATCATCTGGACACAGGTCTGGATGGAGTGCTAGGCACCTGGGTTAATTCAGAAGCTCCCTCTAGTCAGCATGTTCGAGGGGAAGGTTGGGGGGGGGGGGGGGGGAATGGCCTGTTTTCAACGTACAATTCTTTGACTGTGAAGTTTACTCTGGCAGTGAGATCATTGGAAAATCTCTCAGAAACACTTGTAAAATAGAGGCCTTTGGGTGGCCCATTGAATTACATGTAGTGTTTGATGAAATATTACAGCGTAAGGAACTAATCTGAGTCAAGAGTGTGGGAGGGATCAGTTACTGAGCCCATCAGGTTGGTCCCTAACATGGAGCTCAACGTGCCATGTTTGCTGCCCCTCTTCCCGTGTGAGGAGCTGTTGACCAGAGTTGGTGTTCTCTGTTGACTCCAGCGTGAAGCTCCTGAGCTGTGGCTCAATGGGTAGCATGCCCAGCGGTCCCACTACAGAGGCTTGAGCAGGAAGATCTTGGCAGAGCAGATTCTGGGGGGAGTTTAACGGGAACCTGGGGAGAATAAAGAGGAACCAATATGAATGGGTTGCTGGTGGTCTGTGTGGACTCAGTGTAGAGGCCCATCGATGAAGCATTTACTGTAACTGAGGCCTAGTCGGTTCCACAGCACTGATGTGATGATGACAAGTCAAGACAAAATGAGTTTATTGTCATATGCACCAGTTATTGGTACACAGGCAGACAACACACAATACATAAATTAGACAGGAATCCTACAGAATGCTCATGAATTTGCAGGACATTAAAACGTTTCAAATGACTGTCAAACAATTAAGACATTAGTGCAAAATACAATTAGACAAAAAAAACAAATCCATGCTAGTGCAAAGGGTAGTCCACAGTTTTCCGTTGGTGAGTCGGGTTAGACTTGGGCTCTTAGAACAGAGACTAGTACAGTACAACACAAAACATGCCTTTCGGCCCACAATGGCTGTGCTGAACATGATGCCAAGACCTATTCATCTGCACATAACCCATATTCCTCCATTCCTTGCATATCCATGTGCTATCCAAAAGTCTCTTAAAAGCCACTAACGTGTCTGCTTCCATCACCATCCCCTGTAGCGCACTTCAGGCACTCATAGTTATAGGGCCCTACAGAGTGGAAACCGGCCTTTCAGCCCAACTTGCCCGCACCAACCAACATGCACCATCTCCACTAGTCCCACATGCCTGCATTTGGCCCATATTCCTCTAAACTCACCAACCTTTGTGTATGTGTGTATGTCATTTTTTTGGCTTTTGATTCGTTACTCCGCCAAAACCAGACGCTAACATGCCGAGATTTTTATCATTTCGCTACCCATTTCACTTTTACATTCGCTCATCCACTGCTCATTAAATTTAGTCATTTTTCTGTACACATTTTTAATAAACCCCCCCCCCCCCACTCACTCATTTTTTCGCCTCCTGCTGGCCAGCTACCATAACGGCTGCTGCCGCCCGTCTCTCCTCCAAAAACGCCGACATTTTTGCCATTTCGCTAGCAACCGACATTTTTCCCATTTCGCTACCGATTTTACTTCCTCCACTCCCCCCCCCCCCCCCCCCCCCCCCCGCCCGGCTCTGTCACGCTGGCCGAAACCATAGATCGCATGCTCCCCAGCTGCTTTTCGCCGTCCTCGCTGGCTTGCACTGTCCAAAATTCCCGCACGTCAACGGCTTATCGGTCCGCAGGCGCATTGAGAGCGTACGCAGCGTCTTGACGTCGTACGCAGCGTCTTGACGGCGTACGCCTACCGCGTGGCGTTGTGCGATGACGTCAGGCCGCCCCCTCCCCTTGCAACCGCGCGTTGCGGGAACAGACCCAACGGATCTGCACTTGGTCTAGTCTCCTTTAAACTTTGCCTCTCTTACCATAAAGCTATGCCCTCTAGTATTTGATTTTTTTTATACTGGGGAAAAAGATTATGACTGTCTACCCTATCTATGCCTCTGTCAGGTCTCCCTGCAACCTCTGGTGTTCCAGAGAAAAATTCAAATGTCCAACCTCACCCTGTAGCTAATACAGGCATCATTCTGGTAAAGATCCTCTGCACCCTTTCCAAAGCCTCCACATCATTGCTGTAAAGAGGAGACCAAAACTACATACAATACACCAAATGAGGCATAACCAGTCCTATAAAGCTACATTATGACTTGCTGACTCTTATGCTCATTACCCTGACCTATGAAGCAAGCATACCACACTCTATCAACTTGTGTTGCCACTTTCAGGGAGTTATGGACTTGGACGCCAACTTTTTCCTGTATATCAATGCTGTTAAGGGTCATAACCTAATTGTATATTTGCCTCTTATATTTGACCTCCCAAAGTGCAACCGCACACTTGCTCAGATTAAACTCCATCTGTCATTTCACTGCCCATTTCTGTAGTTTATCTATATCGTGCTGCATAGTTTGACATCCTTCTTCACAGTCTGCGACACCAGCAATCGTGTTATCTGCAAGCTTACTAACCGACCCGTCTACACTTACTGTACACCCTAGTCATTTATATATATCACAAACAGCAGCGGTCCCAGCACAGATCCTTGTGGAGGTCTGCTGGTCACAGATCTCCAGCCGGAATATTGGCCTTCCACCACAACCCCCGGTCTCCTATCAGTAAGCCAATTCCAAATCCATATGAACAATTCATGACTAATAACTTGGATCAAGAACTTGATGTTGTATGAAAGTAGATGGTTGTATGAAAGTAGAAACAAGGAACTGCAGATGCTAGTGTATAAAAAAACACACAAAGTGCTGGAGTACCTCAGCGGGTCAGGCAGCAAAGTGGGAAAGTGGCTGTTATCTACTTGTTACCTTTCATCAGGAGCTTTGGACTTGTGTCTCTCTGTTCCTCGTCACTGCTCCAATCCCCAAAACACGCCGTGTGATTTACTCTTATTAGTCCACCCAATGTACAACACCTCCCAGTGTACACCACCCCCAGTGTACACCACCCCCCAGTGTACACCACCCCCAGTGTACACCCCCACCCAATGTACACTCCCACCCAATGTACACCACCCCCAGTGTACACCACCTCCAGTGTACACCCCCACCCAATGTACACCACCCCCCAGTGTACACCACCTCCCAGTGTACACCACCCCCCAATGTACACCACCCCCCAATGTACACCACCCCCAGTGTACACCCCCCCCCAATGTACACCACCCCCCAATGTACACCACCTCCCAGTGTACACCCCCCCCCAGTGTACACCACCCCCCAATGTACACCACCCCCAGTGTACACCCCCCCCAATGTACACCACCCCCCAATGTACACCACCTCCCAGTGTACACCACCCCCCAATGTACACCACCCCCCAATGTACACCACCCCCAGTGTACACCCCCCCCCAGTGTACACCACCCCCCAATGTACACCACCTCCCAGTGTACACCACCCCCCAATGTACACCCCCACCCAATGTACACCACCTCCCAGTGTACACCACCCCCAGTGTACACCACCCCCCAGTGTACATCACCTCCCAGTGTACACCACCCCCAGTGTACACCCCCACTCAGTGTACAACATCTCCCAGTGTACATCACCTTGCATTCATAAGAATTAATTGTTTTCTTTGATCTGCTTATTTTACCAAATGTTCATTGTCATCTGGCAGCCTGAGATTATCATCCCAGTTATCATCATAAATTATGATTTGCAAATTTACCACCGTACCTCCAACGTTGACATCCAGTGCCTTGAGCAGTGAGGGTCCCAACACACATCCCTGTGATACCCAACATGGACACAGGCGGAAACAACAGAAACAACCCGCCACCAACACCCTCTGCCCACCAATACCCTCTTGTTATCAGGATACCTTTGGACTCTATGGCCAGCATGTTGTGGATCCCACGGCTGTCACGTTTGGATAGTTTCCCGTGTGGGAGCTTGTGAACGGCCTCACTGGTTCATGTGAACTACACGAATGGCCTCATCAATAATTCTTGTTGCCTCTTTGAAAACTTCAATCAAATTGCTCAGGAGGGATCTTCCCTAACTAACAAAGCTATGCTGCAAATCTTTGATCAATCCTGGCATTCCAAGTGTAGATGAATCCTACCCTGCAGAATGTTTTCCAATGACCAATCCCTACCAGTGACATTAGATTCTAAGGCCAACAATTCCCTGCTTTATCCCACTACCCTTGAATGAAGGCCCTTTCTGAGCCGTCCTTATGTCACCCTGCATATCGCCATGGCCAGTGATGATCTTAAACTCTCAGTCAGGGCCCCAGCATTCTTCTTCCTTGGCTCTGATAGCAGCATGTGATACATTCCTATCTCATCAGGCCCTGGGTTCATTCCATCTTTAATATGATATCTCTTTAATCAGATATCTCTTACTACGTTATTACTTTTTTTTGTCTGTCCCACCTCTTTCCCGCTCTGCTGTCTATCTCTCCTGGTGCGTGTTTGTTCGTTCCCTTTCCTTCTCGCTCTCCCTCCCGCTCCCCCTCCCTCCCCCTCCATCTCACTCCCTCTCCCTCCTCCCCTTCCCCCTCTCTCTCTCTCTCTCTCCCTCTCTCCCTCCTCCTTCCTATATGCCAGTATATTTTTAGTGTAGCGATGCCGACAGGAAATTGTTTCCCTCTATCTATCCCACCAGACAGCCCTGTGCTTGATATGGTCCAAGTCATATCTTCCCCTGCAGTTGTGCGGCCAATATGCTGATGTTGGAGTGAGCAGATTCTCCCCGATATCTACAGTTTCCATTCTCTGGCGTCATCTCACCAGGTGTCGGGTCTATTGTGACCAAAATAATTTATATGCTTAAGACATCGTAAAATGTGGATTCTTTCTCATGTGGAGGGAGTGTGACAAACGGTAACTTTGGCCTTAAGATAAGGTGGTTCCATGTACTTTGGTCTTTGCACCATCACGCAGGTTTGTTTGGAATAACTGGTCATTTATTGTATATATATATTACGACTTTTGTACCTATAAAATTGCAGCAAGTAAGAATTTCAGTAAGAATTCCCGTTCAAATCCAGTGCATTTGACAAGTAACATTTCTCAATTGAATCTCTCTTAGTTTACAAACTAGTCTGGCACCACTCTACCAGAAGCCTCCATCCCTGCAGCCCTGTTGGGACGGTGCTGTGCTGTCCACATTGCTTCTGCTTTCAGTCAATCATGTTGCTGATGTATTTGTTGTGAGTTCATTGATCAACACAAGTGGGGAAAGTCCCTTCTGCTGCAGCAGCCTTGCGACCTTAGTCAGACACCGGTGAGTCAGACGTGGACCAGACACAGATCTCTGTAAAATAGACGACCTCGACATATCTGCCTTAAATGTGAAACCGCAGATTTGGCCTGTGCTGCCTCAGAATGAGTTCCCAGTCAGTGTTCGGGTGGCGTGAGCCCACTGCTTCATTGAGGAGCCAAGGCTGTGAGATCTCTTTGACAGCAAACGTCCCCTCACCTTCTCCAGGTGATGCTGAGATTATATTGTACAGGCTCTTCCTTGTCTGTGCCTTGAAATCATCAAAAGGAAACTTGTAAAAAAGCTCCTGAAGTCTCAGATTGTCTCAACTTTGCTTCTACTCTGCTACAGAGGGCAGGCAGCGTTTACCCTGAGTTGTAACTCTGCGCTCCACGTACTTCACTAATCGCACTCTCAGTATGATGTCAGGGCTCTCTATCTCTACACACCCCTTTAGTCCTCGCTTCCTTCCTGCCAACATATATTTCTCCATTCTTCTCTGTATTAAACGTCATTGTCGCCACTACCTATTCAGCCGTCTATTTCTTGTCATAGTCCGTTACTATCTTCCACACTATTTACCATAATTCCATATGTAAATTTGGGAATTTCAAACTGCACATCCATGCCTAAACGATGAACATTTATGCAAAGCATGGTCCCAAACCGACTGGGGTAACACCAAGGTCGAGCAGCCTCCAGCCTGAGCAATAAACATTTACCACCAACTCTGCTCTCTGCCTTTAAGGTTATTGACAATCTTTGATGCTAGTGACCTTTTAATACCACAAGGTTCACAGTTTCTAACCAGGTTGTGTGGGACTTTATCAAACCTCTGTAGATCCATGTAGATGACATTAACCATTCCCTTCAACACCACCAACGAACCCAAACCGACATGACCACCACAAGCTCCCGGTCCCATACCATTTTGACTTATCTTCCCATTTCCACACTTACCTGTCCATCCTTGGCCTTGTGCCAGAGTGAGGCCCAGAGCAAAGTACAGCTCCTCACATTCCACCCTTGTATCCTGGTGTGGTATAAACACTGAATTTTTGTCTTTCAGGTAACTCTTATCTCCTGTGTTCCCTTTTGTCTCTCTTTCTCGTCCATCTCCAGTTTTGCATTTGATCCTCATCCCTCCATCATCCATTGTGTCTCACCCCCCCACTCCTAGTTTAATCAACCTTTCCCACCAAAGTTTGATGGAGGTATTGCAACATTTCAACAAGAAAGATTAAGGAAAGTGGCAGTGGGGTAGCCTGATTTACCCCAGCCCACACTGAGAATGGTTCCAATGTTCAGCCCATTGGGCACAGTGTGCAGTTATACAAGGCATGGGAATACCACTCACCTCCTTACTGAAGGAAAGATGTTAATGTGTTGTAAATAGGTTGAGTGGACTAATAGCTGGAATGAGTGTGTTGTTTGATGAGGAAAGCTTAGATGGGCTGGGCTTGCATGTGGGAGCTCAGAAGAATCTTGGATGGGCTTGCATGTGGGAGCTCAGAAGAATCAGAATCAGAATACCATTTATTGTCATTTGAACCTGTTCAAACAAAATTAAGTTTTCTGCAGTCATACAAACGTGAAAAAACATAAACGCACAATTAATACAATTTACATAAACATCCATCACAGTGAATCTCCAACCCCCTCCTCATTGTGATGGAAGGCAAAGTCTTGTCTCTCCCCTGTTGTTTATTCTTCTCCCGATGTTAAAGCCCCCGGCGGGTGATGGTAAGTCCCGCGGCCGTTAAAGCCGCGCCGGACGATGTAAGGCCCCGCTCCGGGTCGTTTTAACTCCGCGATTCAGGCGGGAGAAGTTGCCGTTGCGGGAGCTCCGAAAAGTGGTATCCCACCAGGGACCCGCGAGCTCCCAATGTTACTGTCCACAGGGCCTGCAGCTGGAGCCTCCGAAGCTCCGAAGTCAGGTCGCAGCCGCTCGCCACCACAGCTCTCCACGCTCCGAAGTCGGCCAGATGGTGAGTCCGCAGGCTCTGCGACTGGAGTCCCAGGTCGATTCCGGTTGGAGGCCGCTCCATGGTGCTAGGCCCCAACGACAACGGAGTCCCCGTACAAGGAACAGATTTAAAAGTTTCCCCCCGCCCCCCCACATTTACACAGCTAAAATAATATATAAACTACAACCAAATCATACACTTAACGGGACAAAAAATTTAAAAAGACAGACGGACTGCAGAAGCCGTTGCTGTGAGGCGCCTTCATCTTGCAATTCAAAGGATTAGAAGGGATTTGATGGAAAAATGTGGTATCCCAAGTGTTTTATGTATATCCTGTTGTGGGAGAATCTAGAACGAGGAGATAGTGAAGAAAATTAGATAAAACGCTTCTCACAGGCAGACCCAGCAGAACATTTGAGTATTTTTGAGCAGAGGTAGATAGATTCTAGATGCATGAGTGGGTGGAAGGTGGAATGTGGAGTTGAGGTTGCAATTAGAACAGGCATAAATGTATTAATTTCCCTGAAAGTGACGATGCAGGTAGACGGGGAAGAGAATACGCTGGCCTTCACCATTCAATGTATTGAGGACAGGAGTTGGGTCATTTTGCTGCAGCTGTACAATATGTTTATGAGACCATATCTGGAGAACTGTGTACTGTTCTGGTTGCCCTACTATAGGAAGGATGTCATCAATCTGGAAAGGGTGCAGAAGAATGTTACCAGAGGTTGCAGGCTACAGTTATAAGAGGCTTGATAGGTTGGGACGTTTTCCCCGGGGTGACCTTGTAGAGTTATACAAAACAGTGAGAGATAAGCTATCAGAATAAGAGATAAATCATAGTACAGATAAGGTGAATAGCTGCAGTCCTTTTCTCAGCACAGAGGAGTTCAGAACTAGAGGGCATATGTTTTGTTTGAGAGGGGAAAGATTTAAAAATGACTTGAGGGATATATGGAATGAGTCATCGAAGCATACAGCACAGAAATAGGACCTTCGGCCTGACGATCATGCTGAACAAAATTCCCATCTCTGCTAGACCCACTTGCCAGCGTTAGGCCGATATCCTTCTAAAACTTTCCTATTCATATTCTTATTCAAATGTCATTATATCTACCTCAACCATCTCTTCTGGCAGCTACTTCTGCATACGCACTATTTCTGTGCAAAGAGGTTGCCCCTCAGGTGCCACTCACCTTAAACCTATTCCTTCCAGTTTTAGGCTGGCCTGCCCTGCGAAAGAGACTGTGTGCATTCACCTTATCTATGGCCCATGATTTCATACACCTCTATAAGGTAACCTCTGAGTCTTCCCCACTCCAAGGAAAAAAGCCTAACCTACTGAGCCTCTGCCCTATAATTCAGGCCCTCAAGTCTTGGCAACATTCTTGTAAATCCTCTTTGCACTCTTTCCAGATTAATGCTATCTTTCATAGCAGGGTAACCAAAACTGTACACAAAAATCCAAATGTGGCCTCAGGCCATCTTGTGCTACTGCATCATAATATCCCAACTCCTATATTTACAATGTGCAAGAAGGAACTGCAAATGCTGGTTTAAACCGAAGATAGACACAAAAAGCTGGAGTAACTCAGTGGGACAGGCAGAATCTCTGGAGAGAAGGAATGGGTGACGTTTTGTGTTGAGACCCTTCTTCAGACTGAGTTACTCCAGCTTTTTGTGTTTATCTTCGATTTAAACTTAGCATCTGCAGTTCCTTCTTACACATGTTAAATATAGGAGTTGGGATGTTATGATGCATCACCCATTCCTTCTCTCCAGAGATGCTGCCTGGCCCGCTGAGTTTCTCCAGCTTTTTGTGTCTATCTTATATTTAACATCCTGATCGATGAAGGCCAATAAGCCAAATGGCTTCTTCACCACCCTATCTATGTGTAACACCACTTTCAATGAATTATGAACCTGCACTCCTAAATCCCTCTCTCCACAACATCCTCCCCTGACACCCCCCCTACTTGCTCAGCTGATCGAGATCCTGCTGTAATTTTTGATAACCTTCACTGTCTGTAATACACCTATTTTAGTGTCAACTAGCTGCTAGAGGAAGCTGTTGAGCCTGGTGCAATGGTGATGTTGAAAAGATGTTTGGACAGGTAAAGATGTTTGGATCAGGTTTAGAGGGATGTTGCCAAATGCAGGCAAATTATACTTGCACAGTTATAAAACCTGGCTGGCATAGCCGAGTTGGGTTGAAAGATCTGTTTCCATGTTGTATCACTCGCGGACTTTTACTTTGCCTTCCTCTAATTCCTCCTTTTCCTTCCACTAATCTCTTCCAGACAGATTCACCCTGATTAACAACTGCTGCCATCCGTTCCCACTGACATCCACACTGTTTGTGTCCTTCCCTTAATCCTGGTCCCTGCCCTGTACAGTCGCCTTTGCTCTCTCCACCCTCCCCTTTCTCAACAACCATACATGAGTGATCTCCAGCTTTCCCTGTTTCTGATGAAACATCATCAATTCAAGCTTTAACATGCTCTCTCCACACAAACTGCTTGATCTGCAAAATGTTGACAGGATTTTCTGTTTTTAATTTCATATTACTTCCCTCCTTTACTTGTCTAAGCCTCTGTTTATGAAGTCAGGATGCACATGCTTTACTAATTACTTTCAGTGCACACACTGCCGTATCAAGGATCGGTGGATGTGATCGCCTCTGCCTCTCTAATCATGTACTCCAGAATCACTCCAGTTACTGCACACTGTCATATGATTCCCATCTCACTCGCTTAAGAGAATGCAGAAGATGTAAAGATCAGACACTGAGGTTCATGATATTTGACATGAAGCTTCAAGCCTGGAGATGCTCCCTGAACACTACTCTGTGCTCCAGGTCCAGCACTGTTGGCGGTGTGCCCCCTACTCCCGCAGCGAGGTGCAGCCTCACAGGCGGGTCCATCTGGCCAAAGGGAAGCACATTGCCTGATGCCATCAGCTCTCTCAGCTGAGGCAACCCTGTAGTTGCACAATCCATCAGTGAGCTAGCCTCTGCCAGGGGAAGTCAGGGAACTTTGGTGCCTCTTGTTATATAATTAATTGTGTGATATTGACATTGCTGGCAAGGAAGATGTTTATTGATTATCATCAGTTGTCCAGTAAACTGTTTGAGGTGAGTCTAGGGCTGACTGGATAAAGTGACAGATTCCTTCCTGAGGAATATCAGTAATCTAAGTGAGGTAATCCAATTGTTTTTTGTTCTGACGCTGTGTTTTAATTGCAAATTTTATTCAATTATTCAAACTTACATTTCCCTACTGCTGAGGTATTATGCAGACTCGAGTTAACAGATCCATGCCTTTTGATACTCGTTCAATGGCTTAACGTCAATGCTGACACAGCAGACTGCAGACACTTTAACCTAGAGTGAGATAAACAAGCTACAAGAGAACTCCAGTCACACCGTGTCTGTGGAGATCTGATGCAGGATCTCGACATGAAAAGTCGATTATCCATTTGCCTCCGCAGATAGAGTCATACAGCACAGAAACAGGCCCCTCAGCCCAACTCATGCATGCTAACTAAGATGCACCATCTAAGCTAATCACATTTGCCCACACTTGGCCCTTATCCCTCGAAACAGTGTAGAAATACAGAAATGCAGATGCTGGGTCATACCACAAATAGGCACAAAGTGCTGGAGTAACTCAGCAGGTCAGGCAGCATCTCTGGAGAACGTGGACAGGCGACATTTCGGGTCGAGACCCTTCTTCAGACTTCTGAAGGGTCCCGAAACGAAACGTCACCCATCCTTATTCTCCAGAGATTCTGCCTGACCCTCTGAGTTGCTCCAGGACAGTGTCTTTCCCTCTAGTCATTTCCCATCCATGTACCTGTCCAATTGTCTTTTAAATATTATTATAATACCTGCTTCAAACACCTCCTTGTTCGATACACCCACCAAAGATGATAGAGAGGAGCAAGATAGACCACTCATGCAAAATCACGTACATTGAAGTGTGGTACGCAACGGAGCGGAACGTCCACCATTGTATTAAGCAAAATCTGCCACCCGTTATGCCTCTCGCAGTGTAATCAGTGTTGTGGGGGAACAGTATGTATGATAATACCATAAAAATGCAGAATATGGCTCATCTATCAATTCACAGATTTTTGTTATATTTCTTTTTAAATGTTTTCCCCATGCTTAATCTCTCTGGTTTTATTCTTTCTTACTGTTTCTGCCCATTTCCCTCCCATCCTTCCTCCCCAGCCCCCTCTTTGGTGCAGTTTTCCTTGGATTGCTCTAACCCACACTATGCGCAAAATTAAGTTATTATATATATATATGAATGTGTGTGTGTCTGTGTGAGAGGCAGGTCAGGCAGAGATAAATCTCAAGATAGAGATAAATAGATCTCAAAGTTCCTTCTCATGGATCAGAAACAACTTTGATTTAAAGCAACGCTATTTCTCTCTTTATCTTATTTCTCACATGATGTACATGAACCATAAAGGTGATTTGACCTTTATGGTTTAATATATATATATCTATATATACACACACAACATATATATATATATATTTCTCTAGTTCTGACTTCTCAGCACATGGTTCTCTCTATCATAATCACTGTTCTCTCACATACATTTCATTAGGGCCTACCCATACACATTCGCAATCAGTGACATCAAACGTATTTCCTGAAATCCTAATATTGTGAATAAAATAACTATGAACACATGTCAAGATATTTTTTCAATCGTTTCTTTCTATATTAGTGTAATGAAATGTAATGCATACATACCTACACTGATTCAGAAGTGCTAGCTTTAGACATGAATAATGTACATTGCTACCATAGTTTAGTTTTGAATTTAACATATAATTGCAGAATGGATGATATATCACTTGTGCAATTGTTTTTAGGGGTGGGGGGAGACCTGTATATCGAAGATGCATTTTTCCTCTAATATGTCAATTTACCTTAAATGTAGAAGGGCTTTTTAAAATCTTCTTACATGGACCCTTTTAGTATTTTCTTTCTATCCTCTATTGAACCTAAGACACTAGCATGCACGCCTTAGAACAAGAACAAAACCAAAAATGTACAGCAGTGGAAAAATTGATAACATTATTATTGCGGTAAGTCTAGATCTATTAATTTTTTATTTATAAGTTATGTATACATTATATTCTTTTAAATTATTGTTACTACAGGTATATGTCAGCATAGCCAGGTTTCCTGGATTCGGGAGGGGGGGGGGGGAAGCAACCAACCTCACCATCCTTAATGTTCCCACAAGAACTTGAGAGAAAAAAAAAGCACCCAAAATTTGCCTATTTTTATCACCAAATGTCCTAATACATTTGCCAGAGTGGTAAAAAAACAGGTTTCCATAACTTTCTAATGTACCGACAAACCTAGTGTACCGACATGACCGTTGATGGGAGAACAGGAAAGAATATTTTCTCGACAGAATAATCTTGACAGAAAAGGAATATTTTCTCACCTTGGGCAACTTGAAGAAAGACAGGTCGGGTTATTTACTTTGTCAATTAATGCATTTCATAGCAGAACAGTGAGCTGAGCTTGTAGACGCCATGACGATTCATGCATATCTGCTTACTAAAATGGAGCTTGTATTGCCCCAAGACCTACTACGGCTTTTTGGTCGAGTGGTCTATCTTGCTC
The DNA here is from genome assembly GCF_010909765.2 of Amblyraja radiata. NCBI lineage: Eukaryota > Metazoa > Chordata > Chondrichthyes > Rajiformes > Rajidae > Amblyraja > Amblyraja radiata. The sequence continues at coordinate 33,403,317 of NC_045968.1, forward strand.
CGCTTTATCATCTTTGATACCCACTACCCTCTCTGTGAAAAAATTGCCCCTCCAGATTCTATTAAATCTTTCCCCTCTCACCTCAAACCTGACCCTCTGGTAAAATCCATCATTTTACCCAATCAACCTGCATTTTTACCTTAATTTTTGTACTACCTTTTAGTGCAGGATTCCATGCTGGTGAGCGAAATAAGTTGGTGCCTGGGATAGATGCCCATAACCTTACGCAGAGTCAGTAGCATATCCCTCACATTCGCCTTACTGTAGAGGCAAGGTTGCAATCCTAGCACAATGTGAAGTGCAGAATAGAACACTGGAACAACAGCAAGCAGACAAGAAAGTAGCATAACAAGCTGGCAAACCAAACATAGGTCTGTATTTGTGCTACAGAACAGAATTAGCAAGTGATAGATTGCACTGAATAATCCTATAGACCATATACAAATGACCAAAGAGGACGTATTGGTGGTTTTAAAGTGCATTAAGGTGCATAAATCCCATGGGGCTGACCAAGTGCACCCACGGACCTCGGGAGGAAGTTGTGGAGGTCGTTACAGAGATGTTTGAATCATCTTTAGCCACCCCTGGAGTTCTAGGAGACTGGAGGGCAGCTGATGTTGCGTCTTTATTTAAGAAGGGTAGCAAGGACAACACAGGGGACTTGTCAATATTTGCTGCATCCTTTCTAGCTTAATGTCATCCTCCCTGTAGCTGGGCGACCACAACTGCATACAGTACTCCAAATGCGGTCTCACCATAGTCCTGTACAGTGGTAACATGATGTCCCAACTCCTGTACTCAACGTCCTGACTGATGAAGGCAAGCATGCCAAGTGCTTTCTTCACCACTCTGTCTGCCGGTGTGGCCACTTTCACAGACTATGTACCTGTACCCCCAGATCCCTCTGCTCTACAATGCTCTCCAGGGCCCTACCATTTACTGTGCCTTGGTTTGACTAGTGAAGTAATGACAGTTTTTCAGACCCCCCCACTCCTACCAGCTCTGTTGTGCACCTCGTGCCCCATCTGTGGCATAGTCTGCACCACACACTGGCCTTGCCATCCACAGAATCCAGAGAATTCCAAGGGATCTTCTAAGAAGACTAGAAAAGTCTGAGACATCAGCAATAGCAATTTGCAAAACAAACTCAAACCACCAGCAACACCTAAATCGTCCCCTGTTGTAACAATGCCAGATAGGCCACAGCATCATTTGCATCTGAGCACCGTGCATGACGTTAACAACCTCTATTTCACACATTCTCCAAATCCATCAACACCTTACATCAACAGAAATTTGCCTGAGAACTGTACTCTAAGTGGCTGTCTACAAACACAATGACCACATCACAAGCCTTCTAATAAAGACTTGTCTTGCATCAGGACCTTGCATGGCCTCACAGGATGTATCAAGGCACTTTGAAACCAATGATGTTTGTTTGACGTGTGGTCACGGTGCAAATGCAGGAAATGCAGAGCCATTTTGTGCACAGACTCACATGGTCAGCGGTGGGGTGGTGACGGCATCAACTGTTGGAGTCCAACTCTTCTCTCAACAGTACCACGGATTGCTAGCGATCCCGTGGGATATTAACAGCCACCTTAGATGGGGACTCTGCTTAAAAAAAGAAAACACCTCACACAAAAGACGGTGTGTGATTCTGACCAAACAGCACTATCCTTCCAAAAGCATCACAATCCCTCTGTACTACAGCAAGAGTGTTAGCCTAGACTTTGGGTTTGTTTCTGGAACATAGAACAGTACAGTGCAGGAACAGACCCTTTGGCCCACCATGCTTGTGCCAAACATGATGGGTGTTCATGCGCCTGACTAAATGCTTCTTAAACATTGCTACTGTGTTTGCTCTCACCACCTCCTTTGGTAGAATGTTCCAGGCACACAATGCTCTGTGTAAAAAAAATGCCCTGCACATCTCCTTTAAATTTTGGCCCTCTCACCTTAAATTTCTGTCATCTAGTCTCTGACTTTTCCGCCCTGGAAAGGATTTAACTTTATCTATGCCTTTCATAATTTTATAAATGTCTTTCGGGTCTTCACTTAACATCAGATGCTCCTGAGAAAACAATCCAAGTTAGTCTAACCTCTCCTTGTAACTAATATTCTCTAATCCATGCAGCATCCTGGTAACCCTCATCTGCACCCACTATGAAGATTCTGCATCCTTCCTGTAATCGGGTGACCAGAACTGCACATTGTACTCCAAATGCGGTCTAACCAAAGTTTTCTACAGCTGTAACATTACTTCACAACTTTTCTGCTCTACGACCCAACCGATAAAGCATACCATATGCCTTCTTATCATCTTATCTGTTTGTGTTGCCACTTTCATGGCACTATACATGCACACCTACATCCTTCTGCACTACATAAATGCTCCTGAGATCCTGCTTTTAACTATTTACTTTACCCTTACATTTGACCGACCAATGTTCAACACCTCACACTTGTCGGGATTAAACTCATCTGCCCTATCCAACTGATCTCTATCCTGCTGTATAATTTAGCAGCATCTGCAGAGAGAGGGACAGAATCAACATTTCAGCTCATGATTCTTCATCACAGTGGCATACCTCTCCCACGTTGCCCTTACAGAAGGTGCTAGCCTGCCCTGCCTTGAGCTGGCTTTTTGGTGCCCTTTGTATTTCAGCCAGGGCACTGATGCTGATGTTGGATAGTCTGAATTCCCAGAGTTTAATCAGCGCTGCTGGGGTTTTCTGAATGGCACTAACGAATGATAGATGCCTGTGTAAGGATTCTGATGATGTGGAATGGCGGTTCACACTAGCTACTACACAGATGTGACAGGACATGGTCATTGTGCAGTGGCGTGCGGTAGGTAGACGCAGTCTGCTTAAACCCCCCTCACAGAACCCAGAACAATCTGGTGAAGCCTGTTGCACTCCATTTCTAGAAAGAATGCACTAATTTACGTTGGGAGACCACGCCTGTACATTGTAACAGGTGTGGCCCGTATTATTACAGCAAACATGATTATTTTTGTACTCAAATCCTCCTGCAGTAAATTTGCATTCACTGTTGGTAGTGTGGATTAGGAACGGATTGAATGGGACAATTACGTCTGTAGCCATAGAGACTGGTGGTTGTATGAGAAGGTTTGTTAAACAGGCACATTACAAGGGCCAGTGGATGTGGCAGAGTCACTGAGTGAAGACATGTGCCTTCACTCCCCTCACGCCAGAGGAAGTAGGGTCGAATAAAGGCACAAGTGATTGCAGAGTGGAACCGAGCAAAAAACAAAATGCTGGAGGAACTCAGCGGAACCCTTCCTCAGACTGATCAGTTCCCTCAGCACTTTGTTTGTTGTTCAAGGTCAGAATAAACATTGATGACAGAGGTTTGGCACAAAATACACCAATCACCTGTTCTCCACACCAACTGGAGAAGGTCACGTTTAATGATGAAGCACACTATCTGTTCAGTGCATACACGATCTGAACAAGAATCTGCAACAGTGGTATAACTACCCTGTGTGGGGCAGGACACCTGCTGCTGGGGCTTGGCGAGAACATTATCTTGACTGGTGACTGGATTGTTGTTCAGGCCATCAGGGCACGCTGTCCAAGAAAGTTGACAACCAAATATAATTTGTCCAGTGGCACCCTGGCATTGGCTTGTGTTAGTACCTGCACAGCTGGCACAATGGGAGAGGTGAATCCCTTAACAGTAAACATTTTATGAACAGGTTATGGTCAGAGATTGAGTTAAGATCGCCACATCAGTGCACCGCGAAACATTAAAGCCGGAGGATTCCTTACAGTCCATACGACAAAAGGGAAAAACCCTCAGGTTACATCAGGGTGAGCCATGTTTCAGTGAAACACAGAACACAGCAGTCCCACAGGAGTATAGCAAATTAAGTCCATTATTTAAGAGAGGAGGGATAAAGAAAACAGGAATATACCGATCTGTTAGCATAGTGCATTCAGAAAGTATTCAGACCCCTTCGCTTTTTCCACATTTTGTTACGTTACAGCCTTATTTTAAAATGGATTAAATTCTTTATTTTTATCATCAATCTACACACAATACCCCAGAATGAAGAAGTGAAAACAGGTGTTTAGAAATATTTGTAAAGTAATTAAAAAGAAATAACTGAAATATCACATTCACATAAGTATTCAGACCCTTTGCTATGACGCTCAAAATGAGCTTAGGTTCATCCTGTTTCCATTGATTATCCTTGAGATGTTTCTAGATGAGATGACAAAAAATGTTTTAATCCATTTTAGAATAAGGCTGTAACATAACAAAATGTGGGAAAAGTGAAGGGGTCTAAATACTTTCTGAATGCACTGTAGTGTCAAGGTATAGCTTTATTATTGTCACGTGTAGCAAAATGCAATGAAAAACATTGTTTTGCATGCTATCCAGTAAAATGATCCCATGCATAACTACAATCAAATGATACACGAGTATAACTGGTAGTGCAAACAGGTAAATAAAACAGTACAGAATATAGTGTTACAGCCATGGGGAAGATCAAAAAACGAGCAGGGGCCACAACTAGGTGGAATAGAAGATCAGCAATAAATCCTTAGCACATGAGAGATCCATTCAAGAATCGGATAACTATGTAGAAGAAGCTGTTCCTGAATCTGGTGGTACGTGCTTTCAAGTTTTTGCATTTTTTGCCTGGTGGGAGAGGGGAGAAGGGGAATGAGTGGTCCTTCCCAAGGACCAAGTGGTGATGCATCTTTATAGGATGCTTTCAGACACGGTGTGTCTGTAGAAACTTGCAAGAGTCGTTGGTAACATGCCAAATTTCCTTTGTCTTCTGAGGAAGAAGAGGCATTGTCGTGTTTTCTAGGTCGTAGCGTCAATGTGGTTGGACCAGGGCAGATCGTTGGTAATAGTGACATCTAGCGACTTGAAGTTCTCGATCATCCCCACTTCAGAGTGTACTCCATTTCGCTTCCTGAACAACGTTAGCTCCTTCGTTTTGCTGAGGAGAAGGTTGTTGTCCTGACGCCATGTTACTAAGCTCTCTATCTCGTTCCTATCCTCGTCTCCTCATTGTTCAAGATCTGACCCACTAGGGTGGTGCCATCTGCAAACGTGTAAAGGAGTTGGAGCAGAATTTGGCTGCACTGTCTTGTGTGTGTGTGGGAGTACAGTAAGGGGACTGAAAACACTGCCTTGCATGGAATTGTTGCTGAGAATTATACTGGGAGATGTTTTGTCGCTTATCCTCACGGATTGCGGACAGCGGGTCAGGAAGTCACATTTTGAATTGCATTGGATCAAGGCTGTCTAGGAAGGCTGAAGTTAATGTGCACGTGACCAGTCTCTCGATACACTTCATGATGGTGCATGTCAGAGCCACTGGATGGTCGTCATTTTGGCACACTACCTTGTTTTGCTTTTTTGTCTTTGGCGCTGGGATGATGGTGGTCTTCTTAGAATGGAGTAGGGAGAGGTTCAATGGTGGGAAAAATTGCTGGAATCACATAGTCATGCAGCACTGAAACCAGCCCCTTGTCCCATCACGTTGCACCTATCTGTACTCATCCCATTTACCACATTGAACAGCCTTTTATACCTTGCATCTATAATGAAGGATGCAATAACAGAACCCCTTGGATTTAGGAGAAGCAAAATACATTTGATGAATCTCGGGGAGTTACTTGAGGTCCTCACCTACAGAATGATTGAGGAGCCAGTGATGTGTATTTGGTTTGTCAGTAGGCGGGTGATGAGGTCTGAGGAGGTTGGTCAACACGGTGGGAGCAAGTGGACGTGGTGGAAAACTGCCTGTTGGACAGAGAGTGAGGGGTGGGTGTGCATGGATCCTCTTGTGTTGGCAAGCAGTGACCGAGGAGGGGGTACACGGGGACCAATGCTCCGCCCCACGCCTCACACTATCTGTATGTCTGGCTGAGGCATCCAAGTGACAGAGTTCCAAGTTGATGATGGCACGAAACTGGGTGGAGGAGTGAAGGGTTTGGGAATCCAGAGTGAGTGCGTGAGTGTGGGTGAGAGAACAAAATGTGCAAAGTGTGAGTTCTGCTGTAGTACAAAACAGAAAAACAGCTTATTTGTTAGATGGTGAGAGATGAAAGAGACATTTTAATCCTGTTTAAGGATTATTAAATTGGGATTATGGAGATGAGGCTTTACCCCATGTCTAATGGACGGATGCGGTCATGGAAGTGTGTGATAAGAGAATGTAGAGGGAGCTTAACTCTGCACTAATCTCTGTACATACCATGTCTGAAGAAGGGTCCCGACCTGAAATGTGGATTGTCCATCTCACCACAGATGCTGACTGACCCGCTGAGTTTCTCCAGCACTATGTGTGTTACTCATGCCCTGAGTCGGGTTGATGCTGAAATTGCAATGGAAAGTGTTTTCTTGCTGATCTTGATGAGAACAAAGTACATGTTAGTGTTATTTTAGAGCAAACGGATTGAAGCAGCCATTTGATTTGCAGCTGTTGGCCGTACTGTGCCTATAGATGTGGTACTGAGATACATGGTGGGCTCAATCAGAGGGCCAGTACATCCCTGACCCACCACACTGCTTCATCTCAGTGCAGAACTGCTCTGTACTTGTGCTGTTTAAAAAGCATGACATCAAAACACTGTCAAATCAGCTCAAAACAACAATAAATTTCACAATTTCCTACGTCTCAGAATCCTCCTTATTTGGTTTAATAACCTCCATACTTCCCATAAGGAATTTCTCCATGTGTCTCTAATCTGCTCCCTATTTGAGCCTGAGTCAGGGTTCTAGTAACTGTGCTGGGAACAGTCCAAAAAATAATGTTTATGCTGCAAACCTTGCAGTGTTTCTGTTTTAATCAAATATATTATTCATTAAACCTAATCTTGCACTCAGCACAGTACACTCGACGGCTGGCTCCCAGAGACACTGGCTCACTTCTGAGTTGAAAGCTTTGGTTTAAAGTTCTGTCATAGAAACATAGGAAATAGATGCAGGAGTAGGCCGTTCGTCCAACTCAGTATCCCATCCCTGCCTTCTCTCCATACCCCCTGATCCCTTTAGCCACAAGGGCCACATCTAACTCCCTCTTAAATATAGCCAATGAACTGGCCTCAACTACCTTCTGTGGCAGAGAATTCCACAGATTCACCACTCTCTGTGTAAAAAATGATTTTCTCATCTCGGTCCTAAAAGACTTCCCTTTTATCCTTAAACTGTGACCCCTTGTTCTGGACTTCCCCAACATCGGGAATAATCTTCCTGCATCTAGCCTGTCCAACCCATTAAGAATTTTGTAAGTTTCTATAAGTTCCCCCTCAATCTTCTGTCATTGAGCCCTTGCTCGAAACCAGATGCTCCGTTTAGGAGAGGGGCTGACACAGAGAGACAGAGTGGAGGAGGCCTCTGTACTTCAAAGGACTGTAATATACAGTAGGCAGGGCAGAGGGGGGTCTCTGTACTGTCAGGGGACTGTACTGCAGGTAGGGCTGAGAAGCCTTCTGCACTACAGAGGACTGTCCTGTACTGTTTCTGCACTGTCACAGGGGCTATAGCGGACTGGTCCATGTCTTAGTGATTCTGTATGATGAGCACCTCACAGTCAGAGGGGCAGTGCTGAAGGATGTTGCACTGTCAGCATTGAGGGGTAGTACAACTGCAGGAGTAGTACTTGGGGTGTTGGCGGGGTAGTGGTGAGGAACGGCAGTGATGTAGGGGAACAGTACAGAACAAACTATGCTGTGGGCAGTAGGTGGTAGGTCAGTAAATCAGTAGTGAACAGACTGATGCCATCCTCAGTAGGCAGTGCCACCAGGGTACCATGCTGCCAGCACTGTGGGTACACAGGACAGAGTGGGACAAGTGGCTGGGTGCTGACTGGTTATAATGGCAGCAGGAAGGCAGGTCTGCACTATCAGAGGGGCAGCGGTGAGGGAGCTCTGCTCTGCTGCCCCTCGTGTCCACCATGCTGCCAATGATCGCTGCTGAACTGCCCCAGGCCTCAGGGTGCAGAGGTGAGCAGGGACACAGGAGGGGCAGTAGTGAGGGAGCTCTGCACTACAGAGGGGCAGTAGTGAGGGATCTCTACACTGAGCTACCCCTCGTGTCCGCCATGCTGCCCCCGGTATTGCCGCTGCTCTGCCCGGCCTCAGGGGGACACGGAGGGAAGGACCCATCTTGCAGCATCGAGGCAGGTGGAGTGCAGCTGTAATGCCTGGAGTCACAAAGTAATAATTAACAGCAATTAACTCGAGGCAAGCCTCGACACCTGGCTGCCTAGCATCTGACGACCTTTCACTGCACACACACCCCTTTTCAAGGAGAGCTAATTTTAAATAGATCTAGCCTACTCTGCACATCGGGTACAGTATGTGTGCTGGAGGCTGATTGTATGGGAGGTCAGTCCCAACCTCCTCATGCCTCAACTCATCATCACCCACAGCGTCATCAATCTCGCCAGTTCTTCACCATAAAGTGGTGCCAACAGGAGGAACGTATAAACATTGGGATCACACTGCATCCTCAGGAATGCTCCTCAGGCTCTGTACTGAGGGGCAGTAGCGAGGGAACTGTGCACTGTCAGGGGCAGTAGTGAGGGAGCTCTCCCGTCTAACCAGTGTTTTGTTAAATCACATAACACCCAATTCTTCCATTGTGCGTCCTGATCTATGAAGACAAGACTGTTGTGTGTCTTCTTCCCCATTCTGTGTCATTGTGCTGCCACTGTCAGGGAACTATGGACAAACTCTCTATGTCCCTCTGTTTATCAACATTACTGAGCACCCTACGACTTGCTCTATGTTCAACTGCGTTTTGACTGCCAAAAAGGCACGATCTCACACCTGTTGAGATTAAATTCCGTCTGTCAGCTCACCGGCCAACTTTCAATCTCAACTATATCCTGCTGTATTCCTCGCTATCCACACCACCCGAAACTTTTGTGTCATTTGCAAACTTACCCTCATCGGTCTGAAGATGTCGCCTGACCCAAAACGTCATCTGTCCATTCCCTCCACAGATGCTGCCTGACCTGCTAGGTTTCTCCAGCGTTTTGTGGTTTACTCAAGCTTCTAGTATCTGCAGTTCGTGTGTCTCCATTTTACTGCTCCATCTTGAACATTCCCCGAAGTATGATACATAGCACCGGAGTAACTCAACGGGTCAGGCAGCACCTCTGGATTGCACAGAGAGGTGATGTTTCAGATCGTGAACCTTCTTCAGACTTGTATCTCATGCAAACCCTCCTCAAAGTATGACCACTTTGAAGAAGTTCTCCTCCTCTCTCCGACGGGTTCTGTGAGAGCCTCACAATCCCCCCCCCCCCCCCCCCCCCCCCCCCCCCTCCTGGCTGTAAGAGTTTGAAGATGCACAGGCTGAGGGGATAGGCACAGGCCACTGACCCCACCAGCCGCTCCACTTTGTGATCACATTGTGGCTGACCAGACCAACGGCGACACCACTCTGTACCTGCATTGATCCTACAATCTCTTGTTCATCAAGAAAATATTCACTTCTGCCCCATTTAAAGACTCGGGTCCCACTGCTCTTTGAGGAAGAGATTCCAAAACCTCATAACCCACCACGAGAACATTTGCCCTCCTCTGTTTTAATTCCTCGTCCTTGACTGTCTGACAAGGTAACATCCTCCCTGCACCCACATTGGCCTGACCCCCCCCCCCCCCCGCCAGGGCCCCTCTCACCGCTGAACTCCAGCGGGTACACTCAAGCCTGTCCAACCACCTCATAAGATAATCTCCAGTCTGACTGTGTTTAGTTAACTTCTGAACTGCTTCCAACTCATTTACATCCGTAAATCAGGAGATCAGTGTTGAACACAGTACTCCAAATGCTGCATGTGCAGCATTACCTCCCTATTTTGAATTCCGTTCCCTAGCAATAAGCAAAAACATTCTGGTCGCTTTCCTAATTACCGGTTTTAGTAGCTCATTCATGCTAGACACCCAGATCCCTCTGCATCTCAGGGTTCTACAATCTCTCACTATTTACACGGTATGCTTTTCAAAAATGTTGTTTCCCAACTGAGCAGTTTCGCCTATTGCCACATTATGCACATTTAACAGATCTTTACCCACTTTGTTTATCGTTCGAAGCCTCCTTTTCTCTTCGTCACAACTTACTTTCCTACCTATCTTTGTGCCGCCTGGAAAGTTAGCAAGCACAGCTTTGGTTCCTATATAAGCTGTATGAAGTTGAGCCCAGCACCAATCTGCGTGGAACACTATGCTACCTCTTGCCAACGAGGGGTACTCCCTTAGGGTCTATTTCCAGCCAGTCTTCTATCCATTCTGGCATGTTACCTCCTACACCAGTGTGAGATTGATATAGGGCCATGGGTAGTGGGCTTGTTTCAGAATGCAGTGCTGTGAAGGATACGTTTGAGTTTCAGAGAGAATTGCGGAGAACAAATAAGACAGGGATTAGTTTGAGATTGTTAGAATATTGTGATGAGAGGGCAAGGCAGTAGGATATCTTGTGGCTGATAGAACATAGAACAATGCAGCACAGGAATTGGTCCTACAGCCCACAATGTCCTAGTCGAACATAGAGAAACATAGAAACATAGAAATTAGGTGCAGGAGTAGGCCATTCGGCCCTTCGAGCCTGCACCGCCATTCAATATGATCATGGCTGATCATCCAACTCAGTATCCCGTACCTGCCTTCTCTCCATACCCTCTGATCCCCTGAGCCACAAGGGCCACATCTAACTCCCTCTTAAATATAGCCAATGAACTGGCCTCAACTATCCTCTGTGGCAGAGAGTTCCAGAGATTCACCACTCTCTGTGTGAAAAAAGTTTTTCTCATCTCGGTTTTAAAGGATTTCCCCCTTATCCTTAAGCTGTGACACCTTGTCCTGGACTTCCCCAACATCGGGAACAACCTTCCTGCATCTAGCCTGTCCAACCCCCGTAAGAATTTTGTAAGTTTCTATAAGATCCCCTCTCAATCTCCTAAATTCTAGAGAGTATAAACCAAGTCTATCCAGTCATTCTTCATAAGACAGTCCTGACATCCCAGGAATCAGTCTGGTGAACCTTCTCTGCACTCCCTCTATGGCAATAATGTCCTTCCTCAGATTTGGAGACCAAAACTGTACGCAATACTCCAGGTGTGGTCTCACCAAGATCCTGTACAACTGCAGTAGAACCTCCCTGCTCCTATACTCAAATCCTTTTGCTATGAAAGCTAACATACCATTCGCTTTCTTCATTGCCTGCTGCACCTGCATGCCTACTTTCAATGACTGGTGTACCATGACACCCAGGTCTCGTTGCATCTCCCCTTTTCCTAATCGGCCACCATTTAGATAATAGTCTGCTTTCCTGTTTTTGCCACCAAATTGGATAACCTCACATTTATCCACATTATACTGCATCTGCCAAACATTTGCCCACTCACCCAGCCTATCCAAGCCACCTTGCAGTCTCCTAGCATCCTCCTCACAGCTAACACTGCTCCCCAGCTTAGTGTCATCCGCAAACTTGGAGATATTGCCTTCAATTCCCTCATCCAGATCATTAATATATATTGTCAATAGCTGTGGTCCCAGCACTGAGCCTTGTGGTACCCCACTAGTCACTGCCTGCCATTGTGAAAAGGACCTGTTTACTCCTACTCTTTGCTTCCTGTTTGCCAGCCAGTTCTCTATCCACATCAATACTGAACCCCAATGCCGTGTGCTTTAAAACACATTGCCAAGTTAAACTAATCTCCCTGTCTGCATGTGACCAATATCCCTCCATTCCCTACATATCCATGTGCTAAAAGCCTCTTAAACACCACTATCGTATCTGCCTCCACTACCACCCCTGAGAGTGCGTTCCTCACATGCCTCCTTTAAACATTTCCCCTCTCACTTTAAGGTTATTCTCTCTAATACTTGCCATTTCTACTCTGTGAAAAGGATTCTGATGTCTATCCTATCTATGTCCCGTTGCCATGTCTATCCTATCTATACCTCACAACATTTTATATACTTCTACCAGGTCTTCCTTCGACCTCCAGAAAAAACAATCTTGTCTGTCCAAAGTTTGTTCAACCTCTCTTTACAATTAATACCCTCTAATCCAGGCAACATTCTGATAAACCTCCTCTGCACCCTTTCCAAAGGCTGCACATCCTTCCTACAATGGGATGACCCAGACTGCACGTAATACTCCAATGCTTCATCATTGTTTCCTGACTCTTGTACTCAATGGCCCGACCGATGAAGGCAAACACACCATACACTTGCATTACCATTATCTATGTGTGGTAGATAGAGTCATGGGGAAAGCACAGGGAATGGTTTATAATGGGCATAGGGCTATGGAGAGATGATGGGGCAGTGGGGTTGTTTATTTGCTCTGGCGAGATTCTGGTCAGAGTGCCAGGTTTAAACGTGTTGCTGGGAGCTTGTGATCTGTGAGTAATGTTGGCCCCACCCTTCCCTCAGTCTGAGTGTTAATGAGTGTTTTCGGGCTGTTTGGAGATAAAACCCTGTCACTCTTGTTGACACGTTTCTGTGTGCCGGTAACTCCTCGTTCATGGATGAACCCTTTAACCCAATGATCTCATATAATCTCTGGCACGAGATTGGAAATGCTGCCAGATGTTTTATGGAAATTCCTCTGCACACTACGAGCATTTTACATGAATTGGAACTCACTGTGAACTACAGTGGTTGCTTTACTGGATAGAGAGATATCCTACAGAGATTTGCATTCAAACTTGCCAAATGTTGTGTTTTTTATAAAGCGATCTTTGCATCATGCTGCCTTTTTTCCTGCTACTCCATGGTCACCAGTTCTCTAACTTCTGGAGCTACTGGTTAGGGACGGAGCTGTCTGTATTTAATTCCACAGATACCTTGGCTGGGTTGTCTGGTATCAAGCTCCTGCTTGTTACCCTTTAGTATTTGCATGTCAGTTCAGAATAGGAGCATGGAAGGGAGTGAGCTTCATTTTGCCAGCGTTTATGAAATCCTGCAATTGTCCAAGTTTGATACTCACATTCCTCCACCCCCTCTGTCTCCCAGCGAGTCTAATTCCGTCGATAGCGTTACTTAGTCCTGGCTTTCCACAGTGCTTCTCGGGAATTCGGCCCAAAGACGTTGATGTACTTTTAAAGCAGAGTCACGGAGGTAAAGCAGAGAAACGTGACGTCTAATCTGTGCACAGCAAGCCCCCATAGCAGACAGTTTCATAATAACCAGAATAACCACCTCAGTGGAGACTAATTGAGAGAAAATTATTTCCTAGATACCGACAACAACGTCCCTCAGAGAAACACAGCTCAACACTGCCTCCCAGCGAGAGTTGCACCATTTTGGCAGATCCCCTGTTACTGAAGCATTCCCTAATTGCTGCTAATCCAACAGTCCGGCACACCCTCAGTGCTGCCCATTCAAAAATACACTGTTCTGTCACTCTACCTTTCTGATTGAAAGAAGCCCCCCCCAACCATCATGCCCCTCACACAGTGCAGCGCTCCTTCACTGCCCCACCCACAGTGTGGTGCTCCCTCACAGGTGATGGCAGGGCAAGGACGGGTAGTGCTGTGAAGTTCTCTGCTTTGTCTAGGAGTTCTTGTTGGACACCAGCAGATCAGTCAGTAGGGAGAGCTGCAATGCTGAGGGCAGGACTGAGGGACTGCAACACTCTCACTTCCTGTCTGTTCAGACAATGGTTCCCATCGTTCTCCTTTGATAGCTTGATTAAGAAACACAGCATCGAAACAGGCCCTTCGGCCCACTGAGACCGCACCAACCATCAATCACCCATTTGCACTAGGTCCATGTTATCCCACTTCCTCATTCACTCCCTCCACACTAGGGCCCATTTACAGAGGCCAATTAACCTACAAACCTACACGTCTTTAGGATCTGGGAGGTAACTGGAGCACCCGGTGGAAACCCATGCAGTCACAGGGAGAACGTGCAAACTCCACACAGACACTGCATCCGAGGTAAGGATCGAACTCGGGTCTCCGGCGCTGTGTGGCAGCAGCTCTACCCGCTGCACCACTGTGCCCCATCCCCCAGGGCAGATGTTGTTTGAGGAAGCATTCTGCCCAGTATCCTGGGCAATGTGTCCCTGCACTAAGTCACTGAAGCAGATGATCTGCTCATTCACCCAAAGCAGTGAGGGAGCTTGCTGTGTCCACACCCAGTGCCGTGTCTCTGCATCAAATCAGGCAATACATTTGTAAGTGGTTGTTAGTTGTGTTTTATTCTGAACACATGAATGAGACAGTTTGTTAAGCAGCTTGATTAGCACATTATCTAAGCCTAAGGGGAGATAGTACATCAAACATAGAACAGTGCATATAGAAACAGACCCTTTAGCCCACTATGTCTGTGCTGGCTCTAACATCTGCCTGCACGTGGTCCCTATCCCTCACCTCCTGGTGTGCTGTAGCGGGTCCAGTACTGATCCAGCTCTGATCCCAGGCTAAGCCCCGGCCTCTGTGCTGGGGCTGGGGGTGCTGCACATGTGGGTCCCTTGAGGGCTTGCATTGGACGGCACTGCCTGTAGCTTGCCTAGACCCAGCAGCAGCCTCAGTGCCGGGGGCAGCGTGCTGACAATGTGGAGACAGGTATGGCAGTGTGCAGACACGTCTGGCAGAGGGAGACGGGAGTTTGGCAGTGTGGAGACGGGAGGGTCTGGCAGTGTGGAGACGGGGTCTGATAGTGTGGAGACGGGGACGGGGGTCTGGCAGTCTAGATCCGGGGACGGGGGTCTGGCAGAATGGAGATGGGGAATCTGGAATGTGGAAACGGATGTCTGGCAGTGTGGAGACGGTTTATCAGTGTGGAGATGGTCTGGCAGTGTGGAGACGGAGGTTCGCAGTGGAGACGGGGGGGGGTCTGGCAATGTGGAGACGGGCGGGGGAGGGGATCTGGCAGTGTGGAGACGAGGGTCTGGAATGTGGAGACGGGGGGTCTGGAGTGTGGAGGGGGGGTTTGGCAGAGAGAGACGGGGTTCTGGCAGTGTTAGGACGGGAGGTTTGGCAGTATGGAGATGGTCGTTGACTGGCATCGGTATGGGTCAGAGGGCTGGGCTGTGGACGGGCACTGATGGGCGGGTCGGGCTCCCATGGGTAGCAATCCCCCGTCAGACACTGTCTAACGATGTGTGGCATGGAATGGCCGGCAGGTCACCATGTTTAATGGATGCGATGTCTAACATAATCCAATGCTTCAGTCAAGCCAAGCCATGGAAGAGTACATCCCGTTCTGGCCTCTGTACTTTCAGAGGACATTGATGGGTTAGCAGGAAATAACCGTTGATCTTTCCAGGGCACAGACACTAACATTGTTTGAATAACTCGGAGAGAACTTGCTGTTCTTCTAGTGGGGAAATTGGTTTCAAGACATCTAACATAACAAAGGGCATGGATCCAGGGGAGATGTCAGAATTAATTGGGTAGAGAATGAATCAGAGGGCCTTCAGTCTTCAAGCAGTGAAGCACAGTAACTTGGTGTTGGACTCTGCCTGAACATTTCTATCTCGGAGAATAAATGTGTCGGGGAATATTTTGGAATAGATTCAAGAGAGGGAACAGCAGAAGGTACAGGCAAACATCAATAAGAGACACGCATACACACACGCACATAAATGATCCAGCAAGGAGACGACGAAGAATGAATGAGTAATCTTGTGCTAGGCCCATGGGGAGCGGTGGGCACAACTTGGTGGATTCCTGGGGAAGATGTAGAGTGCCGCACGTGATACAGAGACTGAGGTCCCGAGTCCAAACTCCGGTGGTGTGAGAAGCGGGTTGGGTCATCTGAGAACCAGCCCATGTGGATGGGAACGTTTACATGGTTCACTTGGTCATTCCCGTGGACACAATGAACTGCAGATGCTGGTTTACAAACAAAAAAGACACAAAGTGCTGGAGTCACTCAGCGTGTCAGGCAGGTGTGGAGAACCCTCCTGGACTTTGAACTCCAGCACTTTGTCTTTAATTGGTCATTCCTATCTGGGATAAAAAATAAAACAGGAAATGGTGACTGAAAGGAGAATATGTGAACAGTGCTGGATCCAAGGAGCAGATGTATGAACTGCAGCCAATCTACAGATTAGGAACAGTTTGGTGAAGGAGGTCCAATGGATTAATTAGCAGGAGGCAAGTATGAAAGTGGGAGCAGGGAGCATGGACATTGTCCACAAAAGCTTCTCTGGATAAGTGAAGATCAAAAGATTAGTGAAGGATGATGTAGGTCCTTGCAGTGAAAAGCGGGGGACTTTGTAAGGAGGACCCAAGGAATGGCCGAGCGAGCACAAGCTTGCATCCGCCTTCACAGTGAGATGGCCTGAGCAAGAGAGGGAAGGTGAGAGACGGCAGAGAGACCAGTACGAACTACCGGGTGGTTAGTGAGTGACGAGTGTACAGCGAGAGGCTGGTAGAGGAGGGACAGCCTCACAGCACTGACACAAGCCCTGCGACCCAACTCTTCCATGCCGACCAAGATGATCATCATTTGCCCAGATTTGTCCCATATCCCTCTAAATCTTTCCTATCCATATAATTTTTCTTGAGTCTATTAAATGTTGTTATAGTACCTGCCTCAACTACCTCGTTCCATACACCCACCACCCTCTTTGTGAAAAAGCAACCCCTCCGGTTCCTATTAAATCTTTCCCCTCTCACCTTAAACCTATGTACCCTGGTTCTTGATTCCCCTACTGAGCAAATGATTCTGTACATTCACCCTATCTATTCCCCTCATGATTTATACACCTCTGTAAGATCACCCCTCTACCTCCTGGCTCCTATCCTCCCTGACCTCTCCCTGTAGCTCAGGCCCACGGGTCCTGGCAGTATATTTGTGAATGTTATCTGCACCCTTTCCAGCCTAGCGGCATCTTTCCAATAGCTGGTGTCCCCTGAGGCACTCCACTAGCCGTGTATGTGAATAGCTGGGGCCAGAGCTCTGATCTCTGCTTCCCTCTGATCTACCTCTACTGCGCAGAGACACAGCTGGTTCTTCCTTCTCCATGCTTGTACTGTGCCGAGACTTTGGACACTCTTCCGCAAAAAACAGTGGGAATATTTTGAAGGTAGATACTTTTTGATAAACCACGGGGTGAGATGTTATTGCGGGAGATCAAGAATGTGGAGTTTTGATTACAGTCAAACCAGATGCGATCTTGTTAAACGATAGCGCACACACACGGGGTGAACTCGTGATCCATACGTTCCCAAGGCACAGGCCGTGTCTATCCCAGAGAGACTACACAGTGGAGCCCAGAGTGTGTGCTTACTTGGGGTCAGGATACAGGAACGCACAGTGAGGGCATGGAAACCGCCTGTAACTTCTGCGGCGAGGAAGAGACTGTTCCACGTGTACATGGAGTGTGAGAGGTTGCAGCCTCTGTACGAATATCTGCAGGGGCTGCTCCTCAAGTTTTCATTGCATTTTAGTCCCACGATTCAGGTATTTGGGCACAAGGCAGGGAGGGGGAGGGTCGATCGGGAGGGTGGGATCTCCCTGTCGGTCTGCTCCTGGGCCTGGCCAAGACGGTCATTCGGTGGTCCAGGCAGCAGGTAGTCGATGGTCACACCAGAGTTGACTGCCTGCCCCTCTTCCGGGCCTATGTCCATGCTCGCGTGTCCTTGGAGGGGGAACACGCATTGTCCACTGGGACTCTAGAAACCTTCCGTGAACACTGTCGCCGCGGGGGGGTCGGGTGCATTGTAGATAAAGATGCCGTTATTGTATTATAATGATTGCCTGATGCAATGTGAGTATTGAACGTTTTTGTACCTTCTGGTACACTGTAATATGCAATTATTGAATAAAGTCCTTGGAAGGAAAAAAAAAGTGAGGGCATGGAGCGGGACAGAACAGCAGCTGCAAAGTGCTGGAATAACTCAGCGGGTCAGGCAGCATCTCGGAAGAACATGGATACACAATGTTTTGAGTTGGGACCCTTTGTCATTCTGAAAGGGTCGAAATGTCACTATCCATGTTCTCCAGAGATGCTGCCTGACCCACTGAGTAACTCCAGACACTTTCGTTTAAGAAGGAACTGCAGATGCTGGACAATTGAAGGTAAACAAAAATGCTGGAGAAACTCAGCGGGTGAGGCAGCATCTATGAGCGAAGGAAATAAGTGACATTTCGGGTCGAGACCCTTCTCCAGACACTTTATGTCTTTTTGTGTAAACCAGCATCTGCCGTTGCTTGTATCTACAGAATAGACCTGTGCCTGAGCTCACTGACAGAGGTGTGCAGGGAACCAGCCCATGGCAGGGGACGTGCTGGCTGACCAGCTCTGGCTGTGAGGAGGTTACTGACGTTTGAATCTCGTTGTTTGCTTGCAGGTGAATTCCCTGCACCTCCTCCGAGTGTCGAAGGATTGAACCAGGTCCTGGCGCAGTTCCCTCCTCCGCCAAACCTGCCCCTGGATCGCCATGGACCAGATGCTTCGTCTGATGTGCAGGTGAGCACATGCCAGGGGATGTGGGAGGGGCAGGTAGAATGGTGGGAGAGTCTGGAGCAGGTGGAGGAATTGCTGGGGTAGTCTGGGGGCAGGTGGAATTGATGGTGGGGTATGAGGGCAGAGTTCAGGGGGACTAGAGAGGGTGTTGAATTGGTGGGGGAGTAGGACGGCAGGTGTGGGAATAGGTAGGAGAGTGTGGAATGGTGGCAGATACCGGGTGAAGTTAGAACATCAACACATAGAGTGTGGGGGAGTTAGAGAACTCTTCCTCGACCAACAGACGATTTTTAAACATGAGATTCAAGAGATTTTTATCATGAAAGTTATAAACACATGTTGCCAGAGTGGGGAACTCCATGGAGTCATACAGCATTCGTGGGCCGAAGGGCCTGTTTCTGTGCTGTATGATGCATGAATCGTTAACCTGAGTTGGGTCACAAATGAGCAATATTTGGTTGAACAGAGGGGCGTATTTGAAGGCCTGACTGTTCATACACCCCTAAATCAGCCAGGATATCCAGCAGCAGCAGCATCAGCTTACTTGGCAGCATCGAATCATATGGTCCACAGCACAGAAACAGGCCCTTCGGCCCAAAGTCCATGCCAAGCAAGATGCCCCATCTATACGTGTCCCACCTTGCCGCGTTTGACTGGATCACGGTTCCCCACCAGTGACGTGTGATGGGTTAAAATTCCATCCTGGCGGCTGGAGGATGTGAGTGGGGTGGGAGATTGCAACCTTCACGTGGTCCACCCTGTTTCGACGAATGCAATCAACCTGGCGTGCACAAACAGAAGATCAAACAGAACAAGTTGTCTTACAACTTTAGGCTGTGCACGCCATATGCAAGAAGAAGAAGAGAATGTGAGCACCTAGTGAAATAAAAACATTCTGGAATAAACACAGTGTCTGGATGGTGGTGACTGTGAAACTACTGCCGACACTAAACACTGCAACAGCTGGAATCCCGAGAAAGAAGTGCTGGAGGAATTCAGCGGGTCAGGCAGCATCTGTGGAGGAAAGAAACATCTGCTCTACTAACTGCACTGACTTAGTCTTTCTATTTGACTGTAGTTCCCCACATCAACTGTACTCCCCCACCCCAAATGTAACCCCCCGACCCCAACTGTAATCCCACCCCCCAACTGTAGCATTCCCTCCCCCCCCCCCCCCCCCCCCCCCCCCCCCCACCCCCCTATCCCAACTGTACATCTCCCGTGTTCCCACGTGTCCCAACATCATCTCCTCCATTGGTAATGGGAAGCACCCTCTTGCCCGGTGAAGACAGAGGCCGAGTTGTTTCATGTTCCTGACTGCAGTGGGAGCGGGGCCCATTTCTGACCTCCACCTCCCATGCTTTTACTATTTATGTGCCCAAACAACATCTCAGATTCTCACTTATGTTGGCATCTGATGTGTTCTATTTGTCTCTTATTTTAACTTTTTCACTTCCCCTCTCATACTTTTGTAATCAGCCGGGTTCCCGCAAGTGTCTACAACCCAGCAGTTTTTTGAGGCTCTGTCGTCCTACATATGCCTCTCGTCGTCCATCTCGTATGCCTCCGATGCCCCTGTACCTGAACCACCACCTCCTCTGAGGTAGCCATTCTTCTCTTCAATCTTTCTGTCCCAAAGTAAACAGCCCCAATAAATCTCTGCACCCTCTCCAGTTCTATCACATCCTTCCTGTGTGGTGACCAGAATTGTACACAGTGCTCTGAAACTGTTTAATGCATACACTCCTGCCCCATTGCTTGGCCAAAAAAGGCAAGTATCTCAAATTCCTTCATAACCATCTGCTCTATTTCAGGGATTTGTGGACACACACTCTGATCCTTGGTTGCTTCACACTTTTTTTTAGCATCCAGTCATTTAATATGTGTTCTCTTATCCTGCTGCATCCCCCCTGCATTATTTTACACTTCTTTGCATTGAATTCCACCCGCTACTCTCCAGTCAACTCAGTTGTGGAATAACTTAATCAACGTTGTCCTTAATGGAGGAGTAAGATCGACGTTAAATGTTGCTACAGTTTCACTCCCACCCATTTAATCTCACTCTCTCCTCACCCCCTGTGGTCTTCCAGGTTGTAACCAAGAACAGGCTGCTGGGGAGAGGAGGTGGGAAGCTGCCAGCGCAGTGCTGGATGGATGTGAAGGCAGTGGATAGTGCTGTGGAATGGACCTGGGTTGAATCATGAATGGCCGAGGAAGGAAGACAGGGGTGGGAGAGCTGTGTAGACCCCCAAAATGTGGCCTGCCCACAGGTCGGAACATAAATGGGGGAAATATCACGTCTGACGTTACACAGCTCACGTATGCAGGGAACTGCAAATTCACGTGGGAGACTTTCATCTACCTGTTGATTGAATGACCCAGCCTGGCAAGGGTACGGTGGAAGTTGGCTCTGTGGAATGTGGCTGGGATCGCTCTTTACAGCAGCTCCCGGGAATAGACAGTTTTAGATTTGGCCATGTAATGAAGACAGATTAATCACAGATCTTGTGGCTAAAGATTCGAAGGGGAGAGTGACCACCATATATGATGGAATTCTCAGTGCAGTTTGAGGATAAACACCATGGGTCCGTAATTTAATGATGGGTTTACCGCCAGTAGCAGCACAAGTAGATAGGGTGGTAAGGACGGCATCGGCATGCTTGCCTTCATTGGTCAGGGCATTGGGTAGAAAGGTTAGCATCGCTCTGTGCTCCTCCCCCACAACATGGCTCCACCAACCGACTTTAGGATGGGTCTGAAGAAGGGTCTCGACCCCAAATGTCACCTATTCCTTCTCTCCACTGATGCTGCCTGTCCTGCTGAGTTACTCCAGCATTTTGTGTCTATCTTCGACTTAAAGATGGAGTTGGCTCCGTTCCTGGCCTAGCAGTCACGGTGCACAGTGAACCTCCACTCCCCGAGTCGTCCCTCTGCCAGTACAGGGACATTCCCAGCACGTCCTTGGGAAGGTGTTGGCGAGGCTCCGGTGAGGGAGCCTCTGCCCCTGTGTTTTCTCCCATCGGTCTCACTGTCCGTTGCACTGGGAGGATTGGGGAACATTGGGGACATTTAGCTTTGGGCTTGTGGACACTGGTGGTAATTATAACTCGTCAGTGAATCCTTCCATCGACCTTCCCCCACCTTTCAGTCACACTGACCTCAGTATCCTGGCTTGCACCGTGCATGCGTGTAGACAGGCAGGGCAGATGTGGAAGAGTGAGGGCGGATGGGGGTCAATGAAAAGGGGCCCAATGTTTGCCCACTCCCTGCCAGATGTGTGCGGTACAGGAGCCCGGTACCCAGGGTACTGAGGCCAAGACACGCCAGTGATTGACTGAGCCGTCCATCCTGAGGAAATGCCCGCTCCCACACACGGTGAGTTACATAAGGTAACAGCTCCACTTGCTCAAACAACAGCTGCACAGAGATAAGCATCTCAATCAACAAAGCGGCTGTTACTTAAAACCTGATACGGAGTAGCAGTTCAAAGTATATTACTCGCTCTGCCGGCTTCATTACAGCCAGCCCGCTGGTGCGATGGGTAAAGTGCAGGGATGATACTGAGGGGTGTGTCACTGTGATTGCCTGTGTGCTCCACCATTCTACCGCTAGACACGGCAGCATACTGTTTGATATCAGTGGGTCTGGGTCTGTGCCGGCTGCTCACCCAGCACCTCACCCAGGGGAGGAGAGAGTGATGGAGAACTAGGCGTTAGAGGTGTAGGGTTACGCTAGTCTTGCGTTAGTCAGTAATGGTGGCGTAAGGTTAGGGCTCGGTGATGCTGAGGTTAGTGGTGGCTGGCAGTGAGGTCAGGAGGTGTGAGTAGAGTGAAGGGGGCAGTGGTGATATTGTTGGTGGCTGGTGGCAGTGATGTCAGGACCAGTAACACTGAGGTTATGGGTGTGAGAAAGGGAGATTAGGAGTCTGTGTATTCAGGGTAGGGCATGGAAGCTGATGGTGGTGTTATCAGGGGTGTTGAAATAAGGGGAGGTGGGATCAGGGTTGGTGGGATCAGAGCTAGTGCGGTCAGGACTGGTGAAATCACAGGGGGTGAGATCAGTGGTAGAGAAATCAGGGCTGGTGTGATCAGGGGTGGTAAGATTAGGGTTTGGAGATCATGGGGAGTGGGGCCAGGGCCGTTGACGCGTAGGTTGGTGAGATCGAGGCTGGAGGGATCAGGGGACAGAGATCAGGGGTGGAGGGATCAGGGCTATCTGTGCCTGATGCAGGGGAGCATGGTCTGATTCAGGAAGCTCATCCTCTGCCTTCAACAGAAGCGCTGTCCCTGCCTGACTGCCGCTTTCCTTGGCCGTCGGACGGCAGCTTAAGCTTGCCTGCTGCCCCTTCACTTCCCTCGTCTGCACACGGAGAGATTATTTTTGACTGTGTTCCAGCTGCAGACTGCTGTCCTCTTTCATTAAAAGCGCCTCACCTGACCTGAATAAAAATTCCCAAGGAGGCACAGAGTGTGCTGTTGTGGCCGAAGAGTGGGCTTGGCCTCAGGGAGCCCAAGCTGCCCGTGGGAGTCCAGTTATAGTTACTACTTGTGCTGCCCATCCCCCACCCCCGCACAGCATCAGAATAAAAGCACGTACCTTTAGAAAGGAGATGAGAAAGAATTTCCTTAATCAGTGGGTGGTGAATCTGTGGAATTCATTGCCACGGATGACATTGGAGGTCAAGTTAATGGATATTTTTAAGGCGGAGATTGACAGGCTCTTGAGTAGTACAAGTGTCAGGGTTTATGGGGAGCAGGCAGGAGAATGGGGTTGAGAGGGAAAGATAGATCAGCCATGATTGAATAGTGAAGTAAACTTGATGGGCCTAATGACCTAATTCCACTCCTGTGACTTATGAACTGTGGCGTCAACACCTGGACACAAGACTCCAGTTGTGGCCACACGATGTTTTGTAAAGGTTCATATGTCATCCTTGAGGTACCACGGTCTAAGCGGAAGCTCAGAGGGGATAGAGCCTTTTCTGTTGCTGCTCCGGCACTTTGGAACACCTTGCCGTTGCACATCAGACAGGCCCCCTCACTGTCCATCTTCAAATCCTCCCTAAGAACTCATTTTTATTCTCTGGCTTTCGACACTGGCTGAGACATTGCTCCTGTTCTTAGTGCTTTTAATGTCTTTTAATTTTTACTGTTTTTAGTCCTTCGTTTTACGGTTTTTAGTGGTTTGTAATAACTTTTTGTCCATGAGTTCTCATGTACAGCACTTTGTGGCAACTGCGGTTGTTTAAAGCGCTTTATAAATAAAGTTTATTATTATTATTATATTATTATTATATATTATCCTTGCTCTTTGGACTCTGTGCCTCGATGTATGTATGTGTGTGTGTTTTCACCATTCTCTGACTGCCCCGCCACTCTGCATGGACTCTACACTGGACACAGACCCACCTGCCCTGCCCCTTTCAATTATATAGTCACCTTACACAGTGTGCCACGTTGATGCTGCCTCTCTTCAGTCTTCCAAGAGAAGCCTAACAGTTGACATTCTGCAGCTTTAGATTTCAGCTGCCTCCTCCAGCCTGTCTACATTGTAATCCTCCCAATAATTCATCCAGCATCCAAGCTTGAAATATCTGCACATTTATAATTTGTGTCCTGTAGGTTCATGTCTAAATCACTGGTATAACGTTGAGGGAAGCAGTGGCTCTGCTGCTGTGCTGCCGGGATAGCTGCACATTTCCCTTCCGTCTATCTGGAACTCCATCGTACGTGTCCAATCTGTGTTCCCTCTTGCTTCACAAATGTATGTGCATGCTCGGAGTGGGCCCCGATTCCACAGCAGTCAATGTTGTGTGGCAACTTGTCCACAGACATTCGGACCAGGTACAATGTGCCAGCTGCAATTCCCTCATCAAACTAGTACATCATCGAAGGGCAACAAACAATCTGCTGGAGGAAATCAAGATAGGCACAAAATTCTGGAGTAACTCAGTGGGTCAGGCAGCACCTCTGGAGAAAATATGATAGGCGATGTTTTGGTTTGGGACCCTTCAAACTCAGCAGGTCTAGCAGCATCTGTCAACATTCAACTGGAACTGGGCTGTGGGGATGGTGATGGCTGAAAGGGTCTCAGGAGCTGGCACTGGACAGCGGGCACTCACTGTTGAGTGAAGTGATTCGAATGTGCCATTACAATGGCACATTCCGCGCTGGGCTGCTGACCTTCATGCAACGGACTGTTCCAGCTGCTACGGTCAGGCAAACGTCTCCGTTGCCATGCGGTGAGAACGGAGAGGTTGAGAAGGAGTTTCTTCCCAGAGGCCATTCGGACTGTAAATCTCACCAGGGACTAACTTTACTGAACGTTTTTCCTTCCAATATTTAATATGTAAAAGAATATGTGTGTGTTTATGATTGTGTTTATAGTTTGTTTGTTTGTTTGTCTTTTTGCACAAAGTCCGCGAGCATTTCCACTTTTCATTTCACTGCACATCTCGTATGTGTATGTGACGAATAAACTTGACTTGACTTGACTTGACCTGGAAGGTTAGGCGTGGCAGTTCTCTGCAGCGTATGTGCCATTGTAATTCATGGGTTCTGCAGGCTAAATGCAAGGACAAGTGGCACCCACGTGACTGCTCCACTAGAGACTGCTTGGTGGAAAACATCGTGCATGGGGGGGCAGTGTGGAGGGGACAATGTTTATTGAAGGTCCTGCAGATATATCCCAATCTCATTCCCGCTCCCTCAACCCCCAGCTTCATGTCTGGGCAGCTCAAGGGAGCTGTGCAAGTTGGAATATTGCCCCCAAAACAATGGGTGCTGGGTGCCAGCTGAAGCTAAAAGGGAATCAGAGAATAGCAGAAACAGGAGGTGTGTTGGGGCAGCTACACATAATCTCTGATCAAGTCATGGAAGGCCCGGAAGGTTAATGCACAAGAGATTCAAGGTGTGTTGGTGATTTGGACCGTTCGGCTGGTGATGGGAGGCAGAAGGTATGGGTGGGGAAGTCTTTACCCAGTGGTGTACCGCAGGGATCCGTGCTGGGTGCTCTGTTGTTTGTAATATATAGAAATCAATGACTTGGTAAGAATGTAGTGATCTGATTAGTAAGTTTACAGATGACACCAAAATTGGTGGAGATGTAGATAGCAAAAAATGTTGTCTAAGCATACACCAGGACACAGACTGGGAAGTTGGGCAGAGAGGTGGCAGATAGAATTTAATCCAGGCAAATAGGAAGTACTGCACAGGAGAAGACAGATCCTGGAAGGGACATTAATGTACTTGGGGTGAAAGTTCACAGCTCACTGTAAGATAGAGACAGAGGACTGAAGACCTATGGTATGCTTGTGTAGGAAGGAATTGCAGATGCTGGTTTACACCGAAGATAGACCCAAAATGCTGCGGTAACTCAGCGGGTCAGACAGCATCTCTGGAGAAAAGAAATAGGTGATGTTGAAGAAGGGTCCTAACCCAAAAAATCACCTATTCCTTTTCTCCAGAGATGCTGCCTGGCCCACAGAGTTACTCCAGCATTTTGTGTCTGTCCTACGGTATGCTTGCTTTCTTCAAATCCAGGGAATTGAGTACGAGAGTTGGGGCATCATATTGTTGACCACACTTGAAATAGTGTGTATGCTCCTGCGCACCACAGTACAGCAAGGATATGGTATCAATAGAGAGAGTGCAGAAAGGATTCACCAGGATGTTGCCAGGATTAGGCAGTAGTTGAGAGGTCAGATAGGCTGTGTTTTTTCTCGCTGGAGCGTAGGAGACTGAGGGGTGACCAAATCAAGGTTCATAAGATTATGAGAGCATAGATAGGATACATAGTCAAAGTCTTTCTCCCTGGGCAGTTGCGACCAGACCTAGAGAGCATAGGTTTAAGAGAGGAGAGAAATTTAATGGAGATCTGAATGGTAGATTTTGCACCCAGAATGTGGTGGGACCATGGAACAAGCTGCTCGAGAATGGTGAAGGCAGATACACCATTTAAAAGGCATTTGGACAGGTACTTAGGAATGGGGTAGAGAGTATGTGTCTAATGGGATCAGTGGGATTGGCATCAAGGTTGGCATGGGTGAGCTGGGCACCTTACTTTGCCGTCTGAATCTATGATTCTATTAAATACGATGTAGCAGCACACTGGAGGGGCTGAACAGCCTCTATGTAAGTGTTCCACACAGAGGTGGGGTTGTGGATGTTTAAAGATCACTTGCTGACTGCTCACCTCTGCATGGTCTCTCAGACAGGGAGGAAGAGCCTGGAGGAGAGGCGCTCGAGTCTGGACGCCGAGATAGACTCCCTGACCAGCATCTTGGCCGATCTCGAGGGCAGTTCCCCCTACCGGCCTCGGCAGGTGAGTGTGCCACAAACATTGACATCAGAGCGGTGCAGTGATGGGTGTGAGTGTACCACAAAATGGTGGCATCAGAATGCAACAGTGATGGGTGTGATTGTGCCAAATATATGATACAGTAGGATTGAACTTTATTCATCCCAGGAGAGAAATTGATCTGCCAACAGTCATAAAACACAACATACATGAAACATGAAATTAAAGTGATGAGTGGAAAGGATTGGGGATGTGCAAAGATTGGGGAGAAGGGGGGTGGGGAGTAAGTCTACCCCACGACAGAAGGGGGAGGAGTTGTACTGTTTGATAGCCACAGTGAAGAAGGATCTCCCTTGGCGCTGTGTACTGCATCTTGGTGGAACCAGTCTGTTGCTGAAGGCACTCCTCAGGTTGACCAGTGTGTCACGGAGGCAGGGGAGCTGTATTGTTCAAGATGCTCCACAGTTTGAGGAGCATCCGCCCCTCCAAGACCACCTCCCATGAATCCAACTCAGCCCCCAGGACAGAGCCAGCCTTCAAGTTCAAGTGAGTTTATTGTCATGTGTCCCTGTATAGGACAATGAAATTCTTGCTTTGCTTAAGCACACAGAAAATACAAAACAGATAATGTGTCCATATACCATGATATAAATATATACACACATGAATAAATAAACTGGTAAAGTGCAAATAACAGAAAGTGGTTATTAATAATCAGAGTTTTGTCCGAGCCAGGTTTAATAGCCTGATGGCTGTGGCGAAGTAGCTATTCCTGAACCTGGTTGTTGCAGTCTTCAGACTCCTGTACCTTCTACCTGAAGGTAGCAGGGAGATGAGTGTGTGGACAGGATGGTGTGGGTCTTTGATGATGCTGCCAGCCTTTTTGAGGCAGCGACTGCGATAAATCCTCTCGATGGAAGGAAGGTCAGAGCCGATGATGGACTGGGCAGTGTTTACTACTTTTTGTAGTCTTTTCCTCTCCAGGGCGCTCAAATTGGCAAACCAAGCCACGATGTAACCGGTCAATATGCTCTCGACTGTGCACCTGTAGAAGTTAGAGAGAGTCTTCCTTGACAATCCGACTCTCCGTAATCTTCTCAGGAAGTAGAGGCACTGATGAGCTTTTTTGATAATTGCGTTAGTGTTCTCGGACCAGGAATGATGAGTTTGTTAATCCTGTTGGCATCCGCGGCCTTGACATCTGATTGGCATCAGAGTGTGGCAGCGATAGATGTGAGTGTGAGTGTATCAATGTCTTTTTTTGTCTTTGGATCGAATTCTGTCTTTAATTTGTGTATTGGTGATGTCTTTATTATTTATTTTACTCCGATTATATGTTTTTTACTCTTGTTAAATTCTGTAAGGTGTCCTTGAGACTTTTGAAAGGCGCCCACAAATAAAATGTATTATTATTATTATTATTAATGTTGGTATTAGTGTGGCAGTGAAGGGTGTGAGCGTACCAATGTTGGCATTAGAGTGTGGCAGTGATGGGTGTGAGTGTACCACAGTGTACTCGTCCTGCCTGGTTCACAGTGGGCAGTGTTGTGTGCTCTTCAGAGCACGAAGCATCCCCTCCTCAAGGGAGGATCCGAAGGAACTGTGTAAAATTATATATACTGACAGAAGTATATAAAAAATGAGAGGGAGAAAGAAAATAGAAAAAAAAGGAAATAAAACAAACAAACAAACAAACGAAACAAAACAAAACCAACACCGTCCAGCAGGTTTTCTCGGCTGCATCCTCCGCCAGGATCAACTGGGGGAAGTGTTCTGGTTTCTTGGTGGGTCAGTGGCAGGTGGACTCCCTGCCAGAGTAGATGACATTTTATGCGTGGAGCACCATGCACCTCCTCTACCTGGGGGTCTTCCTGAGGCCCACTGAGGGGGCTTGGCCGGCGAACTGGCAGGAGCGAGGGACGAAAGTCGTCACCAGGCCAGGTCGCTGATCAGTCCTCCTTGGTGTGCTCTCTTACTGGGGCAGAGCATTGGTCATAAACCAGCTGGTGGCATCTATGTTGTGGGCCCGTCCTCTATTTTATCACCATGAACCAGAGGAGGTTGGTGAACTTCTTCTGGGAAGAGAGGAATCACTGGGTCTCTGCTGGGGTTCTCAGTCTCCCGTTGGAGGAGGGCGGTCAGGCGCTGGTTTGCATCCGTACCCAGGTGGCGTCTCTCCGTCTCAGGACCCTGCGCAGGTTCATGTATTCTGAATGCCCTCCTAGATGAGACGCGCTGGCGACGTACTTTCACGGTGGGTATCGAGGAGAGGCGTGCGCATGGTGCGATTCCGTCCAAGCTTACCCCCGTTCCGTCCCTTCCCGAATGCCAGCCCCACGCAACATGAGCCACTTTTCCGGGATGCCCAGCGTGCCGTTCCGTGAAGTGGAGAGACGCGTACTGTATAGTCTGCTCCTGCACACTCTACACTTCTTCGTCTTCTGTCCGGACACGCCCTGGCAGTCCGTGTTACCACCTGACTGGGAGCGGTCCCCATCGGAGACCTGGGGTGGATATTGTTGCACAAATCTGTGGCCTGTAACAGGTACTTGAGCCGGTTCACGGACTCGCCAGCCGCCTGTCACTTCTGCGGCGAGGAAGAGACCGAGTTCCATGTGTACATGCAGTGTGAGAGGTACATGCAGCCCCTGTTCGATTGAAGGGGCTGTTCCTCATGTTTTGGCTACATTTTAGCCTCCTGATATTTGGGCACCCGGTACAGGGGGAGGGGAGGGAGGGAGGGGGGAGGGGTCGGGAGGGAGGGGGGGGGGGGGGGTCTCCCTGTCGCTTTGCGCCTGGGCCTGGCCAAGATGGTGTTTCGCGGGTCCAGGCGGCAGATAGTCGACGGCCACACCGGGGTCGGCTGTCTGCCCCTTTTCCGGGCCTACGTCCGTGCCCGCGTGTCCCTGGAGATGCAGTATCCACGGGGACTTTGGAGGCCTTCCGTGAACGCTGGTCGCCGCGGGAGATCGAATGTTTAAGGATAAAGGGGAAATCTTTTAGGACCGAGATGAGGAAAACTTTTTTCACACAAAGAGTGGTGAATCTGTGGAATTCTCTCCCGCAGAAGGTAGTTGAGGCCAGTTCATTGGCTATATTTAAGAGGGAGTTAGATGTGGCCCTTGTGACTAAAGGGAACAGGGGGTATGGAGAGAAGGCAGGTACAGGATACTGAGTTGGATGATCAGCCATGATCATATTGAATGGCGGTGCAGGCTCGAAGGGCCGAATGGCCTACTCCTGCACCTATTATCTATGTTTCTATGTTTCTATGTAATATTGATGCTAACGACGTTATTTTAAAACTGATGACCGTTGTTTTGTAAACTGCCACAAAGGCACTATTGATCATGTTACTTTTTTGTATTTTCATTAAAAAAAAATAATAATAAAAATAAAACAAATTAAAAAAGGCAAGAACAGTACAGGTTGGATACAGAGTGATGTCCTCCCGCTGTACAGTCTCTCAGCAGCTCATCAGAAAATATGAATGCGACTGATTGGAAAATGGGTGTATAGTCAAAGCCTGAGATGTTTGATAATTACCTGATGAAAGTGATCCAATATTTGAGCAGGGATTGTGAACACGTTGTGCTGAGTATTTAGTGTTTTAATGATGGCACTTCAGGATATTGAGGGATTATTCTGGCAGTGGCTCAGCTAATTAAACCTTTTATGAGGATTTAAATTCCTACTTTGCTTTCAGCCATTCATGGCTGTGAGAGGGCTCTCTGGCAGCAGTGGTAATCCTCTGATGTGTGCGGTCTCCGGGTAACTGAGCACTGGGACAGGATATTCTGCTCAGTGGAGCTGAGCTGTTGTCTCAGCCTTACTTTGCTCAGTGTGTCCGTGCCCTGTTTCTCCCGCCTCACCACTGAGCCCGTGGCACCTGCTCCGGTCCACACGACAGGGAAGCCCAGAGTGAGTGCGATGGTTTCACTGGGGCAAGTGGTGTGAGGAGAGGTTTAGCGTGCACTGCTCCATCGGGATATTTCACTTGGCCACCCGCTCTCTCCAGATGATCAAGGGCAAGGGCCGTGTTCACAGGCTTTCATGGTGAGCCGTTCCTGCAGCTCAGTAGGACTTTGGTCTATTGGTTGCAGTTCTGGTCGCTCCATTCCAGGAGGGATGTGGACCCTTTGGGGAGGGTGTAGGAAAGGTTTACCAGCTTGCTGCTGGGATTAGAGGGTGATGGTAAGCTTGGAAAGATGGTGAATTAGAATGCTAGAGAAGGCATCAAGACCTAAGAGTGTGCAGACAAAAGGCTTGTGCAGCTGAGTGTCGCATCAAAACGCAGCTCAGTGGAGGAGGTGGCAGGTGTAAGACAGAGTAGGGAGTTATACAGTCATTACAGACTGCACCTTGAGCCACTACTCTCTGCTTCTCCTGGTAACCCTATTTCGCGACGCTTGGCAAAAATATACCACATGCAATTGATGATTCAAACCGGGCATTCACCCATTGGACAATTAGTCATGGAGTCTCACAGCATGGAAACAGGCCCTTTGGCCCGACCCCTCCATGTTGACCAGGGTGCCTTCCTCAGCTAGTCCCATTTGCCTGCATTTGGCCCATATACTTCCTATACATGTACTTGTCCAAGAGACTTTTAAATGGTGTTATAGTACCTACCTTCTCTGGCAGCTCGTTCCATATACCCACCATCCTCTGTATGAAAATGTTTGCCCCTATGGTTCCCTTTTAATCTCTTCTCTCATCTCAAACCTCTGCCCTTGAGTATCACACTCCATTACCCCAGGGAAAAGACTGTAACCATTCACTGTATCTACGCCCTTCATGATTTTATAAACCTCCATAAAGTCACCCACCCCTCAACTTCATGCACTCCAGGGACACAGTCCCAGAGGAGCCAGCCTCTCAGAACTCAATCAATTAGCTGTCCAGTGGAGGTAGAAAGCATTTTATTGGGGTGCATCACAGTTTGGTTTGGGAACAGCTCCATCCAACACTGCAAGAAATTGCAGGGACTCAGCCCAGACCATTACATAAACTAACCTCCCTTCCATTGACTCCATTTATACTTCACGCTGCCTTGGCAAGGCCAGCAGCATAATCAAGGACGTTGCACTCCGGTCACTCCTTCTTCTCCCCTCTCACATTGGGTATACAGAAGTGTGAAAACACACACCTCCAGATTCTGGGGTAGGTTTCTTCCCAGCTGTTATCAGGCAACTGAACCATCCTACCACAACTAGAGAGTGGTCCAAAACCACTATATACCTCATCAGGGACCCTTGGACTATCTTTGATCAGACTTTACTGGCTTTACCTTGCACTAAACGTTATTCCCATATCATGTATCTATACACTGAATGGATTGATTGTAATAATTGATTGGCTTTCCACTGACTGGGTAGCATGCAACAAAAGCCTTGCACTGTACCTCGATACACTTGACAATAAATTAAAATTGGACTGAACTGAAACTGAACTGAACTGATCACTCCCCAGTGTGGGTATTACTCTCCTAAATGTGGGGATTGCACCCTGGAGTGGAAATTACTCCCCAGTGGGGATTACTCCCCAGAGTGAGGACCTCTCTCCTTGCAGTGGGGAACATCGAGAGGAGATTTACTGATGCTGATGGAATAAACGAGGCCTCTCCAGGGACAGGATGATTTGTAACCAGAGTGCCATTGGAGAAAGAACCGAGAAGTGGCGTGTTTACTGTTCATATATAGCATGGCTGGTGCAGTGAATCTCCACCTGCTGCAGCTCAACAGGCGCATTAACGCAACTAGCAACAGATATACAGCACATTGTCAGCTCGACTGGGTAAAGCAGGCCACAGTAGTACAAGCTAAAGTATACCGTGTGACCAGTGGGATAGGGCTGTGGGAGATGGGGGATGATTTCGGGCCAGTTGCTGTGATGTGGGGTTGGCTGGTGAGATGGTGCCAATGGGCACTGTAGTTGGTGCTCTACCCCCACCTCTGCACCGTCTCTGGATCGCTGGCCCTTCCCGAATGGCCACCCGTGCTGCTGGTAACAACGGGGAATGAGAATCCAGGCACTCTCCCCGCTCACACATCCTCGCCCATGATTCAGATCCAAGCCGGGGCTGTCACAACTGCTAGAGCTGGTCTCCAGTGTGTGGCTCTGCAATGCCATGCATGTGCAGCGAACTCTGTCAGGGCCCACTGAATGTTCATTGTTTTGTTGAACACCTCCGCTCAGTCTGCTTAGGCCTACATGATCTCCCGGTTGCTGAACACTTTAACTCCCCCTCCCATTCACACACTGACCTTTCTGTTCTGGGCCTCCTCCGCTGTCAGAGGGAGGCCCAACGCAAATTGGAGGAACAGCACCTCATATTTCGCTTGGGCAGCTTACAACCCAGCGTTTTCAACATGGATTCTCTATCTTCAAGAACTCTTGCTTTCGCTCTCTCTCCATCCCTCCACCACCCTAGTTCTCCAACTAGTTATCTGTCCTTCTGATTAATTTTACTGATTGTATGCCTCATAGTCACCTTACTGTCAACATCAATGAACCATTCTACATTTCCTTGAGCATTGTCTGCTTTGATTTGTCGTTTTCACACCTTACCCTTCTCATTATCTCTAGTTTCCCTCTCCCCTGACTTTAGTTTTAGTTTTTTTTTTAGTTTTAGAGATACAGCCCACCGGGTCCTCGCCGAACAGCGATCCCCGCCCATTAACTATCCTCCACCAACTAGGGACAATTTTTACATTTACCACGCCAATTAACCTACAAACCAGTATGTCTTTGGAGTGTGGGAGGAAACCGAAGATCTCGGAGAAAACCCACGCAGATCACGGGGAGAACGTACAAACTCTGTACAGACAGCACCCGTAGTCAGGATCGAACCCGGGTTTTCGGCGCTGCATTCGCTGTAAGGCAGCAACTGTACCGCTGCGCCACCGTGTCCGCCCAAGATCTTCAGATCTCAGTCTGAAGAAGAGTCTCGACCCGAAACGTCATCCATTCCTTCTCTCTAGGGAGGCTGCCTGTGTCGCTGAGTTACTCCCGCTTCTTGTGTCTATCCCTGGTGAATGAGTGCTGCGTGTGGTATTTATGGTGCCACATTTCCCCATCTCTGTTTAGAGTCTGTGGTAGAAAGCCTGCAGATGAATCAACGCTGAAAGGTGAAATAACTGGTGCCGCAGAGAAATGGAACACTGGACAGGATTAGAGAAATCAAAATAAATCCCGGATTAGCAATATGTTTTACACAGGAACAAACTGTACAGAGCACTGTTTTGACGAGCGTTGGTTTGAAGGAGGAGGTCTCAGAGTGTTCCCGTGTGTTGGAATATTAACCTTGGACCAGGTCTGGTGTGCCATTCTATTCCTGCCCAAGAGCGTCACTACACCCAGTGTTTATATCGCCTGACCCTGCAAAACCACAGCCACAGGCTCCTGTTTCTCAGCACGGAGATGGGGCAGGAATCATGTTACCCACAGGCTTCAGAAATAGAGATTAGTTTTCTGAATGTTGTTGGGAACGGCTCAGGGTCGTTGCTGGGAGACCCACACTCTGTCTGACCCACCCGTCTCATTATTCCATCCATTTGACACTTCTCCATCTCCCCTTGCCAACATTCTCTCCCCTGGCCCTTCATGCCTGACGGAAGATTCACCATCGAAAATAGTAATCTCTGTTCTCGATCTCCGGCACTAGAACAACAGTTAAAAGACATTAGACAATTACATTAATAAAAAAGGTTAGCGAGCAGGTGGACCAAGTGTAAATGAAGCATTTGGTTGGCGTGGGCAAGTTGAGCCGAAGGGCCTGTTTCCACACTGTATGACCGTGACTACTACATTTCAATATTTATTGGTCTCCAGAATAATAATCCAAAGGCCATCCTCTGACTGCAATACCGAATTACAATATGACTATGTGGCCTTGCACCATTCTCCCCTCATTGACTCCCTGTGTCACTTGAAGCTCTCCCTATCTCTCTCCCCTTCGCTCCCTACTATCTAGTAACTTCCTCTCTCCATGGACTCCGTATTTGACTGGCTATTAACGCTGCCTGCTAACCTGGTGTCGATTGAATTTCCCACTCTCGCTATCTATTGATTCTCTCTCACTCCCTTCCTCACCCCCACCTCTCTCTCCACCTCTCTATATCCCTCTCCCCCTCCTCTCTCTCACATGCTCTCTGTGCACTGATTGCCAGTTGTTTCTCTCAACCCCACCCCCCCCACCCCTCACTGCCACTGATGCCCCCTGTGCCACCCGCTGGTTTGTGTTTTGCCACAACTTACCTGCCACTTGTTTACGACCTGTTCCCGTGCTTGTGGTTTCACCCTCTCTCCCCCATTGATCTCTGGTTTGGAAGGGATTCAGACTTCAACGACTGTGCAGCCTCTGTAGTCACTTGTGGATAGATTTACGAGGTGTAGTGACTAATCCTATGAAGTGCGAGTTTTACGGGCCTTTGCTCGAGGACTAACCAGTTGCCATCTGTTTAATTTCCTGGCAAGTGGGTGAATGCTGGAGATGGTGCTACAGTATGATGCAATCTGAAGTAGAGGAGATCTCATCCCGGGCAGTAACTCCAGTTGGTTGGAGAGAGATGTTAGAGAGCAGCGAGGAGCTGATGTAATCAAGAAGGTGCTGGATGTTCTCGAGGTCTTGCACGTAGTGAGCCAATAATCAGGCTCTGCTGACAAATGCTTCTAGAGAGGTTTGTGTAAAATATTAACTTTGCATCTTTAAAAGTCTACTTCTTGGGCCTTCACTAGCCTCACCAAGAACAGTGATTTTGTACATGTCGGGGTATCGGTGAGGTTAGCCATTGCCAGGCCCTATCAGGGGGGGGGTGGGGGGGGCAACGAGTGCCATTTGGCATGGGCCTCATGCCTGTCTGCTTCAAAGGGATCTTGATTTGGGGGCCTCTAAAATTGAGGGGCCTCTGCTTGATCTTGGCTTGGGGGCCTCTAAAAATGAAATTGGCCTGGGCCTCAGTATCTATGAGAGAGTGTGGCCATTGCCCTGAGGCCCTGGGCCTGTGCTGAAGGTAGCCAGTGTCACCATCCCACCTGGCAGCCAGGTGCAGAGGGTGTTACACACCCACGCCCGCTAACCCCCCCCCCCCCCCCCCTCTCAGTGTTGGTGGGTCCTGTCTGATGATGTGATTGCTTTCAGATCCTTAACTTGTACAGGAGCTGGTCCCAGGCCTTCAGCAAAGCATCCACCTCCCCAGGCAAATGCCTGTTGCTGTCTTGAATTGTGACACGCTGCATTGTAGGGACTGCGTGACACTGTATTTTACGGACTGCGACACACTGCATTGTACAGACTGTGTGACACAGCATTGTACAGACTATGTGACCCACTGCATTGTACAGTACAGACTGCGACACACTGCATTGTACAGACTGGCACACTGCATTGTAGCAACTGTGTGACACGCTGCATTGTACGGACTATGACACGCTGCATTGTAGCGACTGTGTGACACACTGCATTGTACAGACAAGCACACCAGTGAGACACAATACCACGAGTACAGTGTTTCTATCTGGATATACAGTCCCTTGCTCAGCCTCACAGTGATACAGCATGTAATTGCAGTTTAATGGTGAGATAGTAGGAGTATATAAAATTATGAGAGGCATAGATAGGGTAGACAGTCAAATACATAAATTCATAGCTTTAGGGTGAGATGGTGAGAATTTAAAGGAGATGTGTGGGGCAAGGTTTTTACACAGAGGGTGGTGGGTGCCTGGAACGCACTGCCAGGGGTGGTGATGGAGGCAGATACGATAGTGGTGTTAAAGAGTCTTTAGTCCGGCATATGGATATGCGGTGAATGAATGGATATGGACCACGTATAGGCAGAGGTGATTAGTTTAATGGCATCATGTTCTGCGCACATAGGAGGATCTGATCTGTGCCATACTGTTCTATCAAAGATTGTGCAAGGTGTGTAATGCTTAGAGCGTGGCAAATCTTGGTCACCGCTTCCCTGGTGCAATCAGAACCCAAGCAAACCCCACACTCCCTTCATGCTTTCATAACTTGGACTGATCTTCCTTTACCTGTTAGTTCCCAAAAGTACATTCTGAGGAAATGTTCTTCCTTTCTGCTTTCTCGAGCGGTGTTTGCCATAATAGAGTACCAGCTGCAGTTTTGATCTCTGCGTCAAAGGAAAACTCACCGGCCTTGGAGATAATGCGGTATTGATTGAGTAGGTCGATTCCTGGGATGATCAATGAGTGGAAAACGAGGGAGCTTGGTCATCACTGCTAGAGGCTGGGATGATCTCAGGGAAATGTAGACGGTGTTGTACAGAGCCATGGTCATCAGCTACAGTCATTCACAGAACCTAGTACAGGACCACACTTCACCGGATGGCGGGCAGTGTGGGGAAGAACGCATTTGCCTTCAATGGGAAGGGTACAGCTACTAAAGGTGGGGCATCAGCTGTACAGGTCACTGGTACTGTTCTGCTCGTCCAGCTGCAGGAAGGATGTCAATACGTTGGAGTGGGTTGGAAGAGATTCACCAGAGTGGGTGCAGAAGAGATTCACCAGCGCCACAGCCCTTTTCACAATCTTTTTCCCAGAGCTGAAGATTCTAAAACTAGAGGGCACAGGCTTAAAGTGAAATGGGAGAGATTGAAGAGGGACCTCAGGGCCAAATATTTCATTCTGAGGGTAGTCGGTATCGGGACTGAGCTGCCAGAGGAAGCTATAGAAGTGGATACAATTATAACTTTTAATATAGATTTTGACAGATATATGGATAAGAAAGGTTTAGGATATGGGGAAATCAGACTAACCAAACATGTTAACTTGGGCGGTATGGTTCAAGATGGGCCAAAGGGCCTGTTTCCATGCTGCACAGCTCTGTAGCTCGAGGACATAGGTTTCAGGTCAGAGACGGATATTCAAATGAGATTTCTGGGGTAAAATGTGTAGGAAAGAACTGCAAATGCTGGTTTAAATCGAAGGTAGGCACAAAATGTTGTAGTAACTAAGTGGGACGGGCAGCGTCTCTAGAGAGAAAGAATAGGCGACGTTTTCCATTCCTTCTCTCCAGAGATGCTGCATTTTCCGCCGAGTTACTCCAGCATTTTGTGTCGACCTTTCTGGGGTAAAAGTTTTATACAGAGAGTGTGGGTGCCTGGATCGTGCTGCCATGGATGGTGGTGGAGACGGATGCCGTATTGTGGGCTGAAGGGCCTCTTCCTGTACTGTTCAATATGTGTAACACAGGAAGAAAGTCCTCTGTTCCTGGCATTTGGGAGTGATCCCCACTGGAATCAAAGGGACATGTTGAGAGAGGGTTTACAGTGTAGATTCCCCCTAAAGTGAGAGGCACCGCAGTGACTGGTGTTTCACCAAATGGCCCACAGTCGGGGGAAAGTTTCAGTCCGAATGTGGGACAGAGGAGTTGATGGAGGTTTGCACAGTGGATGTCACCAAGGGGAGAGGATGTAGACCACTGTGGCTGAGAACGAGAGCAGGAGGGATACAGTCAGAGACAGAACAGGCGGAATCAATGGAGAACGCATTAAAATGGAGAGGAGGGTTCAAGAAAGATTCATGAGGATATGATGATATTACCAGCTCTGCAGAATTTTGCACCTGACCATCCTAGTCCTTCTTCCTAGCCACGCCAGAGGTCTCGGCCCCCAACAGCCTCTCCCGGCGTCTCAGTCAGCCCCGCCAATTTCCCTCGGGGCCACTCACAAGGTATCAGTATCGGCCCCCATCTCCCCATCTACTCTAGTGTTCATCCCCCCCCCTCCCCCTCCATTAAATTCCTGGTTCCTGACGTCTCTCAAGGTTCTGAAGGAAATTGCTCTGGACTTTAAACCAGGTTGCCCGTTCTAGATTCTTCCACAAGGGAGGGGACATCCACTCCACATGCCCGGATAACGCACCTCAATATCTTTAGTCCCGTCCCCATCACAGCCCAGCCAGTCCACCCTTCCTCCAATGTCCATTACCCTTCTCTGGGCTGCTTCAAATACAGCAGTATCCTTGGTTAAACGCGGAGACATATACTGTGCACACACGCCTGTGGGGCACAGTATACGTCCTGCCTGTGGTCAGCAGTTGGCCGGTGGTGAGCAGAGACATGCCATGCTGGCTGCTGTTATCCCAGTGTGAATTGTGCATTCTGATACCGGCTGCAATCTCTCACCGTTCACACTACTTGATCTGCGGAGGAGCTTGGACAAGTGACCACCTCGCTGCACTGGGCCATTCAGCTGCTGCTGTAGTATTTGTAATGGAGTCACACAGCATGGAGACAGACCCTTCAGCCCATCTCGTCCATGCCGACCAACATGCCCGGACTACACTAGTCCCACCTGCCTGCATTTGGCCCATATCCATCTAAACTATCCTATCCAAGTACCCGTCCAAATGTCTTTTAAATATTGTGATAATACCTGCTTCAACTACCTCCTCTGACATCTCGTTCCATACACCTACTACCCTCTGTGTGGAAAGGTTGTTCCACAGATGCTCTCGACAACCCTCCACCTCCCCCAACCCCCACCCGAAACCCGTGTCCTCTAGGTTTTGGAAAGGGTTCCTCTCTATCTGCTCTCTCTGTGCGTCTCATATTTGTGTATACCACAAATAGCATCATTTCAAATGTTTTAAAAATAGTATGAGCTGTTCTCCTCTTCTCGAATTAATGTGCTGACTGAGTTTTGCAAATTACCACGATTAATGTGGAAGTTTCACAGTTCTGCAATTCTGTTTGTTTTGTCCATATCTCAGTCCGTATCTCAGACATATTTACTTGAATGCTTAGCAGTCCTCAGTATTTCATTGGTTTGAAAGTTTGGTTGCCGTTGAAGGTGAATTTGAAAGTTTGGTTGCCGTTGAAGGGTCACTAGTAGAGCAGTTAACTAATAGTGGGAAACAGGTCACTAATAGAGCGTTTAACAACTAGAGCGGTAACAGGTCAGTAAAGGGCCTGTCCCACGAGCATGCAACTGCATGCGGCAAGCGCGACCAAACCGGAAGCGGGGGCTGCGCGGAGGTCGAGTGATCCCGTACGAGTTGACGTGAAGTTCGAGTGATCCCGTACGAGTTGACGTGAAGTTCGAGCGAAGTCCGCGGGAATTTTGTGCGTGACGTACGGCGTCAAGACGCTGCGTACGGCGTCGAGGCGGTGCATACGGCCCCAATGCGGCTGCGGGCCGACAGGCCGTTGCCGCGCGGAATTTTTGGACAGTGTCATTTTTTCGGAGCCCCGCTCGATGTCGGGACCAGCTCCACACAACTCCATACAGCTCCGGCGATCGAAGTGGGACCGGCCCTGCGAGGCCGTACGGCTCAAGCGACCACGTTAGGTCACGCTTGCCGCATGCAGTCGCATGCTCGTGTGACAGGCCCTTAATAGAGGTTTACACTGTCAAAGCCGGTGAAGCACTGCTCTGAACCTCAGGTGCGGGACGGGAGTTTCCAGCTGTGATTCACACTGGTCATTCACATCTGGCATGCCTGTCCAACTGGGACCTGTACGCCCACATTAGGGGGCAGCACAGACTCGACAAAATCGACAGGGAGGCAATGTTGCACCTGAATAAAAACCCAGACACGGGGGAAGAAGCGGTACCCGGTAGTCAGAGCCAACCCTGGTGTCAACACCCCCTCCCTCCATCCACCAAACCCTCGCTTCCCCACTGGCCCCATCGATGGAATGCAAACATGGGTACTCTGGGTACATGCAGACTCATGTACTTGTGTGCATTCAGGTACATGTGTGCATTCATGTACATGTGTGTGCATTCATGTGCAAGCGTACATCTGAATGCATTCATGTACATGTGTGTGTATTCATGTACGCCTCTACACATGTGTATACATTCCTGTATGCACTTGCAAGTATACACACATTCTTTTGTGCTGATGTATATAAGTGTGTATGTATGTGCCTGTGTGGACAACATGTGTATATTTCTGTGTGCTAGTATGTGCCAGTGCCACCGCTCTGGTTGATGAGACCATTACCTGCCTGTACACATGTGCACCTGTACCTGCTTGCACACCTGTACACCATTACTTACGTGTACACCTGTCTCCCTTTGCTTATGTTTCAGAGTCATGGTGGTCCAGGCACGTTGCCACTTGCCGGCTCATTGGGAGGTGCAGTCCCGGGAACCATGGCAGCTCCCAGCCCGGTGATCGGTCACCAGAGGATGGTCATCCCAGCCCAGCCACTGCTGACGGCCACCAAGAAGACGGGTGGGAAGCCGGGAGCCAGCCCGGGGCCGACCGGAGCCACCCGGACCCTGCCGCAGCCAGTGCCGGCCTCCTACAGCACCGCCTCCACGCCAGCGCAGCCGGCCTTTAACGTGCAGGTCAAATCCGCCCAGCCCAACCCACACTACCTGCCGCCGGGCCCAGAGCCCGGGGTCTCCCTGCAGTACACCCTGCCGCCCGGCCGCTCTCCTGAGCCAGCGAGACACGGACCACCACGCCCCGCACCGACCTGGGCCCCCGAGCCCGGCTACGGCTACACGGCATCGACACCACCTTCCCGCTACCAGGACCTGCAGCCCGTGCCACCCGCCTACGCAGGAGGCTACGCCGGAGAGCCTGCCCACCGCGGACACAGTCCCTGGAGGCCAGAGCCAGCCTACAACCCGGGACCACCCGCCGGCCCCTACCGCCAGCTCGCTTCCCCCAGGAAGGTCCACGGCATGGAGCCGGCACTGGGGCCAGCTGCCATGACACAGCAATCCAAGGTAGGCCAGCACCACCCCTGTCTCCGGAGTCCCTCGAACCCCTGAACACTGCACCCCGACCCCCAGTCCTCCTGCCCCCCCTGTCTCCGTACGCCATTCCCAGTCTCTATCCCCCCGAACCCCATCGCCTCTAACCCCTCAGAAACATGGTGACACACAGCACATACACACAGCACATACACACAGCACATACACACGGCACAGACACATGGCACAGACACATGACACAGACACATGGCACATACAACCAGCACAAGGCACAGATATATGGCACATGACATACGACACATGACATATGACAAAAGGCACATGACACATGACACAGTAACTCACAGCACACTGACATATTGCACATCACACACAGCAGGTGACACAAGACATGAACACAACCCGCGGTACGCTGACACAGCGCACGGTGACACACGGCTCGTAA